>NC_045597.1:182162654-182465684 GCF_009762305.2 Zalophus californianus
AAGGCAGTCGCTTAACCAACTGAGCCACCCAGGCGCCCCTTCCTCATATCTTATTATAGCTTTGGTTTAAAATCTATTTGTCTGATATAAGGATTGCCACCCCAGCTTTCTTTTGGTGTCCGTTAGCATGGAAAATATTTTCCACCCCCTCACTTTCAATCTGGGGGTGTCTTTGGGTCTGAAATGAGTCTCTTGCAGACAGCATATCGATGGGTCTTGCTTTTTAATCCAATCTGATACACTGTGTCTTTTGATTGGGGCATTTAGCCTATTTACATTCAGGGTAACTACTGAAAGATATGAATTTAGTGCCATTGTATTGCCTGTAAGGTGACTATTACTTTATATTGTCTGTGTTCCTTTCTGGTCTATGTTACTTTTAGCCTCTCTCTTTGCTTAGAGGACCCCTTTCAATATTTCTTGTAGGGCTGGTTTCATGTTTGCAAATTCCTTTAGTTTTTGTTTGTCCTGGAAGCTTTTTATCTCTCCTTCTATTTTCAATGACAGCCTAGCTGGATATAGTATTCTTGGCTGCATATTTTTCTCATTTATTGCTCTGAAGATATGATGCCAGTCCTTTCTGGCCTTCCAGGTCTCTGTGGATAGGTCTGTTGCCAATCTAATGTTTCTACCATTGTAGGTTACAGATCTCTTCTGAGCTGCTTTCAGGATTTTCTCTTTGTCTCTGAGACTCATAAGTTTTACTATTATATGTCAGAGTGTTGACCTATTTTTATTGATTTTGAGGGAGGTTCTCTGTGCTTCCTGGATTTTGATGCCTGTTTCCTTCCCCAAATTAGGGAAGTTCTCTGCTATAATTTGCTCCACTATACCTTCTGACCCTCTCTCTTTTTCTTCTTCCTCTGGGATTCCAATTATTCTAATATTGTTTCATTTTATGGTATCACTTATCTCTCGAATTCTGCCCTCGTGATCCAGTAGTTGTTTATCTCTCTTTTTCTCAGCTTCTTTATTTTCCATCATTTGGTCTTCTATAGCACTAATTCCCTCTTCTGCCTCATTTATCCTATGAGTTAGAGCCTCCATTTTTTATTCCACCTCATTAATGGCCTTTTTGATTTTGACCTGGTTAGATGGTAGTTCTTTTATTTCTCCAGAAAGGGTTTCTCTAATATCTTCCATGCTTTTTTCAAGCCCAGCTAGTATCTTCAAAATCGTCATTCTGAACTCTAGTTCTGACATCTTACTAATGTCTGTATTGATTAGGTCCCTGGCAGTTGGTACTGCCTTTTGTTCTTTTTTTATGAGGTGATTTTTTCCATCTTGTCATTTTGTCCAGAGCACAATAGATGAATGAGAGAACAAAATGCTTATCAGGGTAACAACGACCCCAGAAAAATATACACTAAACAAATCAGAAGAGACCTGAAACCAGGGGGAAAGAAAGGGAAAGAAAAAAGAAAAAAGAAAAAGATAAAATAAAAAGAATATGATCAAATATGATCAGGTTGGTGCATAGATCAGTGCCACACACTAGATTTTGGGCATATTTTGGGGTGTTAGGAGAAGGTGTCTCTCAAAATTTTAAAGATATATATGTACAAAAATAAAGGTAAATACAATGAAGGGATGGAATATGGCTGTGAAGATGAAAATTATAAAACATTTTATAAAAGGAATTGATAAGATAAGAAGTTGGTTGAAAAAAGAAAGAAGAGGATTTAAAAAAAAAGAAGGTAGAGAATGTGATCAGGCAGGAGACTAGAACAAAGCCATACACTAGAGATTTAGGGTATATATCGGTCTGTTAGAAGAAACTATCCCAAAATTTTAAAGAGAGAACAACTTATATATGTATACCAAAAATAAGGTTAACTACTATGAAGGGATAGATTATGATTCTAAAAATGAAAAATAAAAAAGATTTTTTAAAAATGGGTTGATAAATTGTTGGTTGAAAAAGGGAAAAAGAAAAATAAAAAAAAAGATAAAGAAAGTAAAAAAAAAATTAACTTTGAAAGACTAAAGTATCATGGGGAAAAAAAAGCCATGGATTATATGTGCAGTATTCCCCTAGCATTGGAGTTCTGCCGTTCTCATTGATCGGTAAACTTGGTCTTGGCTGGCTGTTCTTGCTGATCTTCTGGGGGAGGGCCCTGTTGCCGTGGTTCCCAAATGTCTTTGCTGGAGGTGGAATTGCCCTGCCCTTGCTTGTCCGGGCTAAGTAATCTGCTCGGGTTTGCTCTCAGGAGCTTTTGTTCCCTGCAAGCTTTCCCTACAGCTTTGGAGGACAAGAGTGAAAATGGAGGCCTCCCAATCTCCTCACGGAGGAGTCGAGAACTTGGGGTCCTGCTACTCAGTGAGCCCCCAGAGAAAAGCAGTCAATCACTCCCGTCTCCCTGGTCTCCGGCCACACTCCGTGCTCACCTTGCCTGTGACTGAGCATTTCTATCTCTAGCACCTGACCCCGTGTGGAGTCTCCAAACCCAGCAGATCCCTGGGGTGCGCTCCTGTGCCGCTCCTCCCGGGGGAGGAAGGGGAGTCTCCCCGGCTCTGCCGCTTGTTGGGTCCCTGCTGGAGGAGCAGTGGCCTGACTGTCACCGATCACAGTTTATGGCAACCCCGAGCTGAGAGCCCGTGCCTCGGCTCCGTCTCTGCTTCCCACTCTGATACCCAGGAGCTCTGCTGCACTCAGGCACCCCTGGTCTTTCTGTGACCCCGAGGGTCCTGAGACCACACTGTCCTGCGAGGGTTCCACCCCCTGCTTAGCCACTGGAGCGACGTCTCTCAGCAGAGCCGACTTCTAAAAGTTCCGATTTTGTGCTCCGCGGCTCTAGCACTTGCCAGAAGTGGCCGACGGGGGCCCCCTCCCCCGCCGTCTATCCTCCCGAATATCACCTCGGATTCACTTCTCCGCACATCCTACCTTCCAGAAAGTGGTCGCTTTTCTGTTCAGAGAGTTGTTGCTATTCTTTTCTTCAATCTCCTGTTGAGTTCGTAGGTGTTCAGAATGGTTTGATCCCTATCCAGCTGAATTCCTGGGACCAGACAAAATCCAGGTCTCCTACTCCTCCGCCATCTTGCTTCGCCCCGTGTATAACACCTTTTAATAGAGTATAACAAAGGCTTATATTTATCTGAATGCCAGACAAAGTAAAGCTGCTTTGTACTGAGGAAACTTATCTTTGAACTTTGATTCACACTAGGGAAGAAATTACTGCTAGGTTTTGTTCGCCCAGAGCAGGAGCCTTTGCTCTTTTTCACCATTTTTTACACACCTCTACCAAAGCTCTCATAAGCTGATGCTCAGTTAAATGCTTTGACTCAATATGCCCCACCTTTAACAACTGCAAATTTCAGCTTACAAATTTTAGGCCTATTGGAAATATAAATGTTTAGTTCCTTCTTACCAAGTAGTCAAGAAGGTACAATCACGTTCTAAACTAATTCTTAATGAATTTCTGCAGACCCTTATGGAGAGCACGAAGAGCCATGCCTTTCTTAGATATAAATAACATACTCCACTTGAATGCCCATTATTCAAGTTTTCATCAGTCATCTCTGCTTCCAGTTTTATAACCTCGTATTTATTATCTTTCTAGTTCCTTAGTAGCCTTTTAGAAACAGAAAGAGCCATCTTCACTCACATTTTCAAAGAGTAGAGCACGTGAAGAGTGATATTTATAGTTACCTCCTGCTCTATTGTATTCCCCTTAAAAAGAAAGATTCATCTAATATAGCTGAACGTTTTAACTTGTTGATAGAAATGATTTTAAATTATCTGTATTTTTTAATATATCTTTTTTATTTGAATTTTACATTGTGCTATTGTTAATTGTATATGTCTGTTTCCTCACCAGAATTTGAGTACAACATAGTGTTGAGATTAAGATGTGGGTTAAGGTAGAGTTAGAATATCCTGTTCATCATTGTGTCCCATGATGACTAATGTAGCACCCACCCCCTGTACTAAATTCTCACACAGTACTATTTTTTAGACACAATGAATATCTGTTGAGCTAAAATAAGTGTCTTTTTCCACAAGTGGATGAACTGTGTCTGCAGACTAACAAAAACTTCCGTTCAACTATTTTAATACATTGAAGTTTGAATTGAATAACTAAGCACATATACATTTGAAAGTGAAAAACACATGCTTTGATTAAGTATGGGTTGGGGTAAATTCTATCATGTTTGTACTTTGGTGTCCTGGAAACTCAGTCTGTGGGGTGTGATTGTATTTAGAGAGTATTAGCAATTGAGGTGGATGAAAAGATTCAGGATGGCATTGTCTTCTTTAGTTGTGAAATGGATGCTGATCAATCAATTAATAAACCAATCAATTTAACAATATTTTTTGTATAGGCATTATTTAGCACTCATTATATTAGCTTTTAAGAGATTCCAGGAGGATTACCAATCTCCCTTACAGATAATCTACAATTAATAAGGTAGCAATGTCTTATTAATCAAATATTAGCTATATTTTAGATGACAATTTCTGCTAATATTACTAGTGGTGGATTATTTTCATTGATAATTTACTTTAACAACATCATGATCAAAAAACCCCTCAGAATCTACTAATTTTTAAAAATCTTTCTGACTTTATTCCACTAAAAGATTTAGTAGCAAGCAAATAGTGAAGCCACATTTGGTTGTATATTTATAGTTTCATATTGGGAAGTGGGTGATAATTCTCTGATACTGATATCTCTCTTCATGTGAAGGGAGATCTCTGAGTCTAACATTTCTAGGCTCTCTCTGAACACAAGAGAGGTGGAGCTACTCTCTGATTGATCCACTGGGAAGGAATAGTCTGGGCATGCTCATTTCAGCCCTTCCTCATTTTCTGTCTGGAGTAAGGTGGCCAGAGCAGAAGGTGGGTTCTGCTAGATCTTCACTTTAGAATTTAAAATTGGCATTTGGAAAACAAGATGAGCGTGTTGCTCGTGTGGATGAATTCATTGTACCTAGCAATAAATGACCAAAATCATTCCTGGTGACTTAAGGAGAAATGAGCTTATCCATTGAGTGGATCCAGTTTCTCTTCAAAGAAAATATCAGTGACCATTTGCACACTGGCACGGTGGGAGTTGTTCATATACTTCACCAAAGTCGTTTTTCCCCATGTAAATACTTCTTAAAACTGATGATGATTTTCCCTAAATAAATGCCAGATGCACCTTATCCATTTGTTCTATGTGAGGAGGTGTCTCACTAGGTTATCTTAGATTCTGGCCCAAGAGAAATCTGTGCCGAACTCTGCCAGGGACTTGAGAACATGTCAAGGTTTCTTCCCATACGTAGTAGCACTGAAATTGTCACCTAGCCTGTTGTGCACAATCCTCCATCCGTCTTTTCTTATTGTCTTTGTAAAGTGGTGTTTGAAAACTTAGGTGAAAATAACATATACTTTGTAAAAGGAAGAATTAACTATAGGATATGCTAGGAATGGACCAGCAGAGAAAAAATCTGTTCCTGAAATAAACTTTGGGGAGTAGAGGCTGAGTAAATTTGAAAGAGAAATCAACCTCTTTCTGTGCTTATGGAGATACGGGGCTTGCAACTTCCGCCTTTCACTTTTCCTCACGGGGTCCCAGATGTCTTTGTCCTGCTTTTTGCTTTGTAGCTTCTACCATAGTTTTATTTTGAGAGGCAGAAGGGGATCTACATGGGATACTTCTAAAATTCCATTATTCTACATAGATTGGAGATGGGAGAAGGTTCATTGACAAAAAGCAACCAAGCCGTCATGCTTTAGGCTTTCTGTTGATAGCTAACAGTGAGTAGATCTGTTACTGAAGATTGACAAGGTTCTGAATTATTGATGATAATAACCATTATTACAGACCTAAAAAATTTAAGCTAGTGTCACTGTTAACTTAGGAAAGACAATAATTTATGTACCTTTGTTTATTATTTATTTGAGTCAAACATGTATCTTCTGCCACAGATTGCAGTATAATTAAATGTGGGTGTCTCAACATCAACACTAATTAGTTAGAAATGTAAATTTCCAAAACGCTTGATCCTAATTAGAAAGTGATTTCCTCCCTGAAGTCTACATGTGCGTCCTGTAAAAATATAATATCTAATTAAATATACTTAAACATATAAACGCATATTGTGTTTATATATGCTGTACATTTGCATAGGTTTATTTAATGAATATGGAGGTTTAATTAATTAGATTTGTTCTTCTACACATATTTCTCCAGAGATTTCTAAATCAATGTAAATTGCAGTGATACCAAACTTGAATTAAAAAATCTGAAGCCATAAAAATTACTAAAATTTGGATTTAAAGAATGAAACAAAGGATACTTTTCCTTCCTTTCTTTTCATTTTTCACTTTCTTGCCGTCTCCTCTCCATTGCCCTCATCATCATTTCAGTGAAACACTACTTCACCTTTTTTTGTGTGTCTTGATAAGTTTTGCCTCTTTTCCTGACCAAATGCACCCACCCAGGCTAGAAGACTCCAGTTTCCAATTCTTCCATCCCGATGAATGGCTTTATAACTTTGATGATGTTACATTTGGGTCAGAGGAGAAAGATGTCTGCTATTCATCTTCTTGATCTTATTAGATCATATATTTCCAGGCCAGCTCCGGAGAAATGTGATTCCCCCTAAACTATACTGAAATCCCTGGCTTCATAAATGTGGATGTCCCCAAACGGAATGTAAAATGTTAGAAGCAATTTTAATAATTCTGTGTTCTAGTCAGATCAGAAGATCAGAATAATATTTAGAGCCCCTTCCAGTAGTTTCAGTTGGTGCATTAAAAAAATAACCCATTTCATGTTCCAGTGGCATATGTTTATACATGCCAAGAGCACTTTATTTATTTAAGATTTTTTTTTAAGTAATCTTTACACCCAATATGGGGCTCAAACTTACAACTCCGAGATCAAGAGTCACATGCTCCACCAACTGAGCCAGCTAGGCACCCCCAAGAGCACTCTAAAATGTTGATTTAGATGGTTTATCATTCAATCTTAGTGATTCATATTTTTTTAAGTAGTCGTGATCAACTGGTCCTATAGATTAATGACCTATATAGCAGGAGATTCAAACTCAAATAACCTCCTGTGACCAGGTGTATAATTTACATTGTCAAGCAGGCCGGGTAAATGAGTAGGTAGAGACTGGTGATCTAGAAATTTGCCTCTCAGTCTTACCTGTGTGTGAGATAGATCTTTCAGCACTCTAAATCCTAAAGAAGCATTGTTAAGGACAAGCTTAAGCCTGCACCTCACCAACTCTGGACGTGAATTTGGCTACTAGTGCTGGGCTCTGGGATAAAGACAGACCCAGTTCCATCTCTGGCATTTGGAATGATTTGCAGCAGATTATTGAATGGCAAACAAATTTGCAGAAATAATCTTGTCAAACTGAATAGGTCATCAGTCAATCAATCAGACTTTTTAATGTGTATTTTTAACTTCGATAGATCTTTGACTAGCATGTTATTTGCAAATAATTTGGTCCATTATACAGAATTCTTCTTAGATTTAAAAAATGTGTTATTTGGCTTTATTTGTAATAGTGAACACATCAGGGTAGGGGGACCTGTCCCCAGTGTACTCTAGAGTCACTGACAAGTGATTAAATCAATGCTTAATTGTGCCATTTGGACAAATTGTTTTCAATAAAATCATTGGTAGTCATTATTTCCCATATCACCTTGTCCCTTCCTTTACACCCACCCAGAAAACCCCCTTCCGGTCTTTTCCAGGAGACTCAGAAAGCATTCAGGTGTTAGAGTGGCAGACAGATGCAGGGTAAGGACAGCAGTTTATTTGACTGTGGATTATAAGCAGTGTGCATTTCAGGAACCCTGGAGGACTCTGCTTATACGGAGAGACAGCCAGATAGGCCATCCTGGTGACTCTTCAGACCTATAGAAGCTTGAGTCCTCAGAGCAGTTGTCTTAAATACAGCAAAGACCTGTCAATGACCTTCCATGCTAGGTCAGATGGGAGGGACTGGGGTATGAGGAGGGAGCAAACTGACTTCTCAGGTGTGATGCATGGAGCCCTGCACAGGATTTCAAGGAGAAACTTGTCCTACCAGTTGTTGGGAGACTGCCAGCAACTGCCAGAGGCAGGGGTCTAAAAGCCAAATTCAGGACAATTCCAACAGCCCTTTCAGCTCCAGAGCAACTGGTGGGAGGCCAGGCTGTTTCAGGACCACATCTCAGCTGGACCTCCCCTCTGCCCATTTTACCTCTTCTCCCTCCACTTCTCTTCCTCTGGTGTTGGCCTGAAGGGCACTGCCTGAAAAATCCTGTGCTGCATCTTGCAACATTTCAACATCAGCTTCGTGACCTAATGTCATGATGATGTAGGAAAGACGTTAGGGTTCGAAGCTGATGGCCAAGAAAGAATGCTTGAGACGTCTTTGGTGCAAAAAGGTGGTTTTATTAAAGCATGGGGACAGGACCCGTGGGCAGAAAGAGCTGTGCTGGGGTCCTGAGGAGTGGCCCGTTATATACTTTCAAATTGGGAGGGGGTTAGGGATAGCGTAAGTCTCTAAGGAATTTTGGAAGCAAGGTTTTCCAGCACGTTGAATGGGCTAGCTATTGTTGGAAAAGGTAATTTATCATTGTCTAATAAAACCTGAATCATGAGACCCTTCAGATGTCTGTAGGTGTGTCAAAGGCTTGGGGGATGATTGCCAACATGTATCTTGGGGGGTAAAGATAAAGGAAGTTTCCAAAGGAATTTTTATAGATTAAAGTAGTCTTACAGGGTCCTAGGGTTGGGCTAAGATTGCCTTTTGGCTTTAGCAAAACATCAGCTTCAAGGCAGCTGAGTCCCTAGAAGAAGGTCACTCTGCTTGTTTCAAGGACTTGTCAATGGACTGTGGGTAGTAAGTAAATTTAATAATTTTTCTTCTGCCTTTGTTTCCCACATTGATGACACTGGGGAAAAGCAGAGAGTCAGACCTGTGGAGGAGATGCTGGGAAGTGGGTAGACATTTGTTGCATCAGAAACAACACAAAACAAAAAACCTTGAGAAGCCAGTAAAATGGGATAGATGGTGGAGGCATTCTGTTTCTAACCTGATAAGGAGGGGCACTGTTTGCACTCAACTGGGGAGCACTTACACTCTGAAGGGGCAGCACCAAACTCATCTCCAGTCTATTTTTGCATCAGGCCCTTGATCCCATTGTTGCTAGGTCTGCTGGAATCAGGAGAAGCCAAAATTTTATTAATGTGAAATTTTCTAGTTCTTATAAGTGCACTGGCTATGAGAAAGCTATCAATTTTAGTCTTCTTTTGTAGCATTTCTCCATCCCATTGGTAGTTTGGGGGATGGTAAGAGCATGGCAGTGAGGCGCAGATGTGTCTTCATCTTGCAAAGGGGGAGAGATGATCACTGATTGAGTGTACAAGGAGCAATAGAGTCTGATTTGCCTGTAATGCATACTTCTTTTTCTCGTTGCTGCTAGTTCTCTGAAATGCTCTAGCTCATTTTGGGATAGTATTTGTGCAGCAACCTCGGCATGAGATGAGCTATTTAGAGACTTTTAATACGATTACTGGCAAAAGTTATGAGTGTTTCCGTCTCGCCCTTGGATGGGGTACAGACTTGGGAATCCAATATGCAGAAGGCAATGAAATATACCATTTTAGGTACACAAAAGAGCTGTTTCAATGGGAATGGTGAATTAGTTTTCCCATAAAATCAAGAGCAAAGGAATGAGAACTGGGGAGTGGATTTTCTTCAGTAGTGGGAGAAAAGGAGTCTCCCTTGCCTGAACTCCCGGATTGTTATCTAAAAGTAGGTTTCTACATATGCATGAACTGTTGCAGATAGGTCCATTTGTATGTTCTGTCCTCCTCTGGGCTTCTATTATACTTGTGGGTCAGACTCACGAAGGAATTTATACTGTTGGGTGTTTCCTATACAGATACACATTCTAAAACTACTTGCTGTGACCTTGAGGGTTTTGTTGAAAAACACATCTGACATCTCATGAATGCATTTCAGTGGACAAAAATCTGGACTCCTTCCTCAACCACAATCACTGTGCTTACTCTTCTTTTTCACACTCAATAACTTCTGCCCATTGTGGGGGTTCTTATGAGATGCACAGCTCTCCAACCATTCAGCAATTCCTTAAGCAAGAAAATAACTGCACTCTTAAGAAGCAATCAGCAGGCTTATTAAGGTTCACATACAATTGAAGGCACCATGTTGTTTATTAATTTACATTGCAAATATGGGCCTGATGGCATTAACCAGCCACTTTAATGGCAAGAGAGCTTTGATAACATGGGGAGGAGCCTGCCCTCTTTGTGTGCTATCACACACCACTGAACTGAACAAAAATAACACATACACAATGTTTTCTGAATATACCATTTCTTCAAAACATTTTTCTTTCAAACATTTGCAAAAGCTTCATGACCTCTTGACAAACCATGTTTTCGTTTTCCCCATCTGTGACTTAGGGAAATTTGTGCACTCTCTTATATTTTGTTTATTTTCTGTGGGTGGCCTGGTTGCCTGTAAAATTGTGCAGATAATCTTTCAGGGTTAAGAAAATGAGCATTTGGACCTACTTTGGGGATAAAGGGACTACTTAAGTACAAACATTAATACAGAGGGAAAATGATTTTAATTCTTTTATTTCAAGTATTCTTTGTCATTTTAAGACCCCAGGTGTGAGCCTTGCTCTGCTCCCCGTTGTGAAACTGATTAGGACTTATGAAAACTTAATAGACATGGCTGCAGGAGTTGTTCTTATCATTTTCCACCCTAAAATACTGTTTCGCCATAAACTGGGTAGGTATCTAAACAGATACGTATCATTTTTCTGATAAAACCCACAAATGGAGAGAAAGACATATTACCAAAAAAATCAAAACTCTTGGAGTCTGAAAAGATATGCCCAGATGGCATCTAAACAATTCTAATCAGGTAGCTACCTGGAGCCTTCATAATATTGGGAGAGGTTGTATTTGGTCTAAATAAAACCTCAAAATCACCAATCTATTTGTCTTTGCTTCCACCTCAGCAGCCTTTTTTTCTGCCTGAAATAGACTTCTGCTTTTTCCTTAATGCCTCTGAATAGACTATTGAAGTCTCACTGCCTTTCAATCAGATTTTTCTAGACCGATCAATTAGCTAAGCCTTTATCAGATTATCAGCCACGTGGGAATCCCAGGCTGAACTCTGTGACTCTGAAATACAAAACGGATAATATAATGTCCTTCAGATTCTTTTAGAAAATCAGTTAGTTTAAATAAAGCAAGTAGCATAGTGCCATTGCATACAAAAAAACCCCACAACAAAACAAAACTGAATTATACTGTATAAATTCATTCACTTGTTAACTATAGGTATTCATTCAACAAATACTCATTGAGTTCTTACTCTGTACCAGTTTCTGCTCCAGGTTCCTGGAATAGAGAGATGAACTAACCCATCATAGTGAATCATTCATTCTGGGAAAATTTAGAGAAGTATGAGCCAAACAAATGACAAGAACCTTCTTGGTGGAGTTAGGGCATGTGTTGAGCATTGAGAGATGAGTATTTTGTTACAGGTTGAATTGTGTCCCTCCAAAAGGTATGTTGAAGTGCTAGTGCCCAGATACCTGTGAATGGGACCTTCTTTGAAAATAGGGTCTTTGCAGATATAATCAAGTTAAGATGAGGTCAAACTAAATTAGGGTGAACCCTGAATCCAATATGACTGGTATCCCTGTCAGAAGAGGAGAAGAAACACAGAAATAAGGTCATTCAAACCACAGGTTCAGCTCAAGTGGACAAACTGTTGGCATTTGGATTAAGGATGTGGATTGAATGGTAAATGGAGAAACTCAGACCTAGACAATAGAAAATCACTGAGGAAAAGAAGTATGATAAAGGGACTTAGGAACTTAACAGTGATACACAAACCCATCATCTCTTAAATAATCCAGTCACTCTAGCAACATCTACCAGCCTAATGACAAAGAGGAGAAGCCATGAGGACATGAAGGAGATGAAAAGGACAAGAAGAGAAGCTTCTTCTAATTATGGTAATGCATGATTTCATGTGACTTGTGAATTTAACAGTTTGTATATTTGAATTCTAACTTTGATATTGAGAATTCCTCTATCAATTGGGCAGATGATACTTCAAAACTCTGATTTTGGTAGCCTAAAGTAAGGGAGAAAAGTGTTAATTAACAGCTAATAGTCTATTTTGAAGATTTCACAATGAAATATATTGTAGCTTTCTCATCTATTAGGCACGATATAAATAGTAAGTGATTACATGGTTTTTCTATCTTAGAACCCACATACAGTTTTAAAACTTGATGTATTTTCCTTAAGTTACTTCTGATCCAATTTTTTTGTGCCTAAGAAAATAGATCTGGTAAGATTCTTCTTTGAAAATATTACTTTACAAAAGCTTTGCCTTCTCTATTTTTCCATGTCTGCTTATTCCTATATTACATGCAAACACATGGACATCCATTCCCCCCAATTACTAGAAATAAAAGTAAAATCCCATTTGGTTTCACTTTGACCTGTTCATTAGGAGAATTTGAAACTCCAGGTTTCAGGACAATAGTGCAGTCTTACAATCTGGCATACATGGTGCAGGCTCTTGAATTTCTGTTGAATTTTGCTATTTGTGCCATCTTTGAGGAAAAGTACGCTCAGCATTTCTGGTGGGTAAAAAGCAATTCTAAGAAAAACATCTCATGGGGGAATGCCTGCTGAGAGATTCTCCTTTCCCATAAAATACAGAGCATTGTGTATTCTGACTTATTTGTATTCTAAAATATTAATAGCCAACTCCTTCCTAGGACTGTAGTAAGAGACAAAAGCAAAAACCTAGCACATATGGTAGAATTGGACTGTAAAGCTATAAAAACTTTTATGTAAGAATTTACATATATATTTATATACATATGTAGATATGTTTACATATAATCTCACATGTATCTTATATAAAGCATGCTTTCTTTTCAGATGGCAATGTCAAAAATGTTGCTGAATCTTACTTCTTTAGTGTACATAAATGAGTTTTATTTTTTTAAATAATTTTTTTTATTATGTTAGTCACCATAGAGTACATCATTAGTTTTGGATGTAGTATTCCATGATCATTGGTATTAAGGAGGGCACGTATTGCATGGAGCACTGGGTGTTATATGCAAACAATGAATCTTGCTGAATCTTATTAACATGCATCTGTACCTTTACCCACAATATATGTTAGAATGATATTGAGGATCAACCTTCAATTCAGTGTGGAGAGATTTCAACAAACCTCCATTCACTGTTCAAGGAAATTAACCAGACCCCAGCCACCCTGCAGAAAATGTCTGCCAGAAACCACATCTGTATTATTGAACGTGCTATAAACTTGGTTGCCCCAAACAAAGCAACTGTCAGTTTAAAAATCAGACCTGAAGCTATTTATGCTCTGGTGTGTATATATCCATGTGTATGAATGAATGTGTGGGAAGCAGAGCAGTTTGGATGAATTTTAATTTTTTGGCTGCTTAGAAAACCTGCCTTTGTGACCTTGATCCTTGGATATTGCTGTGATGATAGATTAAGACAAATATATCTGAGACATTTTAAAAGCAATATTATCTCTCAAAGAGTTTCTTTCTCATCTGCTCTGAACAAGAAAATATTGAGGCACAATTGCAGTTAAACATTTTTTTAATAATATTTTTAAAGATTTTATTTATTTATTTGACAGACAGAGACGCAGCGAGAGAGGGAACACAAGCAAGGGGAGTGGGAGAGGGAGAAGCAGGCTCCCCGTGGAGCAGGGATCCCGATGCGGGGCTCGATCCCAGGACCCTGGGATCATGACCTGAGCTGAAGGCAGACGCTTAACGACTGAGCCACCCAGGCACCACTTTTTT
Organism: Zalophus californianus; assembly: GCF_009762305.2. Classification (NCBI taxonomy): domain Eukaryota; kingdom Metazoa; phylum Chordata; class Mammalia; order Carnivora; family Otariidae; genus Zalophus; species Zalophus californianus. The sequence goes on from NC_045597.1 coordinate 182,176,510, forward strand.
TTTTTTTAAATAATTTAAAGATTACGTTAGGGGTGCCTGGGTGGCTCAGTTGGTTAAGCGACTACCTTCGGCTCAGGTCATGATCCTGGAGTCCCAAGATCGAGTTCTATATCAGGCTCCCTGCTCAGTGGGGAGTCTGCTTCTCCCTCTGACCCTCCTCCCTCTCATGCTCTCTGTCTCTCATTCTCTCTCTCTCAAATAAATATATAAAACCTTTAAAAAAAAAACTCGATTACTTTCATTTGGAGTGGGTCTCTAAACTAGACATAGAGTAACACATTCATAGAAATTTCCTGGGCAACCTCCTCATTGAACACTTGCATGGCTACAGTTGATTTTGGTGAACACTTGTGTCAGTTTCTACAAGTTCCAGGTTCTAGCTGAAGGCAGTATTCTATAGGCATTATCCTTTTTAATCTCCAAGCAGCCCCTGTAAAACATGTTGCTTCATTCGACACAGGAGAAAAGAAGCTGACCAGAATCTAAGTTGCTCACAATGGTGAACAACAAACGTAAAGGCTGGGATTGAACCTGGCTCTGCTTGCCTTCAAAGTCAGACTCTACTATCTCTCCATGACAGTGGAAAACTCCATGGAACACATTAAAATGCCGCATTGCCATACCAAATGCACCCCAACATCTCTTACAAATGTTGCTAATTTCAACCTACAGAATGTAACCAAAAGGTCAAAAATAAAGGCAAGAAATACCATTTCACAGGTGTTTATTATATTCCCCTTTGAGTATGGATACCACAGTTAATCTTCCTATCATCCTTCCAGGGAGATACTATGTCATCCTTGTTTTATGGATGAAGTAGCTAAGGGTTAAGGAGGTGAAATTATTTGCCTAAAGTCACATGTCTAGTAAGAGGTAGAGCCTGGATTTGTAACTTGAGAACCTGACTTCTAAGAATCATACTGCCTCCCAAAAAGAGGAAAACTGTTCAAAATCAGCCAACTTTGATGTTATACCTATGAGAATCACACAGGTCGACTCGGCTGTTGAGATGCTCACTTAGCTGCTCTTTGCTTTCATTTGGAGATAGATATCACATGTTTGGCAATGCATTTTCAACAGGCAGCAAATAAGAATAGACGATTAGAGCAGTGGACAGGTGTTAGCAGAGCATCTTCAGTGGTGACCCCTCTGACTCTAGAAGACAGTAACTGGATGATTGTGAGGAAGATGCCTGAGTGCACCTGCAGTGGGAAAGTATTTGGTATAAAGACAAGAGGCCTTCAAAATTAAATTGCCCCTAAACACAATAGTCTATTTTCAAACATGGTACAAGATTGAAGCTCTTAATTTTGGCTCTGAGTAGAAAAGAAGGGGACAAATTATCAACATATGTTCAGTGGGTGCTGTTTAAAACCCCAGGAAGTTTGTCATTCTTTGAGACATTTATACCTAAATAGTAATTATTTTTTTCATTTAAATTTTGTCTCATAAGTGTTTCAGTCTAAATTCTCTGGAAAGAACTCAGATGGCATATCTCTGTCCTTGCTAACAGTAGATATATGAAACATCACCCATCTCAGGGAATTGTTATTTCCTGAATGTATACCCAGGTATGAGGGTCAATACAACTGTAAAAAATTTTTCCCCTCAAAGTATTTATAATCCTTGTCAGATACTCTGGTTCTGGGTGGATTAGTATTCATTGTCTAGCAGAAATCTTTTTTTTCCTATTTTTTCTGAATATTAGATATGCACATACTTATGGTAGAAATTTTTGAATGAATAGAAAACTAAAGCAAAAGCATAAGAAGAAGAAGTTATAAGTGAACCAAACAAATATATTCACTATTCGCATTTTGGAATATGTCATTGTGAAGAATATAAACTTCCCCAAACTAACAGTTGTTTTATTCGCCAAGTTCTAGATTGTTGCTAAACTAAACCAAACTGACCACTCGCAGTACAGTGCACTAATGAACTTCATTCTCCCTCTTCAACTGATACCATCTTCTTTCTTTCCTCCCCTGGTGGCACTTAAATTTCTCTTGGTCATGTTAATTAATGGTAATGTTGTTGTTAAAAACATCTACAAAACTAAAGAAAATAAGTGCAACTAACTTTCATTTAATTTATACATTAGGAGTATAAATTCCAAATGGGGTAGGGAAAAAATATTCTTGAATCTGAAAGGTAAAAATGACATTTTGGCGCTTTTTGCTTTTGTTTATGTTACTTCCAAAAATCTAGATTGAGAAATCATTATTTAGACATTCAGGTGTGAGGGATACCATTTGATTGAATTAATTATGTATCTGAATAATAAAACTTTTCAGATTTCATTCCACTATTTTGCCACTGAGTACCCAGAGTTAGAGAGTAAATCAATATTTCATTTATAACTAAAATCTCCTGGTCTGGTTTTTTTGGATATGTTTTTCACAATACTGAACAGATTTCCCAAGGAGAAACTGAAAAAGACATTTGTCCCAGTCTCTAATAAAGCTACATGTTTAGAATGTTCTCTGGCATTAATGGTCTTGGAGAACACGACACCTTATGGAATATGATAAACTCCTCACTTTACAGCGGAGGGAAAGGAAGCCTGGAGAGGTTAGGTGATTTTCCAATAAATATGTCAGATCATGTTATGGAATAATTCATAATTTTGTGGTGCTAGAGAAGTTCAATATAGGTTCAGAGAAAATTTTGAGTAGAATCTAAATGAATTGATAAAAACCTATAGGGTGTGTTACTCTAATTTCTGTAGATGCCTGAAAATGTTTTTAGGTACAAAATGTGCTAGGATTTGTAGGAACATTCTATTTCTTTTGTCTTTACCCAGCGATGTGCTGCTAAATGTTTAACAAGCTCCTTAGAAGAAGAAAATATATTCAAATGCTTATTTTATGACACACTTTAAGTTTATTGACATTATTATCATTTCCTCCATCGCTTTCCTAAATCCAGAAAATCAAAACACTAAATCAGCCCTGATTTGTAGTATTTGTGGATTTCCGTGGTATAAATACTATCATCATGACTGATTTCAAGCTACCAACCAGCGGTCACACAGTGCACAGTTGAAAAGAAATAGACACATCCTTATGCAGTATTAGTCCATACAGATGTAATAGACCCAATGACTTCAAGATATAAATAATAGTAAAAGGAGTAAAATAATTGGGGAATGATGAGTTTTGAATAGGTTACTTTCGTTTCTAATAGGATTTATTTGTGAGTTTGTATATATTCAAAAATACCTGTGTTTAACAACTTGTTTCAGAAACTTCCTGAAGTTTTCACAGTCGGGTTTTGCTAGTCTCTCTGAACTAGAAGTGGTTTTTAGCTGTCACTGCCTATGGTTTTGGAGGGAGGGGGCTGTGGAAGAAAAAAAAAAGAGCCTGTACCATGCACTACGTATCATGTACTGTATATGTCATATTCAGTATTTGTGAGGCACCAATATTATATGTGTGTTTTTAGAAGTATACCTCCAAAGCAGTGCTTCTCAAACTTTAATGTGCATGTCAATTACTGGAGGATCTTGTTCAAATGCAGATTCTGATTTAGTAGGTCTGAGATTCTGTATTTCTAATGTTACTCCCAGATGTTACAGGTGCTGCTTGTCCATGGACCATACTTTGAATGGCAAAGCCCCAGATTAATTTCCTTAGAGCCTTACTATAAAAAAGAGTCAATATACAGCTAAGTATATACAGAGAGATGATAGGTATAGATAAATATAGTGTGTGTGTGTGTGTGTGTGTGTGTGTATAATATGAAGGAGGCTCCTCCATCTGTTCAAAACAGGAGAGTATGTAAATCTATAGAGAAAACAGGAAGAAAATGGGAGTTAGAAGAATTGGAGATGGCCTAGTGGAGGAGGGAAAACTGCCTCTGAGGATAAGCAGGGTACAAAAATTCAGGAAAGAATTAGAAAATCAAATTTAAAGGCTTGAAGTCAAGACTTATCAATCCTGGTATTAAAAATAATGTTTAAGGAGTCTGAAATCAGTTCAAACTCTATGAGATTTTAGGACATGGGTGGAATACAAAAACCTTGAATTTCAACCAGGGACATTTTAAATTAATCCTGTAAGAATTTATAGGAACATAAGTCATTATTAAAAAAAAATAGCATACTCTAGGAAGTTTAATCTGGTGCTATCCAAACTGGAGACACATCAAGACTGGTCCAGAGAGGTTGTTTATCATAAGCCAAGAGTAAAGGATAAATGCCTGTGCCAGGGTGTGGGAGAGTCCAGGAAGAACCTGGGTCTTGGGTATGAAGGATAAAGATTCTGAAATCCTAAACCACAGTGATGGAGAGCACAATGGTGCAGTTGATTAACAGTCCTAGGAAAAGAAACCAGTCTCTTTTCTTTTCTTTTTTTTTAAGCTGAGAATAGGGTGGAAGACATTAACAGTGCTTATTATTAATCTATTTTTCTCAAAGGTGAAGTGATTCAAAGGCATAACTCACGATAGGATTAGTAACATGAAAATCAAGAAGTTCATTTACTTCTAAGCTCTTGAGAAATCTTCTGTATGCTGGCTTTTTGTCTTTGACCACAAGACACATGGGCTAAATCCAAGCCCAACAATGAGTTGCAGCTTTAGCCTGGAGCTGGGGATATTTATTTCTAATTATCTCATTGTTTATATTGTTTTTATTCTTAGCGATCAGACCTTAAGTCTTTTTTTAATTTAATTTTATGTTATGTTAATCACCATACATTACATCATTAGTTTTTGATGTAGTGTTCCATGATTCATTGTTTGCGTGTAACACCCAGTGCTCCATTCAATACGTGCCCTCTTTAATACCCATCACCAGGCTAACCCATCCCCCCAACCCCCTCCCCTCTAGAACCCTCAGTTTGTTTCTCAGAGTCCATAGTCTCTCATGGTTCGTTTCCCCCTCCGATTCCCCCCCCTTCATTTTTCCCTTCCTACTATCTTCTTTTTTTTTTTTTTAACATATAATGTATTATTTGTTTCAGAGGTACACAGACCAGTACCTCTGAGACCTTAAGTATTTGCCGGGAGTAACCTGGGGATGAAAACGATGATGATAAACTTCCCTGAAAAGCAGTGGTCCTGAGTGCAAGGTTCAGGAAAGTGTGGCCAGAGTAATCCAGGAAAGGGCAGTGCAAGAACTTACTGTAAGGTGGAGAAGAAAATTATAGTTTAAACGCTCATATAGAAAGCATTCTGCAAATAGTGGAAGGCATGGAAGATGACTCTTCATGGACAGTTCCCAAGAAAAGTGCTTGAATTGTGAAGGAAAAGAGTAAAGAACTTCAACTTGAGGAATTTAAGATGCCATCAGGGAATCCGATAGTTGTAAAGAAATTAGAGATCTGGCCTTAGGGTGTTAATATGTTTTAAAATTATGATAACAGATCTGATTGAATATTGAGGGAGTCAATGTGTTCATAAGTGATTCAGCAAACAGACGAAGAGGGGAAGCCAAAGGAGAAAACATAAGAAATGGTAGAACAATTCACGTGAAGTATGTTGAGGGCTGAGTAAGGTTTCAGAGGCAGAGCTTCTCTTTACCTTCTGGACAGAAGAAGGAATTCAGTTAAATAAATCCACTGTCATCAGATCCACTCCTTTGAATCTAATTTGCACGGGAATTTCTAATTCTTACAAAATCAGGTCAGTTATTCTTAATTTAAAATACAAGTTGTCCTAAATTAATACGCCAGTGCAGTGCATTCGGAATACCAATGTGCTCTACTTATTAAGTGAGTCTCAGAGAGAATACTTAATGAAAAAATTCCCAACAATTGAATGACCCTAAATGACCCATCAGGATTGTTATAAGGCACTATTCCATATGCATATCAAAAATCCTTTAATAAAACAGCATGGCATGCCAGAGGTTCAACTTTCCATTGGGTTCTGGTAGTCCAGCCAAAACAATAACCTCTAATAGCTTTTTTGGATTTGTGACAATGCATTATTAAAACATTTAGAATTCCAAAGTACCATTACTTTCATTTCCTTTTTTTAACCCACCGTCAATGACCAAAGGTTATTTGACTTTATAGTCACCTTGTATATCTTATAGTGTGATCAGCATTTCCTTAAGGGCAAACTTCAGAAGATTCAGAGGTTAAATTTAGCCAGGTTGTTAGGATACGAAAAGCATCTCAATTTTCTAGGATATGTAAATTGAATTCCAAGAAATTTCCCCCAAAGTGATTTCCTTTCCCCAGTCCTGTTTTCTACAAAGTATCTTTCTTAATGCAGAAACATTATTCTATCTCCATGTTCCTCTCTTCAATTTCCAACCAATCCCCGAAGGTAAACCTATATTAAGAAATTCTAGTTCTTTACCTGTCTACTGATAGTGTTGAACTTCACTAGCCATACAACCTTGGTAAAAGTTAAAGCGATCAAAATTTGTCTTACTTTCTAAGGAAATCCATACTGCTCTAAAGATGTAAATTCCTAACTTAGACAATCATTTCTGATAGCTTGAGACATTTTTAAACTTTAGAAAATGATTTTCTGAAAGACATATCTTTGTTAAGACTATTTTTCTTCAACAAACATTACTGAATATCTATCATGTAGTAACAATGATAGTGGTTATTGGGAAGAGTGGGTGCAAAAAATTCTAGAAATTAAATAAATGTGACATCTTTTTTCTAAGATACAAGAAACTCATACTAGAAAAGACAGATAAGTATATGAAAATTCTAATATAAAACAAATTATACTGTTAAAAATTGGAGGCATAGTGAGAACATGGAGTAGAAAAAGATGGGAGTTCAGCCAGGTGAATCTGAGGAATCTTTCTTAAGTGAAAGGGCATTTGAACTAGCCCTTGGAGAAATGTATGTTTTCAATAGGATGAGTACACTTCATTCAAGATGGACTTGCAGGGGAAAGAGTGTGGAGTAATATTGAGGAACAAGTTTTTGTAAAAGGAGAAGTGGTTTGTATGATTGATATAGGATATATTGTGAGGCTATGCATGGCAAAGGTGGTGAGGGAGTATCAAGGAGGATCTTGAATGCAAAACTGAAAAGAATGGCGAGATAGATCCATCGAAGATGTTTAAGCATGAGAATTACATATATTAGGTTGTGTTTGAAATGACTTAAAACTTATTTGGTATGACTAGAATAACGAGAAAACAATTTTTTTTCTTACATAATTTAGGAATTTTTTAAATTAGAAAAAATGTTTTTAAAAAGTTGCTATAATTTAGCTCAACATCATGATTCAGGTAAAAGTTTCAGCTTTAGCTATCTTACATTTATAGTAAACAACTCTCCTGCTTATTTACACCTTCTTTGTTTGATGTAAGGACTGCTACAATTCAATAAGAGACCCTCGTGTCTTCCTTAATTTGACATCTCTTTGAAATTTCAGAATGATTCTTAATTTAGGTACCATGAAATCCAAGGGAGAAATAACGGAAAAATCGGATGACTACTGATCTCTGGTTTTTCTTTCTTTAACAATGCCTTTTCTTCAGAAATATATGTCAATTAAAAGTCTTGCCTTATAAAATTAATCTTCTCTCAAGAAGCAACCAGGTTATCTGTGTACCTCTTGTAACTTTGTTTTTATCAACCATCAAACCTCTTCATTAAATTGGTAAGTTATGATTATTGATTTTCTCTCTAATAAGTTATAGTCAATTCATCCAACAATCCACTATTTTCATTAACAAAACTTTGGAATGAAATTACTGTCATAAGCCTAGTGAATTAATACATTGCATTATGTTTATGTCTTTTGTTTTAAATTATGTTGTTAGTTTTTGAGTGCTAAAGCTTGTGATGTCCTAATAAAGAACTGAATGGGTTAAAAACAAAACAGAGAAAACAAAGTTGTGGGGCCAGTTATAACTTTTTAATTTCTACCCTCAGCTGACTAATTTAAATTAATAGTGCTGACTTGTGAGCCACCTCTCTCCCTTAAGCAATGATACGAAGGAGTATTTCTCAGCATTTTAAAAATCACTAAATATTACACATATTGGAAACCAAATATATAAAATCGACAAGGTTTGTGATGTTCTGGTTCAGAGTGAGCTTTTGGGAGACAAGTCCTGTTAGGCATTTATTTATCATCTCTTCAATAAGTATGTTTCATTCCTAGTTTGGCCAAACACCGTGCTAAATGCTGTAGATAAGAATGAGGCAAACACAGAGGCCCTGCAGTTGGTGATTTAGTTGGGGGAGTGAGACATCAAAATAATGAAAACAACAAACGTACACACACACACACACACACACACACACAGATGCAGTGGCAACACTAGTAATCGATAAAAAGCCTGACACATAGAATTATGAGATAGTGTAATGAGAGTAAAATTAAATAAAGCAACTATATACAAAAATCTCTTACCCTTATATGGGAAACACAAAAATTCCGATTCCATTGTATTCTATCCCTTTAGAATGAAATCCTGGTAGTGACCCTACTAAATTGATTTCAAAATCCTTTAAGCATCAGATACCTGCAATTTGACAGAAAAAGAAACATTAAAGATTTTTTTCATGACAAACCATCTTTCTATCTGCTTCTGCGTATAAAAGTTTTCTTGGGCTGCCTTTAAAGTTAGTAATTGTGTGTATATGGGGGCTGGTCTGAGAAGTAAAGGGGCTGAAAATGGAGCTCCGCATCCGCGCTGTGCACACTTGCTCTTCTCCTATGCTCCCTGGCTCTTCTGCATGGCTCCCCCAGTCTTGGCCTTTGTTGTTGTCATTCTGTATCACATCAACTATGAGACCACTTAGTATCTTTCATTCTGCTTCACTATGTCAGCCATAGGTTAAGGGATCTGAAAAGACATATAGCTTGTAATGATGAATAAATGAGTCACTTCAATAGAAAAATGCAGTGAAGTTTTCCCAATGGTTCCAGAAAGCACCCATACACCCCTTCCTCATTCCTCTTTACTCAGCTGCCACAGAAAACTGGACCTTCCAGAATGTTGTTTGTGTACTTCACTGCCACTGTTCCTGTTCTCCCTGTTGACACTCCTCCCTCCTTTCCAGGACAGTCAGATCTATAGAACTCCAGCTCCCTCCCCCAGGTCTCTGAGCAGAAATCCCTACGGTGGATCTTGTCCCCAGCCTGCTCCACCTGAGCAAATGGCTGAGATAAACAAATATGCAGGCTTGCTGCAAATAGGAAGGACAATAGAGTTGGAATGGGAAAGAAAAAGGGACGAAAAGCTGTATAGAAGAAGGATGAAGGCTGTGGACTCATTATTTCAGGGATCCTCTGGACTGTTCAGGACGTCTTCAGATAGCTGGTAAATATTTCATCTTTGTATGGAGAAGAGACTGGCTTATGTTTTCCAAACACTGGGTTGCTATAGTGCATCTGTGTGAATCTTCTGCATTGGTAATTTATATGCACATGAGTAATGTGAAAATCTGTCATTTATTTTTAATTGTTTAAAAATGAAGTTAATCCACCATTATTCAAAATTTCTGCCCTGATCTGAGTAGAAACTTAAAAAGAAAAACCGTGGCTTTCATGCTTCGTTCCAGAGCTGTTTGTGGAACTTATAAACAGTGAGTAAAAACACTGGTCAAAATAACTTCCTTTTATAATTATTTATAATTTTGACAAAAGCCACTCACAGAAAGGGTATGAAGTATATACAGACACACACATGCTATTTTAAATAATAATATAAGGGTAATAATATACCTAAGAAGAAAATTGCCTCTAACTAAATATTTATTTAACTTAGTGATCAAAATATTTGTTAATTTTAAGTTTTAGATGGAGAATTGAAATAGTTGTATTTATTTTTGAGTCACTAAAAGTTTTATGGAAATAATTTGATAACATAATTGCTAAATGAAGAAGTGTTATAGCCATTTGTCTATTTCAAGCATGGGAAGACAACCATCTTGAAAAATGTATTTTAAATTATTTTAAATGCTATCAAGTAGCAAACTCTTTATTCTGCTTGAGGAACCAGATAAATTACACATATATGGGGGGTGTTTAGTTTTAAATTTTTAAATAAATATATTTTAAAATGAATGTAATTTTTAAAATCAAAGGGCTCACATCTGCCAAGAGGTGTTTTGGGGTTGTGATTTGCAAGGAAAATATGAGAGCCTTGGGATCTCCAACTTAAGAAGCAGTGACGTTTCCTCCACCATTGTAATAAATGATCACTTAAGTATTTAGAGAAATCAGCTTTTCAGTAGGGTGTTTTATGGGTGTGGATATTCCACTTTGCTAGGGGCGGCAATGGATGCCCACATATTCTGAGAAACTCTGTCAGAGTGTGTGAGAAGCAAACAGCAGTTATATGTATTTGTTCACATTGTTCTTTCTTCTTAGCTCTGTAAATGGGGCACAGACTGGAGATCTGTGGAAAAGTTGGGGCTCCAGTGTGTACCTTTCAAGACTGTCAATCTCCACTGAGCAACAATACTGAGTGGGGAGCAGAGCCCCCTTCACCACGGGCTCCGCTGCTTGCTTCTGAGGCTTCAGGCTCATTACTGAATAGCAAGAATTCTTATGTCCATTTGCATCTAGTGTTGAGATATCATTTATTGTTTTATAAAGTCTTATTTAATAATCTACATGACACTGTGTAAGGCAAGGATTTTCTCTCTGTTGCCAATGAGGGGCTGAGGATCAGAAACTGAATGATTTACTAAAGACTTTAGCTCAGCTATCTCCTCGGGCAAGGGGCCCTCAGGCTTAGAATTTGGGTGTTCAGATGCAACACTCCTTACTGTTTTCTACTCGACCTTATGCTCCTGCTTCATGTTGAAGGGCTTAATGTCGAATTTCCTCAGTGTTGTCACTAAGGTTAATCTCTGCTTTAAAACGCTATTTGTGAATCTTAATGGTTTGAACAGGAACTTTGGAATCAAATTTGGTCAGCCTCGTCCAGTGGTTCTCAATATGGGGTCCCCAACGAGGAGCTTTGGCATCACCTGGGAGCTGGCTAGAAATGAAAATTCTTGGGGCTCATGCCAGATCTATCAAACCAGAAACCCTAAGGGTAGGGCCCATTCATTTGGGCTTTAAAAAGCCCTCCAGGTGATTTCGAGGCCTTCTGAAGTTTAGATTCACCAGCCTGGGCTATTCAGACTCAGGCTGACGTACTTAGGACAATGAGTTGCTGACCATAACCACTTTAGTAATGTCTCTAAGTTGGGTTTGTGCCCACTTTGATCAGCAACCTTTCTCAAAAAGCCGTTGGGTCAAAGTGGGCAGGGTTTCCCGCAAAGACACGGTGGACACTTTGGACTGCATAACTCTTTGTTGATGTAGCTGTCCTGGGTCTTGTAGCATATTTAGCAGCATCCCTGGCCTCTACTTGCTAATGCCAGGAGCCATCCCTGCTGGAGTCCTGATGGTCAAAATGTCTGCAGACATTGATCCATGCCCCTCAGGAAGCAAAACCGTCCCCACTTTGGTTGGCAACCAGTGCCCCAGGACATTTGCTCTTACTTCCCCCATCTCATGGTGCCTACTTTGAGCAAAGTGCGTGGTACCCCACCTGGAATAGCCACCGCCTTCTGAGCCTTCTTTCTGGCTATGGTTTCAGGACCAGTATAAAAAGGGGAGACCCAGATTCTTGAAAAACTTTGCTGCTGTGCATGAAAAATCAATCAGGAGTGAGAGACAGTAAAGTTAAGAAAGCATTGACAGGTCTTAAGCTCCCAGCAACAGTTGATTTTGAAAGAATTCTGCCAAAGACGGGAGCTTTGGTGGTAGATGAGCTGAAAAGAAAACTGCCACCAGCTATTAGCATTTCTGTAGGAGGTAAATGTTCCAAACTTTGATGCTACAAAGAATCCTCTGAAGACCTGTGCAAACAGCATTTTGCGTAAGCCCGAAGAGCAAGCAGACACAGACGCTGAGCCCTGCCTACTGCTGAGCTGGGCTTATAGTATTAGGTAGACATGATCTCTGCTTCCAAATGCCCCTGATTTCCTCCATGGAGACATTTGCTTCTCATAAATAACGTTTGAAATAACCTCTGGATTTATTTCCAGTCACTGCTCATCTAAATTCATTATCTTCAGTCAAAGCGACTGTGGCTACATTAAAATATAAAAGAAAAAACCCCAACAGAACCCACTTTGGATGAGTTGTCTGGAGACAATGCCCTCCTCAGGCTCTGCTCTGCTATAACTTGAGCCCTTCCCCTCTTTCCCTTCACAGTTCAATCTCTCTGGGTCCTCCCTTTTGAGAAAATTATGTGACACCATCATGACCTCCTACCCCATGCACATCTGAGCTCCAGCTGCTTGTCAGAGATCCCCACATGTATGCATTTTTGGTGGGAAGGGCCTTACCAGTTATGGGAAAGTTAGCCAGCAGTATGAGAGAAAAACAACACTAGGGTCAGGGAAAACATGACCAGCGCTTCTGAAACCACGCGTAGACAAAATCCTCTAGTCTCCTCTGGTAACTAAGGCCAGCCTCTCACTTCTGTCTCCTCTGGTTTCTATGCTCTTGGACACTCTCTGGGTGTTGAGTGGGCTTTGTCTGGCTCACCTTCCCTCTCTTCCTGGGAAGGAGAATCTTGGCATACTCTGCTTTGTACTGAGAGTCAGTAAACTTGGCTTGGCCCTGGAGACAAATGTGTATTTGGGGCCGACATGATAGGAGGGGACCATGCACAGAGGTGCTGGCCTTGAGGCCCACTGAGGGCCCTCAGAGCTTCCCTTGACCTCTGCTAGAGCCGAGAGGGTCTTCTCTGCTTTCTCATAGGTAACTTTCAACTTGACAGAATAAAAATTTTTAATTAGCTTGGATAGACCAGTTTCATCCCACTTTATAAGGTAACCTACGGTATTTCTGGTGGTACTGTTGATTCGAAAGGATTTATAGATTTTTCTAAAACAGTCACTAGCTGTTAGTTTCCCTCACGCTCCCATATATCACCCCCTTACATCCACATTCACAGGAATAATTCCATAAGCAGGATTTGAAACAAATCTCTGACTGTCTTTGTATATAGTGGCACATCAGGTGGTAACATTGGCAGAAGCGTAGTTGACATTCCCAGGGTGCTTAGTATCAGAAGAGATGAAAGGTCCCATTGGGACTGGAAAGGAAATTTGGTTTCCACATTTGCAAAGCTGTCTTTGTTCTCTCAGGAAGTTTCTTCTGACCCTTATCGATTAACCATCATGGGGTTTAAATAAAAATTTATGTATTTCCTTCCCATAATCCTGCTGCTACTCAGAACAAAGGAATGGCGGAGAAAAATCTGAATTGTTCTCCCACAGAGTTTGAAGAACAAACATGTCTGGTCATCTACACATAATGAAGTCATAAGGGCCAGGAAAAGAATAATAATCCTTGGCCTTTAAAAATATAATAAATAGATTTTGTTTATTTTGTTTGAGAAAAAAAATTGGACTGCTCATATTGTAAGCCCATCATGTCAACTTAATGGAATTTTTATTTCATCTTTCTGATATGACTGATTTCCAAAATTTTCTCTGTAGGTGGGCTTCCCCTTTGTCCCTCTCATAAGGGACACTCTTTTGGGGCAGACTTTTGCTAGTTTCCCAAGCATCTACAGAGCTCAGTGGAACAATTGTCATGAATTGAATTCCCCCATGGTGGGTTAATGCATGTGAGTTTATCAGTAGTATTGAAACAAGGACTTCCCTTGAGAGGCAACTCAAAACCACACAGTAAATAGGGAATTACGCCACCCAGGTAAGGAAATGAATGCTTTCCAGCAGAGCTTTGCTAAGAATCCAGGGGGAAGAGCAGTTCTAACTCCATCTACAAAACTATTTGATGACTAGTGACATCAACTCTCAACTGAAATAAAAAGTTTCACTCACTCAGTTGCGCACTTACTCCAAAGTCCACATCATACTTATGTTTTAACAGTTGTTTTCCTCATAGATTAGAGCTTCCTCTTTTTCTTTCAAACATGAGTTGTCCCATTCACCAGTAACTAGTAATGAATCACAAAATAAAACAATAGATTCCTGTTTTCCTTTCTTATTAAAAGTATGATAAATAATGTATTGCCCGTTTTAGAGATGAAATGGGGACTGGTGTTTGCCATGTTCTCAAATCCCCAGATTTTGTGGGGTTATGCATCCTGGATCTCGGCATGTAGATAAGCAGTTTCCTCACCTCCAAAGCATGGGGGTTGAACTCATACAGTGCAAAGCTTCTCAACCCTGGCTGCACATTGTGAGACCCTGGAGTACTTTTTAAATACCGCTGCCCAGTACCTCGACCCAGACCAAATAATAGATCTCTCTGGGGATGAATCCTGACACAACCATTTTTTTTTAAAGCTCTCCAGGTAGATCCAATGTGCAGCCAGGATTGAAAATCACTAACTACAGGTCCATTCCCCAAAGGATGCTCATAGCTCTGTGTAATTCTCAGTGAAACAGTTTGGGAAACTAAATTGTGAAAGCTTGGATGGTCACAGTACACATTTGCATGTTGTTTATCCTCGTGACTTGCAGTTAAGAAACCTGCTGAACTGTCTTTAACTTGTCTGTTCTTAATGACATAAGTTTCCTAGAACTCTTTTAATTCACATACTGCCCATTAGAGGGGCTTCTATTTGTCAGAGCACTTCAGGAAACAGAGAACTAAATACTCTAGGGACTTAGGACAGTTTCTAGCTCTGAGTTTCAGTTTTCATTCTATTCTGTTCCATTTTAAACCATTCAACAGGGAATGTTGTCCCAAAGGTATCCCTTTGATGACTTACAACACAAAGACTCTTGTTTGACTCAACAGCCGCACATGAAATCCACAATCATGATCCTTTGAAGAGAAATGTTCAAGGCATCTCTATGGATAATGCTTTGGAGCATTTATCTAGGATGCTCGTTGCTAAATGAAGGGAAAGACAAGTTTCAAGGAAGATTGGGGATTTACCTTGTAGATGTAAATACATCTCCCTGACTTTCTTTGTAAATTAAATTTTATAAGTAGCACCTACTGTTCTACAGTGAAGTCTGCTGGGTGAAAGAAATGTCAAGTAGACCAAGGAAAGCTTGTTGCTTGGATTTGATAATCCCAAACCAGGATTACCAATCCAGAGACTAAAAAGGGAGTTTATATAGG
The DNA here is from genome assembly GCF_009762305.2 of Zalophus californianus. Classification (NCBI taxonomy): domain Eukaryota; kingdom Metazoa; phylum Chordata; class Mammalia; order Carnivora; family Otariidae; genus Zalophus; species Zalophus californianus. The sequence goes on from NC_045597.1 coordinate 182,191,555, forward strand.
GTTTATTCTGTCAGGAAACTTGGACAGTATGGGCCTTGATAAGACCCAGGTAACAAATTATGTAAATTAAAATCCTGATTTTCCTTTGTCTTTTCTTAAATGTGGACCTGCCAAACTTTGTCCTAAAGTTTGCTACTAGGCCAAGACAACCTTAAATACACCTGGATACCTGCCTAATGAGTCACATGATGAGTTACTGTTAAGAGGTGTTGAGTCTTAAAATTTTCCCACCTGGAGCATCACTCTCTTGACTACTTTTATGAGATTATTTGTTTGGTCCATTATTTAACCAGCACTTTTTGGAGGTATTCATATTCCAAGTAATGCACAAGATGGTGGGGGCAGAGTGAGGATCAAGATGGACAAGTCTTAGAGTCTTTGCATGTGATCCAGTCCATCCAACATCCCTTCTAAAGATGCCCCCAAGATTCTTAACACAGTATTTTGAAAAGACCAAAAAAGAAGTTTAAATAAAATTGCCACACTACAGAAGGAGTGCTGCAAATAATTTATTACCTATAGCATAATTATATAAGCAACAAGTAACATATTCTATAACATACAATGCAAGACGCAAATTTCAATCAACTTGCTCTCTAAAGAGCTAGAGAATTCCTTAGGTGGGCTGTGGTCATAGGAATTGTCCCATTGCTGATTAAACCCAGATCTGCTTCCTTAGGCATCTCGGTCCTACCATTCTTTACTATGCACACATCTTATTTTTTGTTGAACACCATCACTGCACCTGTCTGTGTTGAAATGTTTTCTTTCTTTTGTTATGGATTTTAACTCAGAGTTCTTTAAGTGTCTGAGTTTGCACTTTCTCAGCAATTTCTTGAAATTCAGACTTAACTATAGAATCTGCACCAAATATATTTCTATAGTTTATTTAGTATAATTATTTGTCTTTGGTAGGAACTTAGTAAGTTTCCCCCTAGTCCAGTGAATATACTGCAAAGTTGTCTGCTACAGATGGCTTCTCTCCAATGGGTTGGGCTGGGGTTCTTCTAACTCTGCAGTTAGTGATGTTTCAAGTCATGAGAGATGCTAATAGCCTCAACTTTTGGCAGGAGACATTTTCAGTCAAGTATGGCCTCAGAAAGGCTCCTCTTCTCTGTAAAAGTCATAGATTCTATGTCACTCCCTCTATAGCAACAAAAGATTTTGCAAGCTGTAAAAGCTCATGATTTAACCATTTCTTTTCTTTTCTTTTATTATACATTTTTAGGCATATTCTCAGGTGGTACAAGTTGGGAAAGCTCGGGACATCTGGGTGGTTCAGTTGGTTAGGTGTCTGCCTTTGGCTCAGGTCATGATCCCAGGGTCCTGGGATCAAGCCCCCTGCTCAGTGGGGAGTCTGATTCTCCCCCTCTCAGCTAATGTTCTCTTTCCATCTTTCTCAAATAAATAAACAAAATCTTTAAAAAAAAATTGGGAAAGTTGTATCCTGTCTGGCTGTGGAACAGGACATGATGGACAGAAATAGTGGAGAAGGTAGTGGTATGGACCAAAAGGATGTGGGTTGATTCTAAGGCCTGTGTGGAGCACGTAAGTGGCAGAGTGTGTCCCTGAGTAGTTAAAGCCAGGAAAAGGTGCATGTGCCCATCATGTGTTGGCTGGTCCATGGCACATGGAACTGGTGGGTGATAGGAAGAGCAACGGCCCTATGGTGCCCACAGGTCACAGTAACTATCCCTCTGCTTGTTGATTTTGAGAAGCATCTATGTGAGAGCCATCAGAGGCAATGCTGTTTTAATCAGGCCATCTTGCCCAACATATCTATATTCTAAGACTCTGTACTTGGAATCTTTTTCTTTAAAAAAATCCCCATGTTCCATGAGTTTTAAGACTATGCACAAGCTCTGGGGATAGGCAGGCCTGGTTCAAAACCAACTTAGTTTCAAACAGTGAGACCTTGGACAAGTTACTTAGGCTCCTTACCATTCATCTTTGCATCTTCAAACCAGGGACAATAATAGTCCCTCATTCATACTGCTGTTTGTAGATAATTCATGTATAGGATAGTGCCTTAAACATAGATGGTAACCCTAACCCTAATTTTATTGTTACTATCATTATTAAGTTAAACCATGCACTGTGCCAACTCATTAAATGAAGTGTCTGGGGTCTTTAATCTTCAGTTCAAATGTAAGCTACACAATATGACACAAAGAGGCAGATTGTCATAGAGTGGAACATTCTGAAATTGAGTCTACCAGTCAATTTACCAATCAGGTTATGTTCCTTCATTCATAAAGTGGGTATAAATAATCACACTATACAAGGACATTGTGATGAAGATATCACTTGAAGGATACAGGTATTTTATACAAGATTCTGATAATTTAGATGTTACTTCCACAATGCATTCTGTCAGCTTCCTTGAGGTAGGGTGACATAGGGACTTCTGCCATAAGCACATTTTTATAGCAATTTTTCTTTTTTCTTTCTTTTTTTTTAAGTGTGTCTAAAATGCACTCCCCAAATGTATATTGGTAAAGAGTGAGGGCACCATTCCTGGTGTCAGGAAAAATCACAGGCTGGTGCAGGGCCATAAACTGGGAGCTGCAGAGTGACATCTGCTTATGGTCATGTTTATCTAACATGTACAGTGTGGCCGACATAAAAAAAGTGGGAGATTTACACAAAGGTGTGGATTTTCATACTTTCTCAAAACAACAGGTAGAGTTCTTTTCCTGAGAGCAGATTTACTCCAGTCTCTCAGAAGGCTTTAGTGCAGGACCCTTCCAACCGGTCTCTCCCTCTCTTGTTCTCACACCCCAACTCCTGTTATTAACTTGGGATTTAGTTCACACAGTGTCACTCTTCTGTTCACAACGGTGAAAAGTTTAAATAATTGCCTTTGTCTGGAAAAAAGGAAACACCTTCATTTATAGCATTGGCTGATTTCCCCCATGTAAACATTTCCACTGTGGTTGACCTCAAGCTACCCACATAAAGTCACATTGGAGTTGGAAAGATACGCGTGCAAGAGGCTCTGCCAAGCCAATGTGATCAGTTCCAGCACGTAACTAGAAAGCTCCCAGTGACTTCCCAAGCCACTCAAAGCAAGCCCATATGATGGTCATGAATCAAGCCCATATTTCCAGTTGCATCTCTAATCCTATTTCCAACTCTTCTCTTTAGTTTCATTCCTTGTTATTGTTACTTATTTTGTAAAATGGAGGTGTGTTTGCAGCAACACATCACATGAAATGTATGACAGCATTCAGTACTCTCAAGAAGAAAAATAGCTTATAAATCCAAGTTGGTGGGAACACTGACAGTTCCCCTAATGTGAGGGAATGTGACCCAGAGGTCACTGACTTTCATTGAGCTGGACATATTACACATTGACTGTGTCTCCCCACAAAACTGGATGTGAACCAAAGTTTCTGTCACCTGATTTACTGTGAATTGTCTCTGTATCTCTGAAGGGAAGTGGGAAGTATTAGTTTGCTTGACTTTGAGGGTGACTTCAAAAGGCAAGAATGAATCAGTTGCCATAATGCATTCGGTCACATCAAATCCTGCCCATTGTGTGAGCTCAGTCACTAATGCTTTACTCGGAGGTGACCAGTTCTGTTGGATTCACCTTCTTGTCCCAATTAGCCATTCATTTCTGCTCCAGAGCTTGCTTGTGTCTTATGAAAGAAGATATCAGATATCAGGATATGAAATTCCATTCCTTCCAGAAAACTGGGTCCTACAGAGAGTAAAAGAGATTTGGAAGAAATGATTTGCAAGCAGGCATTCCACATGTATTTGTCAAGGTATGGATTTGTTGTTTTGTTTTATTCTGAACTTGGTGGTATTGTCTAGGGGGATGTTATTTACTATTCCTGTTAATCACGCTTTGTGAGGTTGAGGTGGAGTGGGAAGAAAAGGTGGAATAGTTTGATTTCTGTTTACAGAGCTTGTGTACGCAACACAGTTGCATTTTTACCTCCATCCTTATGAGACAGTCTTGTTTGCCCGGATTTTACAAAAACGTTAAATGTAACATAAGAGAAAACTATGGAACTTGTTTACACCTATGTTTCTCATACTATTATTAGTAAAAACGAATAATACCAACCGAAAACAATGCAATAACTTTATCTAAACTCACTAAATCTGGTCAAAAAAATTCAAAGCACTGTATTTGCTTATCACGCAGAATTCAATTGATAGTGTTCATGTAACCCCTTCATTGTATAATGTTTATATGTGCTTATTTTGATGATTTTTAAGGAAATATTAATAGGTCATTTATTCTGTTAAAACAGTCTACTAAATGTTCAGGACTGCATGAGGGCCTATTACAAATGAACATAAAACATAGCACTGATTCCCTCACCACTTTAGGAACTTTTACCTTGCTTGGGAACAGAAAATTAAAATTATGAAATGAATTAGAAAAATGAAATCTATTCTATTTGTACTTCTGTGGGTTTAAGAAGTAGAGAAGTTTAGAGAAATCAGCTGTCAGGGAGAGTGGTTTGAGCCGTACTGGAGTATGAATTGGTGCTAGATTTTAAAAGACAGGTAGGATTGGAGGAAATGAGAAGAGTACCTTCTGCCAGAAGAATGAATTATTCACTCAGTCCCATCTGAGGGAGATCTTCCCTCTTTCTCTTTCACTTCACTGTTCTCTTCATGGTATCCATCTTGATCACTTGGCTCTAAGTTTGGGAACGAAAAACATGTTCTCTGTTGAATGACAAGGACCTAGCACTCTGTCTTCACCAAATAGGTCTTCAATAATTATGACTTTAACTAATTAATTGGATATGTATTCATTAACCAGGTATCTGTATTTTTGGTGGAGGTCATCAGCAGAGAATGGATATTGATAAGTGTAAAGTAGAAAATAAGACAGAATATGTGTGGTGTTGCCACATTATAAAATATTTTTAAATCAAATGCTGTTGTGGGCATTGGAGCAAGGGAGTGTCCCCTCAAATGGATCTTAGGTAGACTGACCTGGTAATGCTAAGGCAAAAAGATGGGAGGAGAAGGCTACACACCAAACCTGGTTGTTGCTTGGGGTTGCCTGTGCACGTGATGATGACAGCCTCAACTTCTATGACCCTGAACTGACTGACCATGACTCCTCATTTGACACACCTGTGCTCATCACGTTAACACTGCAGTACAAAGACAAGAGCGTTGAGGGTACGTGCCAGGGAGCGATACAAATGATTCGTCGTAGAATTTAAGCTGTGTACAGAAAGACAACTTTTACAGCACTGAGGAGGAACACAGAGAAGATTGCAAGACCAGTAGATAGGAGGTCCCAAAAAGGTGACAGAGGACTTGAGCTTAACCAAACAGAGGTAGTGAGCCAGAAAGACAGAGAACAATGCAGATGCAATGCAGAAACTCCATTTTCAATAAGACAGCCATGAAGTCACATTCCCCTGGCCCTCTTGGATGTGCATAAGCAGGGTTTATTTTAATAAGGTAGAGCTTGAATTTAAATGTGCTCTCCAATAAACTGTAAGCCCTGAGGGGTGTGTATCTTTCACTAGGGCAAGGCACCAGCTCATTGTGTTCTCACATGTGACAAATAACAGATGATAAATATTATAATGAGACCAACTAAGATACTGCATCCATTATAATGAGGAAATTGTTTCTTTTTATTTTAAGATGCACTGTGGGCATTAAAACTGTTGCAATACGTTGTGATAATAGCTTCTAATTTGTAATGAGTAAAGATGTGTAGGAGAGGATGAAGCTTGATCAAAGGCAAATTTTAACGCCGGACCCTGAGGCCCCTAAGTGCTGCACCACAAAACAAATAATGCAAGTGCTTGCATTGGCACAGAGCATTAGATTCAATTATTTCATCTGAAGGAAACCAATCAGGGAAAGTGAATCGTTCCCGGAAAGTCATTCTAGGAAAATAGGGAGCCAAGCTTCTGGCTTCTGCGTAGGCCATCGGTAGCATCTATATTTCAGTCTACCACGTTATTACATTTGGGTGCATTAAGCAGATGTACAACCTGTTGGGCATAAACACAACATGTTGGTCACTCCATTTAGAGCGACTAACGCATCCATGAGTAAGGGTTTGGTTCTTAAGTAGTATCTCTAGTGATTCACACTTACATGTCACTTTGATTATATGAATGAGGGATGGAAGGTTGGGTTTTAGAACTGCAAGTATTTTTTTTTTTTTTTAATGGACTTTAAAAATACCAAGGAGTACAGTTCTGGGCTTTATCAGTTTGCAAAGGTGGTATGTTCAATAGAAAGATTTGTGAAATGATTTTTGTTGTTAAACAGGAAAATATAACCTGACCTTGTTTTACATTATCATTTAAATCCCACAAATATCCTGAGGGATCTTTGGTTAAGGTATCACTATCCCATTTGAAAGGCGAATAACTCTATTTATAAATGAGTTCCGTAGGGGCCACAGGATGATGTAAGAGTAGAGCTAGAAACAGAATCTCCTAAATAGGATGGAAAAAACATGTGTGTGCACTGCTCGTGTGTATCTGTGCACGTCTATGTGTCTCTGTATGATCTCTAGTGTCTTTTTCTGCAGATGCATAGATTATAAATTTTTTCCACTTTGTAGGTACTTCCTGGAAAAAAAGGGGGGGGTTCTGACTATTCACTTGTGGATCTCGAGCTCAGTTCTCTTTAAAAGTTGGGAGTTTCTGGACAACATAATGTCCTTACTCTCTCTGTTTCACTTTATCTCTTCACTTCCTTCTAAATGAAACTTCCTTTTAAAAAACATATTTTTGGTCTGCCAGACTTATTTTAGTGACAAAATTTCTAGAGAGTTGTAACCCTTTAATATACCTGGGAATAATGAGTTAAAATAGTTTACTACATATTTCTTTTAATTAAAATCTTAATTAAATTTAAATCCCTAAACATTTACACATTTCTTTTTATGCTCAGAGAAGCATACCAGACGCCATAGGAGAAAAAGGAATGCACAGAGTTTGATCCCCATCTTCAGAAATTCCAGAATCTCATGTTTGTGTATAATGGCTATAATGTAAGGCAGAAAGTGACAAATAATACAAAAGAAATTGATTCAAGCTAAGAAGTGAGTGTATTAATAAAAAGTTCAGGAAAGAAGTAACATTTAATTTAGACCCTGATGGACTTGGGTTTTTTTCTTCAAATGGTGATGTGGTTTGAAAAGGAAGGGCCCCCAGGAGAGAGAACTATGTGAGTGGGTAATATGACAAAACTGGAAAAGAGGCAGGGTCAGATCATGCGAAGCCTGAATTGCCTTACAGAGGAACTGGACTCTACTTTGTGTTCCTAAAGGCTCTAAAGAAGGGAAGTGAGGTAATCCTATTTCTTTGTTTGAACTATTTTTTCAGGTTAATGATTAGTATAGAGGAAAACTGAGATAGAGAATCCAATTAAGAATATCACTTAGTGGTCAAGACTGAAAGTTAATATGAGCCTTGCAGTTGGGTTGGAAAACAGGAGATCCAGGGAGAAGAGAAAGGATTTGTTGACCAGTTGAACTTATGCATATAAGAAGATACTCAGTGTCAAATTATTTGAAAGGCTTTGTTCTCTATGACTGATAGACTGAGGATACTATTGAAGACTAAGTTTCAATAGAGGGAACAGGAAATGATGCTGAGTTTAACATTGACCTTGAGTGTCAAAGGAATATCCATTTGGAAATATCCAGCATCTTAGAGAGAGAACAAAGATAGGTCTCAGAGTGCAGAAAACAGTGGAATATTAGATTTAGAAATCATATAAGTAGGATAGAGCATTCAAGTCTTTAAAAATGATATTTTTATCAGAAAAAGGAGAAATGTGGAAATAGAACCTTGGCCTATACTGAAACAAGAGGGGCATGAAGTCAGTGAAGATACTAAGTAGGAGCAAGGAGCCTCCTGTTGAAGGGCAAACTTTTCTCAGTGAAACAGACTTAGTGGTGCTCTGCTAAAGGCAGGAATTTACAAAAACCAGGATGTCTAGAAGCTTTGAAACAGTCACTATGAGGTTTGTACCATTTGCAAGTAGAGTATCATCTTCACTTTTAACAAGGTTAACTTTCAGCTGCATTCAGATAATTTAAAAATATTATTTAGAAAGACATTGGATGATTTTTGGCCTGATATGGAAGATACAAGAGCACTGTATTTTTATTCATTGATAGATCACTTCCACAATTATTCTGTAATTGCATGTCTAGAATTTCTTGGTCTTTCAAAAGTACATTTTCCCCTTTCACTCCATAACTCTATTTAAACTGCAAAATTTTTCTGGGAACTGAGCAGGATATTTTGCAAGTGACATTTCACTGTGCTCAAATACTCTGCATCTAGAGGTACTTTCTACAAAGTTTTTGAGATCTCCTTTTGCCTAAGAAATTTAGAGCACCATTACATTAAATTTTAAGATGCCATGATCAAGAGAAGAGCAAGTTACAAATGTTTGGGAGGGGTGAATGCCTTACATTTGAGATAGAGCTGACATTAAAGCTTTTTTATTAGTCTTCTTTCACTTGGCAAATCTTGTCATCTCTCTCCTAGAAGGTAAATGAATAGGTGGCTGTGGACTTGGAAGTTTTATAGATTCAGGGAAAACCCATTTTTCTGGCTGTGAAATTCATCCCTGAACTAACTTTGGCCTCTATCAAACCCTTTCTGCCAGTGTGATAGATAATATAGCCTCTGGAAAATGGTGTATATATTTTCCTAGTTTTACACACATTATCAGAAGCTTTCAGTGATGATGTCAGTGTCATAGAAGATGCTTTCTGTGATAATGCAGTGTCATAGATGATGATCTGGGCTGGGAAACTCACTAGGTACCCAGATACTGATATGTACCTTCTCAGAAGAAAAAGTATGTTGAAATAGTACTGAAGAGCATGGCATCTGCTACTTTCTAGAGTGGTCTAGCTCTTTCCTCAATTGAGAACATTGCTTTACACACTGTCACCACTAGTAAAATGTGCTTTCCTTCTGGGCTCCATTTCCAAAATGACTTAAGAATGTAATTGCTTAAATAATTTTCTGTGAGTAAATTAACATTCTGCATTATATTTTTGACTGTATACAATTGTACTTCCAGGAAAATTTGTTTTTTCTATTGGTCAATGACTAGTTCTAAAATAACTTCTTTGAATCAACTATCTTTGAGTCCTGAGTAATTTTGGGGGGAGGTGGGAGGAATGAAAGCAACATTTTTTTGAGACTTCCTGAGCCTCTCCTATGTGCAAGGCTCTTTGCTAGTTCATTTATTTATAGAATGTGAATATAGAAGAACTGATATAATTGAGACTGATTAAACAAAATGTAAAAAATAATTAGAGAAATCTTAAGAAGAAAAATGCATAAGCACCTATAAAACTTTTTTCAAATTTAAGTTTGTATATACACATTGTTTACCAAATTTTACTACAGAGTCTTTTACTTGTGTGAATTTTCCCTAACTGGACTTCCATAAAACTTTCATGCTTAAAATGTATCCATTAATTTTCACTTTTTCGTGTAGTTTCAATTTCTTCAAAGTGGAGCCAGAATCTAAAGACATTTGAAAAAAAAAAACACAGTTCAGAGTCCTTTTAGAGTTAACAGATATACCCTAATCTCAGCATATCCAACTAGACCATTTTTTTTAGTGAATCTCTTTTTATTGAGCATCTTCAAAGCAATCAACATAGTTTTTCAACAGAGTTCTCAGAGAAATTCTCACTAATTGTTCACACTCATATTTCTTTGGTTTATATAATATTTAATTATATAATTATGATAAAAAGCACAGTTGGCATAAGCAGGTTTGACACCAAACATAACTGATTCTAAAAGCATACAATTACCATTCAGTGTCCAGAACATAAGTGTGTGGACATGCCAGAGAGTGAGCCTTTTGGCTATGGATATTTAGAGTGCTATGTCTGTAAATGAAGATGTTTTACAAGGTTAAAGAAGAATTAGATCTAACTCAGGAATTTGTTAAATAAAAATTAGTTTAGAGGCTTTTACTGTATTATCTCAGGCAACCAAATAATCTGCAAACAGTATGACAGGTAGCTATTAGTAGCTTCCATTTTGTTTTAACGGTGAAAATAATTATTGGATAATCATAGCTGAGTCTCATAGTGTCCTTTCAGCTTTTTTCTTTCCAATGAGAGTTTAAGAATGCCTAACTCAAAAAAATTAAGAAGAGAAAGTTTCTGAAAATATGGGTCATATCTTTCCCTCCCTTCCATTATCTCTACCTACTTTCTGCTTGCTGCAAGTAATTTAGGGTCTATCCTTCAAGGGGTTCACAGACCAATAGAGGAGGATCATCTCACAGATGACAACTCTTGAGTGCCATAAAAGAGATGCTGTGCTATGGAGAAGTACAGAACCCCAGGAGAGCCCACAGGGGAGGCATTGAGTTCAACTTAAAAACAAAACAAAACTGACTGATAATGGGAGCCTCCCCCAAAGAAACCACATCTGAATTAGGTCTTAAAACATGATTTAGCCCAAGGAAGAAGTTCAGGCAGTGTGACCTCCTGGCTGAGGTCATGATTTATCTTGTCTGTTTCCTCAAGACTCATTGCCACACTTGGCATGTGGTTGGTCTTGAACTTTACCTTAGAATTAGCAATCTGGAACAAAGTGAAGGTGAGATCATGTTATATGAGAATAATCTTAAAATCAAGGAGGGAAAATGTTGCAGAGGAGACTTGGCATAAGATCCGAATCTTGAAAGACCTTGAGTGTTACATGAAAGTTCACATTTTCAGTCTGAAGAAATGGAAAAGCTATCAAAGAGTTTTAATATAGGGAGTGACATGAGCAAATCTACATTTACAAGGATAATCTGGCAGCACTGTGGAAAAAGATCAGCTAAAGAGCAATTGCATTAATTTAGCCAAGAAATGATGAGCATCTAAACCAAAACAGGCCAGTGGACATGGAGAGGAAGGGATGAAGCTGATCCCTGCATTCAAATTATTAACTCTTATAACAAGCACAGGAATTAATAGCGTTTGAGGATTCACAGATTTTCCTTTCTCCTTCATCATAAATTAAGAAAATGGCAATTCAAGGAAAGGGGGAAATAGTGCAGAATATCATTGAAACACACTATCATGCATCCCGGGGCTTAAGAAACCTAGGAGTTACTCTCAACTTTTCCAATCAGAGATTTCTCCATTCATTTATTTAATAAATATTTCTTGGGGTACCTTCTTTGGGCCAGGCATCGTTCTAGTCTTTGGAAGTACAAGACAAACAGCTTTGATCAAGTTCTGGCAAAACACCTCCATAATTTTTCAGTTTCTCTAGATCCCCACTGTCAGCACACAAATTCTCTTCTCCCTTCTTCTCTCCCTTTTCTGATTAAGTTTTACTCATGCTCTGGATCAGCAGCAAAGCCACTTCCTCCCATGGGACTTCCCAGCCCCTCAGTTGTGGTTAGGGCCTCACGGCCGGTTCTTCCATTGCACTAGTTCTGTACTTCCTCTAAAAGCACATCTGACCACATGGTACTGAACTCATCTGCTTCAGTAGGCTCTGCTTCCCTAAGGACACTGACCACTCTGCTTTGGTCACTGCTAAAGAGTACGTACTCGGAATACTTGTTGAATAAATAGTGAGTACATGAATTAAATGCCTCAACACAGAGTTGTTTCTTCCTCTATAAAAATTATACCAAATCAATTATTATACTTTGAACTGGCGTTAAGTTAGCCCCTTCTGCTCAGGAGGTTCAAGGCCATTAAATGTTAACATTCTGTATTTCTCGCTTCCACTTCAAGGTTGAAAAAATGAGCCACATATGGTTAGCTAAACTCATTTGTAAAAACTTGGCATGTTCTCAAACCACATTCAAAGCTTATGTCAGTTTTGAAGACACAAAAAAATTATATTTTCTAGAACCTCCCCGTCTTTGGTTGAATTTTTGGAAAAGATCTCCCACGATGTGAAGTTCTGTAAACTATGTTCTAAGCTGAATCTGAATATCATGATTTGATTTGAATTTTCTGTAGACCCTTTCTTCTTCAAGCCATGATACTTTAAGGAGCAAAGAAGCCTTATTTATGTATAGACATAAGAAATATTTTAATTTTAAATTCCAAAGTGCCATAGATAATAACATATGTTAATCTTAAAAGCAGTTGTCATGTCTTAAGTAAAAATAAGTCTCTGAAAGATGTTCCATAGAATGTTCTATGCCTACTCTTCAATAAGCATTATAACTTTGATGAAGGTTAAAAAAAAATATCTCTCTAATCCCTGCTCTAACTTCCTTTATTTTTATTATTCTATTTTTAAATTATTATTCATTTATTATTGTATCCTATAACTTATCATTATGACTAAGCATCAAATTAATAAGCAGCAATATCAGCCTCAAACTCTTGGCAATATGTACCTTGTGATTAAAAAATGTCATATTTGGGATGCCTGGGTGGCTCAGTCTGTTAAGCATCTGCCTTCGGCTCAGGTCATGATCCCAGGGTCGTGGGATCGAGTCCTGCATCAGGCTCCCTGCTCAGTGGGAGCCTGCTTCTCCCTCTCCTCCCCACTTGTGCTCTCTTTCGCTATCTCTGCCACTATCTCTCTCTCTCTCTCTGACAAATAAATAAATAAAATCTTTTTAAAAATGTCATATTTGTTTTTCAAGCATAACTCCCTAGCCACGGTTGCCTTAAACCCTAACTTTCATAAAAATCTTAAATTATTATGAAGTTTTATGACAACTAACCATAAATCCATTCAATAGATTTGACAAACTCTGTATTATACCCAACCAATAATTATGGCAGAAAAAATTAATTATTTTTGTTCCTTTTCCTTCGCTTTTGAACAAATTTCTTTTTTTTTTAAAAGATTTTATTTATTTGACAGAGAGACGCAGTGAGAGAGGGAACACAAGCAGGGGGAGTGGGAAAGGGAGAGGCAGGCTTCCTGCTGAGCAGGGAGCCCAATGCGGGACTGGATCCCAGGACCCTGGGATCATGACCTGAGCCGAAGGCAGACGTTTAACGACCAAGCCACCCAGGAGCGCCTCTTTTTTTCCCCCCTAATCTGGATTTGGAGGTATATTGTCTGACAATTACTGCCAAAGCCCACTCAGAGAAATAATCAAATTGCACTGATATAGTTACAGTATATTTTCCTTTATGGTGCAATGGGGTGGAAACTGATCATTAAGATGTCTGGGTACAGAAAGAAAAAAATTGATACAGAGTTGCCTGTCAAACCAGGAAGTTAAGGAAGGCAAATTAATATTTGTCCAGCTTCTGTTTGTACTAGCCCCATTGCTAGGTGACTTTGAAATTTTTATCTCATTTTAATGAGATAAGTTTATAGTTTATAAGTGTACACTTATAGTTTATAAGTGTACTTCTACCACTACAAAGGTAAAGGTAATTGAGACTCAGTAACTATGGGCTTCCTACCTAAAATGAGAGAGCTAGTCAGTGGTTGAATATGTATCTCATATTCTTTCTGAAGTATCAAATTTGGGGCAGAGTTGAAATAGTCTAGCAAGGAGAAATAACATATTTGATGCTTAAGAATATCAACTTCAAGTATAACATCTGGAGCTAATGGAAATTGCATGCCATCTCTTTGGGACAGTTTTTTTTTTTTTTCCTGTTTTATTTTGTTTAAAGCAGTTTTGTTTTGCTTTTCTATAATAGTTCACCGCAGCAGTTACCAAAATAGTGTGTAAAGATTCCATTTTTAACACTTGACCTTGAGATCCAAGAAGCATCAATAAATAGCCAGACACAAGAAATTAATGTCTGAAAAAGATCTCAGAGAGTTAAGGTGTTAGGGGTACAAAGGTAGAAAATAGGTATCACCGAGGATAAGAAGTACTGAGAATAAATATTTGAGCCTAAGGCAAGAAAGCCACAGATTATGGCTTTGAATGAGCAAGTGACATTCAGACAAGACATTAAGGGTGATGGTGAGTGAACAATTTGAAAGAAAATATGAAAACAGTTTAATTTTACTGAAGCCAAATTTCCATATCAAAGTATATTGTATGATTAAATATTATATATGTATATAATATGTATACATTATATATATGTAGGGCAAACATGTAAGGTAGTTAATTACTCCCACTTATAGGAGAATATTTTTAAGCAAGAAAGAAATATGATACATTCATTTCTTGTTCTGCAATGACCATACTGCATTTTCTGACATAAGTTAGCTGATAGCATTTATGTAGTAACTGCTTCATTCTACTGGTTCACTTTGGACTTTTTCCAAAGCAAGTATCAGTATTACTGACTTCAACACAGTGGAATTTAGTGGTTCATTTAACTGAAGGGTCCTAGGATTGACCTAGCTGCAGGCATAACCAGATCCAGGTCTTCCACAATGCCATAGACCTGGTGCAACCAATCTCCCTACATGGCAGTAAGAGGGATGAGGCAGGTCTGGGATCACACAGTGTCCAGGGTTTCCTCTGGCTGGACAGACTTGAGGCATTTGTCCGTCCCTACAATAGTCTTAGTGGTCACAGGGATCTAGTGGTTGATTGGCTGGGTCTGAGTGAAGAGGACTGGTCTCCACACAGGAATTTCCATTGCCAGCAGTAGGGAGAATGGATCTCTGAGAAGCACAGATAACAAAACTCCACCGAGTTCCCTACCTAAGCCCTCTATCTGTCTATCTTCACGGTGGACTTATTTCCTTTATTCATTTTTCCCTCACAAAACAAATGTGTTTGAGCACTTACAACGTGCTAGTGACTGTAGCAGGGAGCAAGAAGGCAGGATACCTGCCAGCAGGAAGCTTGAGGTGAGTGAATGTAAACAGCCCCTTGTACTTCCAAAGGCGCAATGGGTCTGAGATGAGTTTCATCTGCCAAAAATATAATTAATGATGCCTCTCAAAATCTGATATTTGGCTGAGTTGTATTACCTGTCAAAATAGAAAAAAAATGTAACATACTAACCTCTTGGCTTATTTTATGTCCAACTTTTCTTGTACATAGATTGCTTTAGCTGGAAATGATACCTAGAAGAGGCCAATGTTGAAGGAGAAAAGGGTGGAGTTCTGGAGCAGGCGTCCCTCTGGGGGGTTGATCAGCATGGGGTCTTCAGCATCTGGTCTTGTGTATCTGAAGAGAAGGCAAGAGGGAGGCAGGATCAAATACAAACTTTTTAAGTCATAATTTCAATGATTAAAGTCTGAATATTAATTTCCCTATACTCACTCATCATAAAATGCCTGACATGAAAGATTTGAATAATTAATAAATGCTGGTAGTCAGCTTGCCCACTGCCAAATTTTATTATTTCCTTTACAGCCGTAGCCTCCATTCCTCTTTCAGATTCCCCCCATTTACTTCATGGTTGAATGTGTCCCTTTCCTGATATCAAATAACTATATCTTCTTGAAGTATCAATATAAAAAATTCCAGGTGGTTCAGAAGTTTGTGAAAGTAGAAATATACTAGATTGTGCATCAGTGTTAGGGATAAAGTTTTGAGATCAGCTTCACAGAATTGTTCCAGAAAAATAAAATCCAAGCAAGAAACTCCTAGATAACCCTTCAGTTTGTATTTCAAATTCCCAGACTTTATATCTATCTATCTATTATCTCTCTCTCTCTCTCTCTCTCTCTCTCTCTCTCTCTCTCATCTATCTATCTATCATCTATGGATCTATCTATTTATCGATCTATCTAGAATCCTTATGGAATGGGATTCTATTTTTTTTCCAGTGGTTTTCAAGGAAGGCTCTGCTCTGAAATATTGGCATGTTGGCTTCAACATCACACACAGAAGCAATGCCTCTGTCACTTTGAGAGTTGACATCTCACCTTGCTAGCTTGCCCTTCTAAGGGGTTGTGTTTGTCGTCTCTGAAAGGCGACAGTTCTCAGAAGGAGACGCAAAACATTAATGCTGATGGATTTTCAAGAAGACAGCAAGACAAGTAACAATCTGTCGAATTGCATTGTCAAAGCAGTTTTGAAGTTCTTGTTTTGTGCCTTTGTCTGTCCTGATCAACGGGTGCTTTGAAAAACTGAAGCAAGTATTGAAGGATGTTAAGAGAGCATGAGGACTATGTTTGTCTAGATTATCTTGATACCTTGAGTTGAATGTAGGATTTTGTTTTGTCTTTGTATGCAGTTTCTTGAGGTAACATGGCATCTATACTAGCTTTTAAAAACACAGTCTTACCAGGCAAATGATGGTCTCATAAGCAAAATTCAGGAGGACGGGATTTAAAAGTAGGAATTTTAAAGCTAAAATCATTGAGTGCATATTTTATGTCAGACTCTGTGCCAAGAGCTTCATATGCAGTATCTCAGGTAAACTTGGTAGCAATTCATGAGGCCAGTACTACTATTTAACAGATAGGGAAGTGGTCTCAGGGATCAATAGCTACTGTTGTTTGGTTGCTGAATGATGGAACTGGGGAGGGAGCTCATCATTCAAAGACTCCAGAAAACAGATATCCAAGCCTGTGTCTCAGCCGATAATTTGTTTGGGGTAGAAGTTTACAAATATTTTATCAATTACTCTGGGAAATAACCTTCTTTGATTTAAGCAATACTTTTTGGTGTTTGTTTTATATTGGGAAATCTAATCTACAACCAGATCTTGCAACACTGTCTTCATTGTGTGAGAAAAAGCATACTTGTTTAAATTCAGGATTATGAAACTTATTTTTATTTTTATAACATGAGATGTGTCAGGCTTCATCTATCTTGAGTGTTAAAGTCTTATTGCAAAAAGATTCTGCTTTCTTCAGCCCACGTAACTTTCACTTCCAGCCAAGTATTCCTGCAGTGGAGTTGGTCCTACCTCCCCAACCACCATTTAAATGCTCAGTCTGAAACAAGAGGGTGCCCTATTTTCCCAGGCATTTATTATTTCTGGGGTCACACATTTGTTTTTAAGCTTTCTCTTCCCTCTTTGATTTCTGAGTTTCATTGGTTGTATGATTATTCCCACACGAGTCAGTTCATGCCCTCTAGAAAGCAGACACCAAGCTAGATGGGGTTAGAAGTGTGAGAGATTTAGGGGTGCCTGGGTGGGTAAGGTGGTTAAGTGTCCGACTCTTGATTTTGGTTCAGGTCATGATCTCAGGGTCCTAAGACCCAGCCCCATGTTGGGCTCCACACTGTGTATGGAACCTGTTTAAGATTCTCTCTCACCCTCTACCATTCCCCCCGCCTTGTGTGTGTGCACACAGGCTCTCTTTCTCTCTTAAAAAAAAAAAAAAAAAGCAAGAGATTTATTGAGAAGGATGCCTGGGATGATGGGGAGGGAGCAGGGCAGGCCCCAGGTCACAATGTAGCATGACATCTGCTAAAGGAAAGAGAAGTAGTGGGGTCGGAAGAGCTTCACACTGTGGAAAATTCTCTGCCAGCCCAATAGGGGAAGTCAGACACCAAGACTGTCCAGAAAGGACGCACACACTGGGCAAAAATAGCCAGGTCCCATACCAAATCATGCTCAGCTACTGGTGAGGAACCTTCTAGGGACAGAGTGACCTTGACTAAAATGCTGCCACAGATTTGAAGATTTTATAGTTGGTGGCTCTCAGCTGCCGTCCTTAGAGAAGTTACTCTTGAGGAAGATCTGAGCCACAGTGTTTCATGGCTGTCACAATTCACCCCTTTTCCTTGGCAGACGTCCTTCTCCTACAGGTCTGGGAGACAGCTGTTTCATGGCTCCCTCGGGACTCTTACTGAGGGGAACCCTATAAGGGATCAGTTAGAACAATAAACTACAGCCCTCATCACTGCAGTTCATACGGGGGCTGCAACTGATAGTCATTCTCTGTCTGCCCCCCTGCCATTTGTTCTAAATTCACCTCACTGTCACCATCAGCTAGCACCTCCCCTGTTCTCAGTGGCTTACCTGGTGGTGAGAGGAATCCCTCCCGTGAAAGGTTGGAACCCCTGGTAACCAAACCCTTCTTGGGCCATGGTTGCTGCATGGGACTGCATTTCAAAATCACAAATGGGCAAGGGAGTATCAAAAGGGGTTCCACACATTTTTCTTTCTACCCCATCATGTGGTAGCAGTCCTGCCTCCTTCTGCTTATCAAGATGAAAGAGCTGTTCCTCAATGGAGACTTGTCTTCTGGCCTGCTGGCCACTACAAAGGGAGTTCAAATTACCCAGGAGCCAGCTATGGCTTGTTGCTCAATGGAACCCTTCCTAGGTCTTCTAGAAAGAGTGTGCCCCCCTTCGGGGAATAGGATCTTTAACCAGTAGAGCCCCAAATTGCAGGAACAGGGATTATTGGTAGTTGGTAAACTGCATTCCTCATGGCATGCTCTCTCTTGAAGGGAGATCTCTGTGGCAGACAACACAGCTGATGTACCAGTATTTGTAGAGGATTTTGCATCCTCACATACTCTCATGTAACTTGCAATGCTTTCTTGTTGGAGGACAATCTATCCTTACCCCACTGACATCAGGTTTGGCCATAAGACTGGTTTTAGCCAATGGAATGTGAATGAAAAATTCATTCTGTCATGTCTGAGCAGAAGCTTTAAGAGACACTATGTGGTTCAGTGAGTCCTTTCTCTCTGCCATAAGGACATATCCGAGGATAGGCTAGATCCTAGAATGAAGAAGATCTGTAGATGAGAGTCACGGCCAATACACTGTCGACCCAATTCATGCATGCAAGAAATAAACCTTTGTTTTTGTAAAGCACTAAGAATCAGGGATTGTTGCTTACTGCAGGATAACCTAACAAGATCTGACTAATAAATTGTACCTTTTTCTATCTGTGATATTTTACTGGTAGCTAGCAAATCTCCTTTGTCCCACTTTCTGATATTTGTATTTCCTTGGCTGTTTCTAAATAACAGATGTCTGCTCATTAATGGCTCTAACTATTGTTCTTAATGTTTCTGAGAGGTCTCTGGATTGGCTACATCAGAAACATCTGGATACAGTTTTTAAAAACAGGACTCATTGGCTGCACCTATAGGTTCTGACTCAACAGATGTGATTCAGTAGTTGTCTTTAGTGTGGGTCCTGGAATTTGCATATTTTTAAAACTCCACATGTTCCTACAATAAATTCAGGAATTAGTTGTATGCTGTGTTCCACTCTCTTCAATTTGCTTTAGACTAATCATCTTCACTGGTCTCTTGAACTTAGATGTACCATAACCCCTTTATTGCTTACCCTTAACCTTGCCTTGGACAATGGCCTTTGTATCCAATTTATTTTAGTCCCATTCCTTTATCCTGCATTCACAGCCTGTTCAAATTAAACTAGCAACTCAGACCTACTATTGTTTGAAGTGTACATTAAATTTCTCTTTGGAAGAAATGTGTGTGTATCTGTGTGTGTGCGTGGATATAAATGAACAAAAGCATTCAGAGTTAGATGAAACTGTTTTATGCTGAAAAAATGTAATTTTGAAATGAAGCAGCACGGCTAATTATCTGTCTGGAAAAAGGCGCAGGCTCTATTTAGGTCAAAAGTAACAGAGAATTTGCTGATACAATTATTCCTAGTAACGGTCTCATAAATGCCTATGTGCATTAACACATGCATAAATCCCCTCATGTGGCTATGTTACTCGGAATGAGATGACTGTCTAAATAAATCCTTAAAGCACTCTTTGTTCAGTGATATGACAACAGAAATAAGGAAAAGATGAGGATGCAAAATGATTGAAGGCCAAGTTAAATGAAATCAAATATCTATGAGAAAGATGAAGGTTATAATCACCAAAAATCAAAGAGAAAACTCCCCAGTCCACCAAACCCATCCCCCTCCTCCACCACTCCTATTCTGTCTTAAATTCTTAATGATTTTTCCTAAGCCATTCCATCTGAGTGAGCTTCATTTATTTTTTTGATGGATGCTCTTGAAGAAAGCACAGAAAATAAAATATGTGGAAGCACTGTCCATGCTTAGGATGCTCGCTACTCTGATGTGGAAAGCTCCACCCAGCCAACCCTTTGATTTCATTCATGCTTCTGGATATCCATTGCTCAGGTTAGTGTACCCAGCTTCCAGTCATCATTATTTCATTTTGCAAAGATGGTATATCCAGTGTCTGAATATGCACTCAAAATATTCAGAAAAAAAGAAATAAATATAAAAAAATATTTTTGACGGAGTGGCAAGTCGTCTAAATTTAATGCCAGAATCAGTCTAAGGTTCTTGTTGAATCTTTTCTGGCTCTATCACCTTGGTCATATAATTATGCTAAGTCCTCAATTGAAGAGGGAAAGAAAAAAAACTCATTTTCCATTATTTTTCCTGCTGGAATGTAAAATTTGTGACAAACATGATAATGCTATGAAAGATACAATATAGAGAATTACAAAACCTTAGCATGAATTTCAACATGTTACAAGGGCAGAGCCAGCCAAAATTAAGGTTAAAAAACAGTTTAAATAAACTTATGTCTGGAAAGGTAGATTCAATAGGCTTCCAAAATTCATATACTCAAGGCTACTTTTTTATCATTCATATCTGTCTAAGAAAATCAGTGGAATATTTCCAACAATGTTTCTTTTTGTTTCCTCTATTGATGAATGAACATAAATGGGGAAAACTCTAGAAAAAAAATCTCTCTTTTAAAAATTCTCATTGACATTCATGTCCTTTTTCTTCATAAAAAGGTCATCATTACTTAATAACATGGAAAAAGGCCCAAGAGTTATTTCCTTTATGATTTGCTGAGCTTCAAACTGAGATTTCTTATATTTTAAAACTTTTGTCCAAACTTTCCTACCTAAAACTTAAGAACCTCGTATTTAAAAACTTTGCATACCCTATTTATGAGATATTTAGAACTATCCCAGTATTACATGATATTTTAACTACACCTCTTTATTTATTATTATACTACTTCATTCTGTGAAATTAGCTTATTAGTAGAACTAAGTTTCTAGTATAACTGAAGGTTTCTGGAGAACCAACCAGAGGTTGGCAATTCCTCCCTCCCTCCCTCCCTCCCTCTCTTCCTCCCTCCCTCCCTTCCTTCCTTCCTCCCCTCCTCTCTTCCTCCCTTCCCCTCCTCCTGCTTTCCTGTCTCCTTTTCGCCTCTCTCCCCCCCCATTTGGTAATGGCACCCCTTTTACTTTTTTTTTTTTTTTTGCTTTGTTTTCCCCACTATATTAACCAGGTGACATTAGGGATGATTTTGATGAAGTGGAGAAGAGTCTCAGGTGCTGTCCACTTGCTCTCAATAATGTGTCAAAAGACAGTCTGTGAGTCATTGTCAGGGACCTCTTGTTTGCTTTTAAAGCCCCTGACAAGATTTCCCTTAAAGAAAAGCAACTGAAGATGAAATATGCTATTGCAGTATTTTCTTTTCCTTTAGAACACTATTTTGAGAGTATCTGGATGCCAGGATACTAGGATGGCTGGAAACAAGTGTTAGGATTTCTCATTATAATCAGGTTATATCTGCTTTCCCGTCATACTTAATGCAAAAGCACAGAAGGTTCTCGTGCCAATGCAAATATTTCTTCACCAGCCTAGAGTTAAAATGTGAACTCTCCTCTAGGACAGAGACGATCGCGTCCGTGTGACCTTGAGGGGGGCCGGCTCACTTCACCTTCACGGACTTGGCTCTGTTTTGTTTTACAGCATAGGTGGCGAAGTGGGGCGGGGCCACGAAGGAAGTTACGCGGGCAAACATTTCCGCATGGGATTCATGACGATGCCTGCTCCTCAGGACAGACTTCCCCATCCTTGCTCCAGCGGCTTTTCCGTGAGGTCCCAGTCCCTGCACTCGGTCGGGGGCACAGACGACGACAGCAGCTGTGGCTCCCGCCGGCAGCCGCCGCCCAAGCCCAAGCGGGACCCCAGCACCAAGCTGAGCACATCGTCGGAGACTGTCAACAGCGCGGTGCCGAGCAAGAGCGGGAAGGCCCCCGAGCGGCCCGAAGGTAACACGCGTGCCCGCTCCCCGGGAGAGAGGCCTCAGACATGTTGGGTCAGCATGCTCCTGAGCATCTGCCCTGGCCCGCCACCCCCCCCTCCCCATGGGCCTCACAATCCTGCCTCCTTCTCCCTGAAGTCCTAGGCAGGAGCAGTGGAGACGAGGAGAACTTTTATTAAGGTGTCGACAAACGGCACCCAGAAAGACGTATTTATATTATCAGAAAGGGAAGGCAGCGTGTGTATTTTCTTACCCCCTTCAAATCATTAAGAAGTTGTTTGCCTAAAAAAAAAAAAAAAAAAAAAAATCTAAAATGTATATTGTCTTGCTTGGATTAGTATCACTTACATGATTCTAGAAGCATGATGTGATTCTTAGGGGAACATGGTAAGGCAGAAAAACATACAGAAGGCAAATTGTAATCATTCTTAGAAACAATGATTTTGTACATTGTGGTGGAGTTCCTTCTGGTGAATATGAACACACATGCTGTGTATATATTTCAATGTCTCCTTCAGTCCCTATCTCTAAATTCTACCCTGTACCTCAGTTTTTCCTCAGCTATGAAATGTACAAATCCCTCTCCACCTCCTTGCTGGCCTGTGAGTGTGAATTAGGTCAGGTTAACCGTAGATCTCACCAGCTCTTCAGTCTTCCTTGAATAAGGAAGTTTCAGCTTTCCTGAGTTTCTCCTGAGAGTCCCTTGGAGGAAGAGCTGTCTCAAATGTGCTTTGATAGAAGCCCATGCAGATTTTGTGGATTAGTTGTGGAAAGTGCTTCGAGGTTGTTCGTGCTACCGGTTCCGGTGGCCACCTTGAGAAAATGGCTCTGCCAGGTCCCTTAGTTTTTCTCTCACGCTGTCTGCCCCTGACATTCTCCACAGCAGGCTTCCCCGAGCCCCCAGCATACCAAGTGTCATGGTGGTTTGCAGCTGGAAGTGGAAGCCAAGGTGGTCCTTTCCTCAACTGGGAAGGTATCTTTGTCATGTGGGTTTCCCAGTCCTTCATAAAAGTTCCCTCATCTTCTGGTCTAATCTTTCCACAGAAGCTCAAGCCTGGTCCATGACATGGGGTACCCATGAGGCATGTCACATCCCTTCCATCAATCTCATTTCTCCTTTCCTCCGTATTGGTGCCTCAGTGCCTATTTAGACAAAAACGAAAGCTTCAGTACACAACAAAGAATACAAATACATGCCGGGAGGTGGAGCTAATCCATGCATTCTACATGGAAAATCTCCGCTGAGGCTCAGTTTTTCCTACTATACATACATGCAAAAACATGACCATGTGCATATGTATGTGAGTACATATGTGAATATCATGTATGTGTATGCATATTTACAAAATTGAAATCATAATGCATACAGTTTTGTGTTTTATTTTTCACTTATTTTTTTGTGACTCTTTTCCATGGCATTCAATTTAAGAAACACCATTTTTATTTTTTTATTTTTTTTTAAAGATTTTTTTTTAATTTATTTATTCATGAGAGACAGAGAGAGAGAGAGAGAGAGAGGCAGAGGGAGAAGCAGGCTTCCCGCTGAGCAGGGAGCCCGATGTGGGACTCGATCCCAGGACCCTGGGATCATGACCCGAGCTGAAGGCAGACGCTTAACCATCTGAGCCACCCAGGCGCCCGAAACACCATTTTTAAGAAGAGAAGTGTACATCATAGCACTTTATTCAATCATTTTTCTCCTTGGAGAATACTTAGGTTGGTCCGGTTTTGCTATAATGAATGAAACTGACATGAACGTGCATGCATGCATGCACATGCGCTTGTCTGTGTGTCTGTTTGTGCAACTCTCTTTATTGTCCCTCTGCTGCCTTAAGAGTAGATTAGAAGACCCCTTTCTCTCCTGATTCAAAGTCATCAGCATGTCCTTCAACTTGGAACACATTGATGCTTATAGAAACAAATGAGTGTTTCCTTTACTTGTTAATACACTAAAGGGGCCTAGAGATCTGCTTTTGTAAATTTTAAATGTTGTTCTTAGGTTTCCCCTGATGTTGTTACACAGTGCCTTTCATTTCTCTTTATTTTCTCTGGTATTATTTCTAGAAGTCCCCCTCTCTATCTTTCTTGCCAAAAAACTAGATAGCCAATGATATTAGATGGTTTACAAAAGAAGTTTATTGATGTAGAACACTGGTCTCTGAAAGATGCGGGTCTGAATGTAATATAGAAATATTGAAGAATCAAGGGGAAATAAAAGGACCTCCCAAAGGGGAGGGGAAAGATGAAACAGAGGAGGAAAGTAGCCAGGAAGGAGTGTGTTATCAAGCACTGCAGTACTGCTGGAAACTTCTGGAACCAGGATAAAATACCTCCAGAATAGCCTCTCTCAAGAGAGGGGGACCTGGGGTCTTCAAAGTGAACACATGCAGAAATACAGGATGGTTGTCCCACAGAAGAAACATTTGAGTGGTGATTCAGTTGTCTTAAAAGTAGAACTGATTACCATTCATTTGAGATGCCTTAGCTGCCTAATTCCTGACGGAGAGCAGCTCTTCTTTCAGATCCCCTCACCACCTAAAGATCTAGGGTTTCAAATAGCTACTTATCAAACAGAAGACAGTAGCTCTATTATCTTTATTTCTTCTGAGGACAGGAGAGGAGACAGTGACTAAATCAGAGCAGCACAAAGACTTAAGTGAGACGTGGAAAACTACTTGATCGGCATGAGACTTATTAAACATGAGGTCCAAGTTCAACATCTCTCCTCAAAAGGAGCTCTAAGTATGGACTGAGATGCCTTCAGCTGTAGTACATGTTTGAGGACAGTCAGTGGACCAGATGGGCTACTAAGATCCTGGGCAGGAAAGGTCAACTTTTACAGAAGAGGGATTCTCGATGCAAATTTCGCCTCTTCAGAACACTTAATAAAAAGGCAATAGCAAAATTGGATACCTTCAGATCTCCTCTACCAAGTTATGACTTGAATAACAAGAGAGAATCAGGGCTCAGTTCTGAGATGGAGAAAAAAATCTTGAGTCCAAATGCATGCCTGCATATGTGTACCCTCAAAGCCAAAAGCATATAAATATGTAGATTGTTCTTTTATGAATTCTCAGTTCTTTATAACTGGGAGTTAACTGGAGTTCATTACAGAGCATATGTTTTCTTTACAATTTTCCTAGCTATCAAAATTATAACAAAGATGAAAAGTGACTTCTATGAATCTTAGTCTGTCTTTTTACATTAAATGTCAGCAAAATCAAAATATTGATTCAGTGGCATTAGAGTGATTTCCATGGTAACCGGCTTCTATTTAAGTAGGGGATTATGACTTCCCTGTGGATGAAAGTAAAAAAGAACCGGACTTGTAGCAAAACAGCTTTTCAGTGTAGGAAAAAAATAGCTCAATGATGAACACACAAAAGATTACATACCAAGAAAGTACAATTTAGTTTTTAAAAATTATAATTCTATCACCCTAAACATATACATTTATGACTCTATTTTAGGGTCTTCTACAATAGTAACACCTTTAAAAATTATACAGTAGAGAAGATACTGGCAACAAGTATGCAATAAGTATTTTAATTGCTTTTTTTTTTTGCTTCAGTGTGGTACCTACTTAGTTTGAGGAAAGATTAGGTTACATAAACGGAGTTACCTAGAAAGGATGAGAAGTCCTATCAGATGTGCCTCATGTATGACCCAGAGGATATAGGAGCTGTGCAAGCTTGCATTCTCCACCCTCACGGCTCAAGTAGACGAGAATCCTATTCCTCAATAGCGTCATCATTCGAGACACTGTGTGGTACGGGCAGAGACTGTACTTAGAACCAACAGGCACTTGACTTTGGACAAGTGATCCAATAAGGCTGTTTCATTACCTTTAAATGAGTATAAAGAACTGAAAATTGATGATGCCCTGCCTCCCTCACAGCCTTATGACAACCCAGTGGGATGGTGCATGGTAGAAAGAAATTGCTATGCAATTGTAAGTTAATACTTCTTTTAAAGTTGTACTTACTGCCTCTTCATAGGCTTGAATAACACAGAATTTGAGTTTGCTGCAACACATATATTTAAAACAAATAGGAGAGGAAAAATAGCCTCTCCTTGACACACACACACACACACACACACACACACACACACACTATACATGTTAGGCTTAAAATTTTTTACACAACAGAGTGAATAAACAGGGAAGTAGTCTCCAGGTGTAATAATCTTTTCATGATATTATGACAGTAGTATAATATTTAGTATAATGAGGAAAATATATTTCTCTAAACATCCAGTACTTCTACACTTTAGGTCTTTTAAAAAAACAAAACTAAGTATTATTTTTAAATTGAGGTATAATTGACATGTAACATAGTAGTTTCAGGTATACAACATGATGATTCAATATTTGTATATATTGCAAAAGGACCAACACAATAAGTCTAGTTAACATCTGCCACCACACAGTTACATTTTTTTTCTTGTATTGAGAACTTTTGGGATCTATTCCCTTAGCATCTTTCAAGTATACAATATAATATTTTAACTAAAGTCACCATCCCATACATTGAATCCCAAGACTTGTTTACTTTATAGCTGGAAGTTTGTATCTTTTGACCCCTTTCACCCATTACCCCTATCCCCAAAAACTAAGCGTGCTTACCTTCCATTTGTTATGAGTCCTTCTTTTGGGTCATTTAAAAAAATATTTTATTTATTTATTTGAGAGGGAGAGAGGATGAAGGTGGGGGGGAGGGGTAGAAGGAGAGGGAGAAGCAGACTCCCCACTGAGCAGGGACCCTGACATGGGGCTCGATCCCAGGACCCTGAGATCAGGACCTGAGCCAAAGGCAGACGCTTAACGACTGAGCCACCCAGGCGCCCCTCTTTTGGGACATTTTTAATACTTTATTTATGCTATTATTTCATGATTATCTCTTTACAAAACAATGAGAAAATATTTTTGAATTGGGATAGGTTTCCTGGTTTCTGATTTTCCCTGCTAGCTATGTTTAGTGGAGTCATATTTGTCAATCAGAAATTGGGGTACCTGCAAAAAGGTTTGGAATCATGACTGTCCTTAAAAACTTGAAATGTGTAGTTAAGCCAGAACCAAAGGCTAAATTCATCATAAGGTCACTGCCTTAAAAACAGAAACCAACAAAAAACAAATTCCTTTTCCAGGTTACCACAAAAAGAAAGTTACACCCTCTAACAATGCTGTTCTCCATGCCTCCATTTATTCAGCCTATACTGTGAGCACTACCTGTTATACTGGGGATCCAGTGGCAAACGGAACAAGGGGTCCTTTCTTTCATGTTGCTTATAACCAATTTTGTTTCCAACTTTGCAACTCAGCCTTCCTCTATCACATCACAGAGCAAGCACTGACTGAAAGAAATCCTTTCTAGAAACCAGAAAATCTGGCATGACAACCATGGGGAATTTCTCCATGTAATTAGTTGTTTAGCTCTGGAAGTAGCAGTTTAACACATTTTAATAAAGTGTTTGTTCCTACAAAGAATGTTTGCTGTTCTTTCATTTTTCAGGGCTGACAATCGAAAGGTGCCCAAATCGGATTT
The DNA here is from genome assembly GCF_009762305.2 of Zalophus californianus. Taxonomy (NCBI): domain Eukaryota; kingdom Metazoa; phylum Chordata; class Mammalia; order Carnivora; family Otariidae; genus Zalophus; species Zalophus californianus. Next base: position 182,218,936 of record NC_045597.1, read on the forward strand.
TCTACCCATAAAGCTTCAAAAGCAACCCCAGGGCATTTAAAGAGAGAGGAGGAAAAGATGGAGTGTGCTTATGTTGGGGAACTTTCAGGTTTCAGAATTCTGGTTTAGGAACCTAAATCAGCATCACTCAGGGCCAGCCATATACTTGCTTTTGCTTCCTCAGTTACTAGCCCAGATCTCAGACATTCAAAAATTTTAAGACTATTCCTTTTACAACTCAGCCATTTTAAGGTGGCTCCGTGGCACAATGGATAGCGCATTGAACTTCTACAACTCAGCCATTTTAGAGAAATATGGGTGTTAGAGGCAAACATACATGGGTTTCACATTAGTGCTGACAGCATTTAACACTGTCTCAGCCTCCCTCTCCTCACCTATAAAATGGGAATAACAATACTGATCTCATATAGTAGGTAGAATGCCATCCAAGAGGGTATCTGAGAGTCCCTCCTTCCTGGTATACTCACCCCACGTATTCCCTGGAACTAACATAACATTGGTAGCTTGAAGATGGAGGCGGCCATGTGGCAAGGCATATGGGTGGCCTCCAAGAATTGAAAGTAGTCTCCCGCTAAAAGCCAGCAAGGAAACAGGGACCTCAGTTCTATAACTGCAAAGAACTGAATTCTGCCAATGACAAAAATGAGCTTGGAAGTGGATTTGTCCCCAGAATCTGCAGACAAGGACACAGTCTGGCTGCCATGTTGATTTCAGCTTGTGGGAGTCTAAGACCCAGAAGACTGGGTTCTGGCTGTGCCCAGACTTCTGATCTGTAGAACTGTGAGCTAAGACAAGGGTATTGTTCCTTCAGCCGCTGTGGTTGTGATAACTTGTTATGTGGCAATGGAACAGTAATCCATCTTACTGAGTTGTTAGGCAGAAAACATGAGGTGGGACAGAGGAGAGCTGCCCTTCCTTTCCTCACTGGGCTGTTTTGTCAGACGGGAGTGGAGGGCAGTTCAGATAGTGTCAGTGGCTTTCCAAACTTCCCAGGCCAGACCTTGAAAATAAATGAGATGAAGAAACCTCAGAAAACACTGACATATTAGGGCTCTTGAATATCTGCTTAGCTTTTTGTAGATTTGTTCAGGTCTTTTCCTGAGAGGGTCCTTTCTTCTCACCAACAGTTTTTGTTCTTTCAAAAGGCTCAGCAGTGGCTTTTTGCGTGGCTTTTTTGAATGACTCGTTTCAACGGCTGCAGCTTGCCTGCTCAGGACCTTTTCCACATAACAAGTGGCACTTGTACCTCACAGCATGTGCCCACCAAGTGCTCCAAGCCCCGTGTAGCACGGCACTGGTAAAACACAAAGAAAGGGGGAAAATGAGCTCAGGAAATCGTCTTAGTTCCCACATTGGCTCATGTCCTGGTGTGTATTCTCATTTGTTTTCTGGGATGCGATGTGGGAGATGATCATCGGAGTCCCACATTCCTGGATTCCTCTCTCCAGGTTGACAGAATCAGACGCTGCTAGGCTTCCGAGTGGAAAAGCCATCTGTCAAACCAGGCGCTGCTCAGACGGACACAGGGTTGTCCATCCACAGCATGTGTGATCTTTCTCCAAGTGTGCCCTGAGGCCCGTGAATGAAACAGTTTGCAAATCAGTCATCACACAACACATCTCTCTCTCAGTCCTTGCCGTGTTTGTTGATTTTGGTCCAACGAACTACCTTGCCTCTAATGGTCTCACCCAACATCCTTCTATGAAGAGTCTGGATTTGGCCTCAATTGTCTCACTGTCTTAGATTCGTAAGAGGACTTTTGTCCGTGTTGTTGGCACAGACTGATTTTTCCCTAAGAGACCCATGAGCCCAGAGTTCCTGAGTGTGGTGATAGGGCATTCACTTTGAGGGTGTTGGCTTGCTGTGCAACAAATTGACATAAACTTAGCGGCTGAAAATAATATACCTTTATTATCTTACAGTTTCTGCAAGTCAGGAGTCTCCTCGGGGTCTCCCAAGGCTGCAATCCAGCGGCCAGCTGGGGCTGAGGTCTCATATAAGCCTCAGGGTCCTTTCCATGCTCATATGGTTGTGGACAGAATTGATTTTCTTGGGGTTGTAGAACACAAGATAGCTTATTTCTTCAAGGACAGCGAGAGAGAGAGAGAGAGAGAGAGAGAGAGACTCTCTCACTTTTATTTTCTCCCTTCCAGAAAGGCCTGTATCTTCTTTTATATAGCTCTCCAGGGGCACCTGGGTGGCTCAGGTCATGATCCCGAGGTCCTAGGATTGAGCCCTGCGTCAGGCTCCCAGCTCATCGGGGAGTCTGTTTGCCCACCCCGCTCCTGCTCTCTATCTCTCTCTCTCTCATATAAATAAATAACAATCTTTTAAAATAAATAAAAATAAATAAATAGCTCATCCAGGGTAATCTCCCTTTGGATGAAATGCGTCCACTGATTAGGAATCTTAATTACAATTAAAAATCCCTTCGCCTTTTTCCACATACTGCAACTTAATCACGAGAGTAAAAAACCGTCATATTCACAGTCCTGCTTGCGCTCAAGGAGAGAGAATTATACAGGACGTAAGTCACAGAGTGCAGGGCTCTTTGGACCTAGAATTCTCCCTACTCAGAATGATACAAAGGAGACTATGTATACATAGCTTTTTTAGAAACCATCCAAATACCTGGTTGAACACTTCAAAAGTCTATTTGTGGAAAGTTAATTAGCAATGTGAGAAACAAACCATAATTCACTAGAATAATACAAATATAAAATAATCAAAGTAATTGGTAAATAAATAGGGCACAATAAAACTCCCTTCTTCATTTCTCTCTTTGTCCTTCCTTTTTTCCTATATAATGGAAGCCACCCTGCTGCAAAATGTCTGGATTGTTTTACTTAGTTGAAAGTGGGAAAATTGCATTTCTTTTGACTTTAGCCTTATGTGGAAGACATGAAAAATGTCCCATAACCCCCATCCTAAAGGACTCCTAGCAAATAAAGATCCAAGACACCAAAATAGTGCAAATATTAAAAATTGTGGTGTGTATAAATGTCAGTATATTTGATCTTCACTGTTGATTTTCCTGGTTGCTGAACTCTCTTGTTGACTCACTGGGATAGCTTGACCCAGCCCAGTCACTGTCCCTAAAACACCTCATGGATGTGGACTACATAGTACACAATATCCTTGATATGGCAATGGTGCTCCCCAGCATTTTCAACTGTGGATTTCCTCAGAACCCCAGGACTGTAGGGATTAGTGGTGGTAATTTATGCTGTGTACCTTCCTGTCTTCTGCCTGCCCGTCGAATAGCATTTTGATGGCAAATAAACATGAGACTGCATGTTCCCAAGTTACACAACTTCTGAATTAAAACAACTGCATCGATTTCCAGTTATGGGTACATGGACATCCAAAAACATGTGTCCTCAAAGGAGGTGGAGAGAACTAAATATAACCCTCACTGCAACTTTCTCCACGGTCTGTTTTTGTCTCTTCTCAAGCTTGGATAAGTATTTATCTCTTCTTTGCAATCATACCAAAGCATGAAGTGTAATGTAGTAAAGTTATTAAATTACTAATTACTAAGATTTTGTAAGAAAAATGGAAGAAAGAAGTTGATAGCCTGCCTTCCTTAAATAACCTCTACCTCTTTTATTTCCTCCCTTCTCTGCAAAGCACTCATTTCTCTATTTCTTTAGCCTTCAGCCTTGCCCCTGCGTCCTGAAGATAACTGAGAGCACCATCAGTTCAGAGTCTCCTCGCACTTATTTAAGCATGTTCCCTGTGCGTTAGCTCGGCTCCATCCCAATCTTTCAAACCCCAGGCAGTGTCTCTCTGAGAGTATTTCTGATAATAACACATCCTTCCATTTGATTACATAAAGCATTTGATACTTTGCCAAACAGTATATATATATTTTGAGAAAGTGGCATGATCTCCTTTATATCTATATTTTCCATCTCATAGATAAAACAATAATGGGAAGGAATCTTTAGTCCAGTAGTGGGCGGACTTCCTCCAAAGCATGTTGGATATGGGATAAACTCATTTCAGACTAATCAACCTTGACTACTAATCTAACCTATTTCTGACCTTGACCCAATGGCCTCCTCAAGCCACCATCTTACATGTCTCCTTGTTCATCTGGCTTCTAAAAGGCTTTCTGCATGTGCTTGCTCTACTGAGCCAACTCTCATTTGTTTGAGATGTGTAACTTACTATCCGGCTCCACACTTACCATGACACTGAATCCGGTCTTAGTTGCCATCTCAGTGGCTTCCTTCTGTGCCTATCCTTTGTTACTTCTCTTAGGCATTTTAGATTATTTTTAACTCCCATTTTGGTAACCTGCCTGCTCTTTTGTTGTCTATGCACCACTCTCTACTGGTTTTCTTCTTGACCACTGCTCTCTAAATTTCCTTTGATATCTCTTGTTCTGCCTGATTCTTAAATGTGAATGTCTTTAGATTCTGCCCTTGGCTGTTATCTTCTACTCTGATAGTTGTTGAATAAATAAGTGATGAATCCACATACTCTCCAAATATCTGATTGAATCTCTGGACCCATGTCTATCTGTAGATATCACAGAGTCCTCAAACTCATCATGTCCACACTGAACCAGCCATTTTCTCCATGTTTCCTCTCTTGATACCAAGGTTAGAATGTAAGAGCCTTATCAGAGTGCTTTCCTTACCTTACCCCTGACATCTTATCCATCAAGTGTAGCCAGTTCTGTTCCTCAGACCTCCCATGTTTGCCCTTCTCCATCATTTACGCTTTTACTCTCCCATCTCAGATCATCATCATTCCTCGCCTGAACAATTGTTCAGGCACCTGACTTCTCTCCTTTCCTGCAGTCTCATCTTCTCAAATCCACCCTCCTTACTACCTCCAGGGAGGATTTCCTCACTAGCACATTCAGTCATATCATTACCCAGCTCATGATTTCACTGGTTCATTTATTATCCATTTCATCATTTACTTGATAAAAGCACAACACATGAGCATGACCTTCATCATCTCGCTCCTGCCAACCTGTAGAGGCACATCTCCCACCATTCATGCCCCTTGTAGTGGTCCTGAAGTATATAATTTTCTCCGAACAAGCCCAGCTTGTTCTTGATTCTGGACCCTTCTGTGCATGTGGAATTCCTTCTGTCTAGAATGTCTTTTCCAAATTAGCCTCCACAGCAAGTTTCCAGTCATCCTTCAAGGTCCCAGGACAACCGCTACCCATGCCATCTACCCATCAGTCCCAGCTTGGTTTACAGAGTGGTCACTATTCCAAATGATTTAAATAATAGGATTGTTTTAGGTCTGTCAAACCTTATATTTCCTCCATTGTTTTACATCTCTGAATCTTGATAGGTCACAAAATAATTATGGGTGGTGACAAAGAATACTGTTGACACGGGGCACCTGGGTGGATCAGTTGTTAAGCATCTGCCTTCAGGCCAGGTCATGATGCCGGAGTCCTGGGATCGAGCCCCGCATTGGACTCCCCGTTCAGTGGGAGGCATGCTTCTCCCTCTCCCACTCCCCCTGCTTATGTTCCTGCTCTTGCTATCTCTCCCTCTGTCAAATGAAAAAAAAAAAAATCAGTGTTTCTCAAAAAAAAAAAAAAGAATACTGTTGACAGGCTGTAATGTGTTATTGGCACTATATAACTTTTAAGTTTATCCTCACCTTATAAGTCAAAGAAGGCTCAGCGTTTGCCATTCAGATAAGGTATAAAAAACAAGTTTCTCAATTGAGATGCTCTTAATAGGGACCTGAGATTTCTTCCCCTTCAATGACTTTTGGAAGTTAGCTTTAACCTTCCCTGTTCACATGTATTTCGGGGTTTCCCTCCACTATTTCTGTCATAGTCTTAAAGGCCAGGGATATCCTCCAGACTAGCTCTGTTTTTCCATTATAAAGGCATCCAGTTTCTGAGCAGTTTCTCACTCTACCTTCAAGAAGAGTGTGTAAAGCCATTTTTTAAGGCAGAGTGACTGCAAGTGTGCATAAATCTTACCTTTAATTGACCTCGACGAAGCATCCACTTACTGCAGAAAGAGTGCTTTGATTTTATGGCCCTCTGTCTGTACTGAGAGTTCCTATAATATGTATTGCTTTCTGTGATTTTTCTTGATAAGTGGGAGGGCAGTGATTTAAGACAAGCTTTTTAAATTTCTTTTTTTGCTATTAATATGTATTAAATTAAGCTGATTATATGGAGCAGAACATGGGAACACATCACCCTTTGGAACCTCTGCTTTCTGACAACTTCATCTAATGAGAACAGCTGAAAACTAAGAAGAGTAAAAAAAAAAAAAGAGCTTAGTGGAACTAAACTCCTTTTTTTAACACTGAGGCTTGTGAATTTTACAGAATGTCAATTGCAGGTTTATTTGTTTGTTTTTAACTTAGTATACATTTGTTTTCAGGTCTTGTTTTCACATCCTTGTAGCATATTAGAAACAATGAATTATCATGGGAAGAAGAACAGCAAGGACTGTTTTACCTGATACTGGAGGAGAGAAACAAAATTTAAGGAATTTATACAGTTAGTGTCAAGTCAAAGAGCATCACCCGCTCATAATGTCTTGATTACTCTCAGCCAGTATTACTTTCAGTGTGAGTGGTGATGCCCCCGAGGATGTCATTAGTCAACAAATATTTATTGAGTATCTGCTATGTGCCAGGCACTATGCTAGGTAATGGAGAAACAGAAAAGAAATGTTATGTCCCCTAAAAGACATTACAACCCATGGAAGGCCACTGACATTTAAACATGCAGTCACAATGAGTGGGATCATTGTACTGGTTGGTGAAGTACAGGGTCTGTTGTGAGTGTAGATCAAGGGCACCTACCTCAAACTCGAAGAGGCAGAGATGGCTTTTCAGAGGAAGTGTCTTAAACTGCCGAAAATGAGGATACAATATATTATTTTATTTTATTTTTAAGTAAACACTATGCCCAACATGGGGTTGAACTCATGACCCTGAGATCAAGAGTCATATGCTCTACCAACTGAGCTGGCCAGGTGCCCCAAAATGCAAGATTTTTTAAAAATATTCTGTATAAAAAATCTTACAGTGAGAAAGTGTATTGCTACCGAACGAGAATGCTCTTGTATCTCTGGAAAATGTGGCTAACCAAACTGAGTTATAGTCTTAGAGTTCCAAGTAACCAAATATCTACTCTCCATACATAATCTTTATTTGGGGAGTTCAGTTGTTTATTTTATCTTATGGAGTCTTCCATCTTTATGAGATACAAAGGACTGGGTTATCTTTAAAAGAAAACTAAGAGTAAACAGAGATGAAATTCAAACTAGAAATACTTACTTCCATAGAGTAAATCGACTTGTATCCTTATGTTAAATAGCAATGAGAAATTAAAATTAGATATTGCCCATTTTTACATATTTTAATTTTATTTCTTTTCCCTAACTGTGGGTAATTTGGCTATCATTATTACCATGATATATACATTTTGAAAAAGAAGAGGAAATATATGCTTCTATCTATGTGTGATTAGATCTAGGCCATATAGCTCTATTCTTTAGCTGGTGTGCTCTCTTAAATTCTTAATCAGAATTTAGGTTTCAGAGTCTATGAGAATCTGTCTTAGCAACATGTACACACCAGCTTGACGGTCAATACAAGCAGATTAAATATAAAATTAATTGCCACATTCAAAAACATAACTGAATAAGCAGTTGGCTAAAATGGTTAAATGAATTTGAGGTATTGAGACCACATTATTCTATGGGATCTTAAAGATTGTACATATAGCAATAAGCAACTTCCATAAGCTAAAATCTAGAACAAGTGGAAGGATTGGCATCTCTCTCAGTCCTCAAAGGATATGGAAATTGTGACTGTAAGCCACTGAAAACATGTTAAATTCTCCCCATATGGGACAGTATATTCAGAGAGGCAGCTGCTTGTGATCTGTGTGATCATTCCTTCAACAAACATTTATTGAACGCCTATTGTGTGCTAGTTACTGTTCTAGGCGTTTGAGATACATCCACGAACAAACTTTTGAGAATGGTGTATACCTGTGAGGTATTTCTGTTTTAGCAGGAGGAAGCAGTTGATAAACAATAGACACAATAAATGCATAGACTGGCTAGTATGCTGGAAGGCTGTAAGTGCTATGGAAGAAAGAAGAATCCAGAGCAAGGCAAACTGATCCAAAAAGCAGACACATTTAAGTAGAGAGAGCAGAAAAGACTTCATCCTGATGTTTAAGATTGATTCAGTCAAGGCCCAATCAACAGAAACCACACAGTAATTTGAGCAAGGAACATTTCCTGTAAAGAATCGCTAACTATAACAGGATTCAAGTAACCGGAGATCAACTACTAGTAAGAAGTAAAACAAACTGCAGAGAATATAGAAATAGAACATGTGAGAAATATCCCTTACTCCTAGGGCTGAGATAGTGTCCTCCAGCTGGAGCTGAGTTCCAGGCCTTGTTGGGAGGCATAGTTATGGATTACTGGATGGTAGAAACATTGCTGTGGAATAGTGCTCTTGCTGGAAATCTGTCTTCTGGAACTTACTGGAGAACCTCCCTCTGGTGTGTGTGGGGAAAACCATTCATAGGAGTTTCTCATCAGAGTTATTCCACCACAAGAGCACCTGGGGTTGGGGGATTTGCTGTAGGCAGCTCTTGGCTTTTGGGTGTTTCTGGAGCCAAGGCTAGAGAAGCTGCATACCCTGCAGGAGCTGGACATGGGGAAGCCACTTGCACTGCAGGAGTTTGGCTAGTGAGCTGCTGGAACCAGGAAGCAAAACCCCCTTTTTGCTGCAATGCTTTTCCAGCATCTTCTACTGACAAAGCTTAACATTGTACCAGCTGGCCCAGGAGAAGATATTTAAAGAGCCTAGCTCTCTTGTCAGAAGCAGGAAAAGAGGATGAGTTTAGAAGTGAGAGACAATTGATAACTTGCACAGACAGGAAGGAGGTGGGGTGTGCCTTATGGGGATGTCTTGAGGGAGAGTCTTCCAAGTAGAGAAAACAGTTGCTACACAGACCCGAAGGCAGGACGTCCAGAGATAGGAGGTCAGTGTGGGAGGAACATTGTGGATGAAAAAGGCAAAACCAAGGGGTGCCTGGCTGGCTCAGTCAGTAGAACATGCAACTCTTGATCTCAGGGTCATGAGTTCAAGCCCCATGTTGGGCTTAGAACTTCCAAAACAAAACAAAACAAAACAAAAATACAAGATCAAGAAAGAGGTCAGAGGGGAAAAAAAAAAAAAGGGTGAGACTCTACAGGACCTTCCTTCTAGGCCATCGTAGGGCTTTGCATCCAAGGCAGCCATTCAGGGGGTGGAGCAGAAGAGTGGCATGGTGTTTGAAAAGAATCATTTTAGTGACTGCAGTGAAGATAGATTCATAGGGCTCAGATATAGAATCAGAGAGACCCACCAGGAGACTATTGCGGTAATCCAGGTGAGAGATGATGGGGGTTCAGAGCAGGTAGGAATGGTGGAATTAATGAGAAACCGTCAGAAAATGTTACCTTTTCTATAGGAGCGGTTGCTCATAGTCCCCCTCCCTTCCTTGCTTACCAGGGAGATAGCTAGAGGCGTCGACATAGGTGCAGGCGTGGGATAGCTGTAAGCATGCATGTTGGTACAGTGGAGATACATAGATGTATACTGAAGATATACAGGTCCTATCTGCGAAAACTTTTCAGTGAGACGAGGATCCTAGTGCTCTATATAGATTAAAACTCATTAAATGCATGCTGTTGATTACATTTACATTTTTTTTTTTCTTGCAGTCTGGAAGGTTGTGAGCCAAGAATGAGTTTCCGTAAAAGATCTATAGGTGTTTAAATTATAAACATAGCAGCCCCAGCTATTTTATCATTAAATAAATGCAGAAGGGTGTATTTAACTTGCATGTTTCCAAAACACAAATCTGGTTTCGAATGTTAACTGAGATCAAGGCCACTTTCTACACAAACCCCAGGCCCTCTCCAGCTGTCCCTGTCAACCTGCCCAGCCTTGCTTCTCCTGCTCAGCCTAGGCTCTGCACACAGCCTGGAGCTCAGGGTTCCCTCCTGCCCTCCCAAATTCACCGGTCCATGTCCCTTGCCATTCTCATAGCCTTACCTGTGTTGAATGCTAGACTACTTCCTCCTGGCCCTAGGAAAATTGATCACATTCTTCATATTCTTTTTTTTTTTTAATTTTATTTTAATTTCAGTTGGTTAAGTAGCATACAATGTTATGTTAGTTTCAGGTGTACAATATAGTAATTCATTACTTACATATGTCCTTCACATTCTTGCCCCAAACCTTCTCCTTGAGTGAAGAATTGCCCAGCTCTTCCCAGGACTGTATTTTTCCAGAGGAAAGTATTCTTTTCTATGTGCTCCCTTCCATACTGTGTTGCCATGCTTGGCATTGCTGACATTGGCACTGTTTTATTTCTGTAAAACTATCTTCTCCTTTAAGCTGTTATTCTTAAAGGTCTTACTTTTGTTCATATCCCTACGAGATTTCCTGAAACTCAACCTTTATTTATTAAAGTTGGCCTTTATTTATTTGGAAACAAAGTTGCAGAGATTAATATTAAGTCTCCTAATTAGAAATACATTATCTAATAATAGTTGAGATAATCCTTGTGAATTATTTTTCACCACTATATATGAATTTATGTCTGTTACCATGAATTTCTTACTCCACTGGACTGGGGAGAAAGTCTTTGCAATAATCAATATTATCTGTGGCATTTCCTCCCCCTACAGGTATAATAAAGTCCACACCTTATTAATATTTTTAAATATTTTTCCTATGAAGCACAATTATTTTTCTTTTAACCCTTGCACTTCCACAGACTATCACACTAGACATATTAAGTTGCTTATGATTCTTAATCTTTTAGCACTTCCTGAGTGAAATACAATATATGAAATATGCATATACTTTTATTAATATTCAAGTTGTTGCCAAATGTAAGTGCTTAAAATAAAAATGTCTGTGTATTAAGCAATGTACCTCACTGTTCAATTACATAATGCTCATGTGTCTCTGAGTGTGGGAGGTTTACTGGGGATGTCAAGTTTCCTGCAACTCTAAAATTATGCTGGATCGGAGCATAACAAGAATGCAGAGAGAAAGAAATGAAGTGGGTTTATAGCCATATTCTGTTGAAACACTGAGGGGAGAATAACTTGAAGACATTTGATGAGGAAGGGACTAATCCAAATCAACAGTGAGAATGTACAGCTTGACAGAAGTTCTACATTAGGAAAACATTTATTTCAAATCTGAGAACTCTTTATCCTAAGGGATCTATAACTTGTGATCTAACTTGTATGGTTACCTTCAAGTAAGAAGCCAAACAAGAAACTGAACAGTTCCTGTAATGAGAGTAAAAGTTCTCAGAACTTGGGGCTCAGTTGGTTAGGTGTCTGCCTTCAGTTTAGGTCATGACCCCAGGGTCCTGGGATCGAGCCCCACATCGGACTCCCTGCTCAGCTGGGAGCCTACTTCTCCCTCTCCCTCTGCTGCTCCCCCTGCTCTCTCTCTCTGTCTGTCAAATAAATAAAATCTTCAAAAAAAAAAAATTCTCAGAACTTGGTTATTTGAAGTGTTTTTCTCCATTTCCCAGAGTGGTACTTGAATCCTATTTCTTTGCTTGTAGATATATTTTAACTGTTCTCCATTATTGCATTTTTTTCAGTTGTATTATAATTATCCATTCACATCTGTTGTCAACTCTAAGGGGTGAACATCCTGTAGATCAAGAATCACATTAATCTAGTGCATATTTGGAGCTAGTAAGTGTTCAATTAAGTGTTTGTTGAAAGAATAAGTTGTGGAATTAAGCATTACTCCTAAGATTCTAGATCGAACAAGTGAATTTATAATGGAGTCATTGTTGAGATGGGGAAGATTAGGGAAGAACTGGGTTCCAGATGAATGTGCTTGAGATGCTTGTCAGATATTTAAGTGGAGATAGACAGAAAGCAGTTGGATATCGTTCTCTGGAGAATTGGAGTAAAGATATAGATTTGATTGTCATTAGAACAGATATCACTTAGCCACTGAATTAGGTAGAATCATGTTGCAAGAGAGAGTAGAAGAATATCAGAAAGTCTAGAAACAACCCATGCACAACTCAGATTCAGTTAGAAGTGAAGCTAAGAAAGAAAGCAGACAAAGAAAGTAGCCAGTAAGCTTGGAGGAAACCAAGAGCCAAGAGAAAGAAGGTACAAAGATATAGTGATAAATGGTGACCAGTCTTTGAGAGCTTACATAGGGAGTGGGCAAAAGTGAGTCTGTTGATCTCACAATACAAAGGCCATTGGTAATCAGGACAAACAAAAATCAATTGAGGAATGGTGGAAGTAGAAGCCAAATTTGAGTGGCATTAAAGAAGAAATGGACTATGAGGAAGTAGAGGGAGGGCAGATATAAATTTTGAAAGGTTGACTATGATAAGAAGCAGAGAAATGGGGTGGTAGCTGGATAAAGATGAGAGATCGGAGTGAGATCTGTACATACATACTTGGGTAAACTATGGGAGGAACAAGAACAACTTAGAATGGTGATGGGAACGATTCAGTAGAGAGGGAGAGGAGATGACCAGTGGAAGAGGAAAGTCCCCATCAAATGACAAAGGCCTTTGATGGGACGAAGGTTTCTTCCTCTTTCCTCAAAGAAAAGCAAGTAAGGAAATGGGTAGGAATTCTGGTTTGTGGTTGACTTGGTCGTGAAAATAAGAAAAAAAAATCTCTCTCATGGTAATCCAGTTATCTATGGCTATGTAACAAAAGATTCATAACTTTGTGGATTAACAATGATTTACTATTTCTCATTATTCTGGGGTTTGACTGAATGCAGTAAGTAGCTCTGCTCCCTAGAGTGTGACTGAGGTCATTTAAGCTACTGTTTTCAGCGGGAAGCTTGGCTGGAAGGTGGCCTTTCAACCTCCAGGGTCTTTCTTCATGTGGGTTCTCACAATTCGGTAGTCTCTGTTTACAGCATGGCAACTGACTTCCAAGAGCAAGCATTTCCACCTCATATTCAAGCATTTATCAAGTATTTGCTTGCATCACACTTGCTAATATCCCTTTTGGCCAAGTAAGTCACACAGTCAAAGCCAGAGTCCATTTGGGAGAGGCTATTCAAGGTCACGCATGCCAGGAGTTAAAGTTCAATGGGGCCACTAAAGTAACTATCACAGGTTGCTTCTGTTTTTTTAAACAATGCAGTGTTGTGTCTTAAATGTTGGTCAGGAAGATATACAAAAAGTAAGACTATCATTATGGGGATTGACAATACATAACAATATTTTGGGTAGTGTTGAGTGGCTGTATGAGCTGTATTTATGAATGCAATAGAAAATAACATCAATCTTCTATTATTGTGGTTTTGTGTGATATTCTTCAGCAGCTCTCCAATGCACAAAGGAAGCAGACAGATTGGCAAGGTCATTACAAATGTTGACTCTGGGAAAAAATAGGAAGAGTGTCACTGTATGTAATTCCTATCCTTTTATTTTATATAGAATTTCTTGTTCTTTTCCTTTAGGAACTATTGAGCCATTGCAATCAATTTAGATATTTAATATATTCAAATCAATATGTCCAGCCCTCAGAAGTTCCAAAAGAAAGCTATCAGATGCTATCCTTGGCATAAACAAATTTATTTTAATGGTTGAAAAGTTTATGAAATAGTTGAAGCCCTTATTTCTATTATATAGGCATTTCTTCCTTCTCTACTTTTCATTCGTTACCCACACAATTTTGCTCCATTTGACCTTTTTTTTTTTAAGATTTTATTTATTTCTTTGAGAAACAGAGAGCGAGAGCATGGGTCAGAGGGAGAGGGAGAGAGAATCTGAAGCAGATTCCACACTGAGCACAGAGCGCAATGTGGGGCTCGATCTACAACCTGGAGATCATGGCCTGAGCCGAAACCAAGAGTTAGACACTTAACTGACTGAGCCACCCCGGCGCCCCTCCATTTGCCCTTTTCAATGAAACATAGATTGTCCAAAATTCCCTCACATATTTAAATTCTTTTACTTGGCTCTTATATTAGTTAGTGTCCAGTTACAACTATAGAAATTATACTTGCTATTTAAACACAGAATATTTCATGTAAGGAATGGATTCAACAGATATGGAATCCCTGGGGGGGAAAAAAAAAGAGGATACAGATATAACCCAGAAGTAGAAATTTGCAGGAAGAAGCTACTATCTTTTGGGAGCCAAGGGAAGAGGTTATTAAACCCCAGAAGCTGGAGGAAGGGCCCTCATGACCAGTCATCTAACATTCTTAGGAGAAGGAGTTGCCTTGATGAAGCAGTTTTAGAATTGCTGGAAGAATCTGGAAACTAGAGCCAAATGCCATCCCAATAGTGAAAAACAAGATGCAAAACAGGGAGGAACAAGGCCTTTCTCCTTCCTTCAGTTGTTCAATCTTCCTGTAGTGCCTCCTTTTGGAAGACTATAACAGGGAGCATGTGCTAAAGCATAAACAAGGTTTGCAGAGACCCAACCAACCCCAGCACCCCAGAATTGACCGGGGAAAGGTGCGATTGGAGCCAAGCGATGATAATCTTAATGACCAGCGCAGTTCCTTACCACCATCTTTGCCATCGTCTTTTCAGTAGTATGACTGGGAGGGAAAATGATAAGCACAGCCCACTGTGGGATGGTGACTTTTTATGTCTTGATCCTTTGCCTTGGAAATATTTTATTACATTTGCTTCAAAGAATGCTTGGACAAAGGCTCCTCACTCTTCATTTTCGTGAACATTAACCTTGTTTTAAAGGTCCTAATATCAAAAGTGTGCATATGTCTTCCATTTCTGGCATAATAATGAAATGGGAAATTGATCAAATTTTATGAAGGATTAAAAAAGAAAAAGAAAGGGTCTCCTAAAAATGAAAAAGAACAAAATTTAGGCATTAATGAACCTGCAATAATCTAGCTCCTTAGCCTGCATTGTTAATCCTTTTTTGTACTAGAAGTTTCATTTTTCAATGGCAGTCAAAATAATGAGCTAAGCAATACATATTCTAAAGTTGTACAAGTTTTTCTTTCTTGTGTCCTCTTCTGGCCTTAATATAAACTATTTGTATTATAGAAAAATTCCCAATCCAAAAACATCTATAAAAGTGTCATTCAGAAAACATTTATCTTGATAACTGTTAATGCACAGATCATGGGAATTTTGAGCAGCATTTGTGAAATAATCACAGCTTTCTCAATACAGTATTATAGCAGCTTACAGAAACTGCTAGTAGGTTCCAGTTTTCCTTCACAATTTTTTATCTTTATTTATTTCCTATACAAAATATGTTAATGCTTTTGGAATGATTTTGAGAGGATAATTTTTAGGCTGAAATAAGTATGTTCAAGCTTCATTCCAGAAGGATTTATGTTTTGACCAGCCATTTGGAAGGAGGTGGGAGCAGTGAAAATAAATATAGGATAGGTGGGGGGGAAAAACAAGCATTTGTGTCTTAGGTTCTAAAAATACATTTCCTGCACCTGAGCTGGGTTTTTATTTTATCTCCGCTTTCTTCTCTTTTCCAAATTATATATGTAGGGCAGATATTTTATTTCCTTTTTATTCCTTTATCCAAATGATATGTAGGGTCAGATTTGGCTTATTGTCTTCCCTTTCCTGGGCCTGGTCTTTTTAGCGTTGCCATCACAACAAAAGATTCCATGTTAAAATTGTTTAATCACAGTCTTAGGTTAAGAACATCTTTGATCTTTAGGGGTTGTTAGAACCTCCAGACTTAAGGTCTGTCCTGGTTATCAATAGCAAATAGTGTAACCTACAGGTCTGGTGTGCATGCCAATGGATGCCACCATCGGCTTTCCACAGCATGGAAATATGTCTGACCCTATCCACAGAGAACCATTGCCATACGAACCAGTCCAAGCCTGAGTAGTCCCCTCCTCTTTCTCTGCCCAATAATAACATCAGTCAAAATCATGTAGTGCTGATAGGATAATGGGAACTCCAGAATTTCTAAAATCATGTGGGAGTTGGTGAGGAATACAGATGGAAGAGATTGCTTGAGGATGCTCCTTCCTCCCTCCATTCCCACTCATCCTAGACAAGAATCAGCTAAATATAGTTAACATGTGCCTTCTCATCCCCCCAAATCCTGACACCACACCCTGATAGCCCTTACCTGCTCTTTGTTTCTATCAGCAGTTATTACCTTCCAACATATTATATAACTTATTTATTATGATTATTGTCTTACTCCTGCTAGTTTTTTAAACTACCTGAGAGCAGGGGGTCTTTTCACTGATCCCTTCCTCGTCAGCTAGAACACTTAAAGATTTGTCAAATTTATTCACAGGAATTAAAAATGTTACCACATTGGAAAACTAGCTTTTTAAAAAAGTGAACGTTCTTTTTTGAGGAAAAGTCCCTTAAGCAAACATAAACCTTTTTTTTTTAAGTTTTTTTTTTCTAAAAGATCTTATTTATTTATTTGACAGAGAAAGACACAGCGAGAGAGGGAACACAAGCAGGGGGAGTGGGAGAGGGAGAAGCAGGCTTCCCGCGGAGCAGGAAGTCCGTTGCGGGGCTCGATCCCAGGACCCTGGGATCATGACCTGAGCCGAAGGCAGACGCTTAACGACTGAGCCACCCAGGCGCTCCATAAAGATTTTTATTTATTTATGTGACAGAGAGAGAGAGAGCAGATAACAAGAGCAGGAACACAAGCAGGGGGAGTGGGAGAGGGAGAAGCAGTCTTCCCGCTGAGCAGGGAGCCTGATGCGGGGCTCGATCCCAGGACCCTGGGATCATGACCCAAGCTGAAGGCAGATGCTTAATGACTGAGCCACCCAGGTGCCCCAAACATAAACCGTTTTTGATCCTGAAATAATCCTGTGCATAAAGTTTAATAATTTTGTAATACATACAATTTTATTACATGTCAAACTTATTACATAGGCTAATGTGAGTGGCTTAAAACTAAATTTTAGTACTTAAGATAATAGAAATTTTGTTCTTGTTCATGTAATAGTCCAAGTGTGAGTATTTATGGTCTGGAGTGACCTCACCCTATGTGATTTATCAGGTACCCAAACTTCTTCAATGTTATGGCTTTCTTGTTTGTGGGTCTCCTCAGTCATCAGCAGCCAGCTGGCTGAAGGGGAAAGAGATGGTTTCTTAATCATCTTGGCCTTGAAGAGACACACATTACTTCTATTGATTCCATTCCATTGATCAGAACTGTCACATGGCTTCACCTGGGTTCCATATGTTATGCAGTCTTTAGCTGGACAACTACTTTCTATACTATGCCAGGGGAAGGATAAATTTTGATGAATTGTTAACTGTCTTTGCTACATTTTGTAACCAAGCTCCCCTGTAGCATGCATTCTCATTGACAAACTGTATTAGTGAGGCTTTACTGTCATAATAATGCATAATAACTAGAATATTGTGGTTGACATCATTATCACCGGCAGTGCTCAGTTGTAAACTATAAATCACATTCAGATCTGTTCCAAATATCTCTCATGCTGGGACCTAAGATAGGCAGCATCAGCAGAACTTGGAACATGCTTTTCCCATAAGCGTGACTGAGAGAGGCCAAGTCAAACCACACATGTCTAAATCTTCTTCTTAGACATAGAATATATGAGATCTGCACTTAGTTTCATTGGCCAAGTTACATGGTCAAGCTCAACAAAATTTGGAAGACTGCTCCCCACCCCCGTGGCATGTATGGGATGATGGGGGAGTAAATATCTGAAGGCAAATTAAATTCCCCACAGGCTAACGTTGGACAGATCCAGACATAGAACTTAGTTTAATATGGCATCTCAAATGATTTCACCTGAGAATAGAGCAGCCACTGAAATGAGGGATGCTCAATACTGAGAGGTCACAGTTAAAGAGAACCTATTTTGAAATGCCAAAGTCAACTTCTTATTTCCTTCTCTTTACCTTATCCCCACTTCCTAGGCAAAGCTGTTGGATCCTGAACACGCAACAATTCCAACTTTTCTTCTGACAAACTCTGCCTTTGTGCTCCATTTTTTTCAGACTAGTTCCTGTGTTCTTTATACACCAAAGTTATGCTCCTGTCTGGGTGTTTAATTTAGTGTTATTATCTGCATGGAGAACATCATCTGTAATTCTTGCTTCTCTCCATCTCTCTAATTAATAGCCACACACTGAAGATTTATGAAATATCACCCCTTCTTTGAAGATTTCTTTATCTTCTGGGCATTGACTGTCTTTCTTCTCTCATCCACCCAACCATCCATCCATCCATCCATCCATTCATTCATCTATCCACCCACCATTTCAACAATTATTTAATGGTTGCCCAGTAAGTATCAAGCATTCTTTTACAAAATGGATATATAGCCTGAATAAGGTAGACAAAATCTCCAGTTTCATAGAGCTTTTATTTTAGTGGAGAACATAGATACCTGAACCAAAACATAATTATGATTACAGATATTGTGAATAAATGGAAACAGGGAAATATGACTGTGGGGGGAGGGGCTAATGATCAATATTAAATAGGTAGTCAAGGATGGCCTTCTCAATATTTGAGCTGAGAACAAAATGCTGAAAACAAAATAGCCCATTAAACTTTAGTTAAATGTATAATTCTAAACAGAGTCACTGTACCAAAAGAACCTGTAAAGCTTATCCTCCCCCCCCATATTTTATTTATTATATTTATGTTTCGGGGTGAATACAAAAAAGACCAAATAGAATAGGCTAGGCTGGTTGCCAGGGTCTGTAATGTGCTGTTATTCTAAGATGCGGTGGAATTACATTGTTTGAAGGGCCTTTATTTTTCTAACAAAGTCACAATTGAGCAAATATGGTGGAGTAATGTTGCCTAATGCATTACGGTACTAATTTAAGAAGATTTAGGGGAAAAAAAAGAATAAGGGTCCTTGAAAATATTGCTTCCTTACTCTCGATTTCCTGTCCTGCTTATGCTGCTTTGGGTACTGACTGGTTTGATCTCACGGTGTGACCCTCGAAAGGGGGGGTGTGGTCTGACTATAGAGGAAGGACTAACTTTGTCTCTCTTACACTCAAGGTATTTAGGATTATGATTAAGAACTAGCACTGGCAGTGAAAAAGTGAGAATTGAGATTTCCACCCTTGGCTTGATACTCTTTTCCTATTGCTGATGTAACGAAGTGCCATAGATGATGTGGTAAAAACACAACTCTACTACCTGATAAATCTACTGATAAGAGTCTCACTGGTCTAAAATCAACATGTCCCTGGGGTTGGTTTTCTGCTGGTTATTCCTTTCTGGAGCCTGTAAGGGAGAATCCCTTTCCTTGGCTTTTCCAGCTTCTGTAGGCCACATACACCCCCTGGTTTATGACCCCCTTCCTCCAACTCCGATGCCAGCCATTGCTGGTCAGGTCCTCATGCCACTTCTCTCTAACCCTGCCTCCATCATCACAGCTCTTCCTCGGATTACAGCCTGGGGACAAAGATTCATGGGGCTGGATTAGACTCATCTGGATAATTCAGGCTAATCTTATCTCAAACCTTAATCACATCAGCAATTTCCCCTTTGTCATGTAAGGTCATGTATTTATAGGTTCCAGGTTTTAGGAATCTTTGGGTCGGCCATGACCCTTCCTACCATAGCTTCCCTTTAAATTTATGACTGTGACTTCCATAAATGTGGGAAGCCTTATCAGATAGAGCCATTCCTTAATGAGACTACCCTGATTCCTAGGAACTGGTAAGGAAAACAAAAATGTTATCTCAACACTGTGACACCACCAACTTCTGGCCAAGAATTCAGGACATCTGGGGTCTGAGTACCCTTTGTGACATTTTACTGGAAAGCCCCAGCTTGTCTGGTTTTTGCAACTGAGAATTGATTCACTTCTTGAGGATGTCCTAGGACAACCTGGAGAAATTTTTATTATATTGGGAGGTGAAGGCTGGCTTTTCTCCGCCTCCCTCCCCCATCGTTTATGTTTTAGCATCATTCCCTTCTGTCCTTTTGATGGATTCCAAATTGTTCCTGGGAGGAAACTGTGGTGATAATTCTAATTTCAGCTGCTTTTGCTCTAGGGACCGATTTGGGCCTTGTCTTTGATATTGTGCTTCTCTAATCATAATCCTGACTTTCTGAAATATGAGTGTCAGTAGAGAAAAGGCTTGCCAACTCTGTCGCCCATTTATCACTGAAAGAATGCTTTTAAGGAAGGTCTTAAATGAAGGCATTGTACAAATGCCAAAGGAAAAGAAAAGAGAAAAAAAAAAAACGTTGTCTAGGCATTAGTGAAAGCTTCCCATTGTCTGACCTCAATTAGAAAAAGCAGAAATATTTCTAAGGATTGCTTTCAAGAAGCCTAAAGTGTCTTACCGGATGTTGGAGTTAACATTCTCCTATGCTGCGGCTCTTAGCCATTAGTGATCTAGTACCCTCATTCCTTTACTTCTTTTCAGAAACTCCTCATGGATTTATGGAGGGTGCTCTCCTCAGTGCCAATGGTTGGATTTAAAACTGAATTTCCTGGAAGTGAGGAGGAGTCATTGTGTGCAAAGTTAATGGGAGGGATTTAAAAATCTCCAAAAAGATACATAAACATAAGATTAAAATGTTTGGATTGGAATGAAGTGGGATTTCTCAACCATTTTTTCATTGTTACACTTATAAGGAGCCTCTTAAGATATATTTTTTCCTAAACACCTTCCCGTGAAATATACTACTACTGATATACTATATATCTATTGATGTGCTGGATGTGTATCTTTCATGTAAAAGAGGTCAATATTTTGCCCCTGACCCAAGAATCAATTTCCACCCCATAGTGGAAGAGATCACCCCATTGTGAATTCATGATATAAACTGAAGGGGCAGACTTTATCTTCTCCCCATTAAAGTTACTTATTTTAAAAGTGAAACTGGATGACATGAAAATCATGAAATATACATACACACAAAAATGATAAAGAAGAGCTATTCTCTTGCAAGTCATAGAAAATAAATATACAATGTACAGCATACAAAAATATAATTTTGTAAATCCCAACCATCTTTCTATGTCAATAGGTATACGATCACAATATTGCTTATCCATTTACCAAGTACTCCATCATATAGTTAGAATGTCTCATAATTCAAGTACATAACACTGGTCTCAGATATTTATGTTGCTTTGAACTTATTTTGAGAGAAACAGCACTGTGATAGAGAGCCTTGTACATACCTTTTCATACATGACTGAATATTTCCTTGGAATCCACACCTACGAGTGCAATCTTCCAGAGGGAATGTACTTTTCAAGGTTCTTGATACATGATGTTAAGTTGCTCACCAAAACAGCATGATTCCTTTCAAAAAGCCATAATCATAGCAAAATTTGGGTAGGATCTGGGTAATTGAGTGATTTTTTTCCTACCAATAAAATATTGCATTTGCATCCAGATGATCAGGCATATTTTTAGAGGCTGTAATTGTTCAATTGGAACAGAAACTCTGGGGAGCAAGCAGGAACCAGGAGATCTGTGATGTGTTCAGAATTGTACATGTGTCTCTTGGCTCAGCAAAACTATATGGGTTTCTGCGGACAAAAGGGCAGGAAAAACGGTTACCATCCAAGTGGTTTTGGTTTGACTCATTCTAGTTTCCCTTCTTACTTTTTATTATTTTAAACCCGTCCACGCATTCCATCCCAGCTTCTGTGAACGGATTTGCTGTACAGATCTGAGTTGGCAAAGACACGGACAACAAAGGAAACACCTCCCAAATATTGCTTCTTGTGGCTTCTCGTGCATTTCACATTCAGCAGCTATTTACTGAGCACCTCCTAGGTGACAGGCCCTGCTGTGGGCCCCTGGGGGAAACAAGGCCCTGATACCATGGAGGATAGGGAGGCAGACAACAAGCAAGCCGACATAAATATGCACTATGATGGCAGCTCGTGATGGCTGCTATGAGGGAGAAGGAGAGAGTGAGTGGTAGGGAGGAGGAGAGGCAGAGGAATGACTATTTTTAGATAACGTGGTCAGACAAAACCCTTGGAGCAGAACTGAAATGACGTGATGGAGTAAGCCATCCAGACCCTGGGGGCAGAATATTCCAGACAGAGGGCAGAGCAAGTATTCAGGCCCTGAGATTGAAATATGCTCAGCGATTAGGCATGAGAAGGAGGCCTGCGTGGCTGGAAGAGACTCGATGAGGAGGAGAAGCAGAGGAAAAGAAGTTGAAAGACAGTTCATGCATGGCATTATAAGGCACAGTAAGGACTTCCCAACATCTCCAGTGCTTGAATCATTGTAATCAGCCATTCAGCATATATATCTCAAAGCTCCTGCTATGTCGCAGAGCCCTGGCTAGACAATGAGTACATAAAGAGATGAAGACCGGCAGGGCTGTCATGGAGCCAGCCCTCCGGGGAGGACACCAAGCAAGCACGGAGGCCATCATGGTTTATCTGCGATAACACTATCATGGCTCAAGCAGAGGCCATTAGCTAGAACACAGTAACAATTCATCTGGATAGCTGCAATATTAAAATCAATTTATTAAATAAAAAGATATTTTTCTTTTAGTAGCTTGCATATATGCTTCCATTGTTGCATGTATTAGGCTATTTTGAAATTAAATATTAAATCATCTGTTCATCCCAATGGATTGGGTCCCACAATTAGGGGCCACATCTTTCACCTGGTTCCTTCAATTTAGCTCTGTGTCTAGAGCCGGCTTTCACCAAATTCATGGCAATGAACCTATGATGCAAAAGAAATAATTTAGTGAAGGTCCGGCTCCCTGTGTTTTGAAAAGTTCTGGATCCAACTGGACTTTAGGGAAAGGGTTAGAATGTTATAAAAAGCTCACTAGAAATCCGGGAGACAGCGCAGGGCAGGAAGGAGCGGGAACAGCAATTTGGATTACTGGTGCTTTTCCTATGTGTTTGTTTGTTTTTTTTTTTTTTTAAGATTTTATGTATTTGACACAGAGAGAGAAAACACAAGCAGCGGGAGCAGGAGAGGGAGAAGCAGGCTCCTGGCTGAGCAGGGAGCCCGATACGGGGCTCGATCCCAGGACCCTGGGATCATGACGTGAGCCAAAGGCAGATGCTTAACAACTGAGCCACACAGGCACCCCTCCTACGTGCTTTGTCAGTTGTGAGTCTCACTTGCTGGTAGATAGTTAGAAATTATATGTGTCTTGTTTCCTCCGAAATGGTAAATGCACTGGGGGAAAGAACAGTTTCTGCTATTGCTTTGTGTGGGTGTATGACAAATGATACATGAGGGAAACAATTCTTCTCATCGGAATCTGTACACAGAAATACATAGGCAAATTCAAGAAATCCGGGGCCTGTGGCTTTCTGCTCGTTCTAAGGGCATTTACCACATGTGTCCAATATCTCCATTATCTCTGTGACTCAGGAATTTCTGTTATTGTTTCAAGCAGCTTGCCAGTGTAGCCCATTGGAAAGCTCTTATTCTCTGGTCTAAGTGCCGTGGACCAGAGGGTGATCGCCAGAGGTTTTAAGGACATGGGTTTGATTGCAAAGGATCCTTATCTCCAAGGTAACACCAACATTTCTATTGGCTGAGAACAAGTTTGTCTCCCCTGTCTGGCTGGGTCTTTGTGATGTTTGGGAAAAGCATTGTAGGGACATTTGCTTGAGAACATTCAGAGTCTAAGAAATGAAAGAGGCAGCACTGCTCCCAGTTACCTTGTGTGCTTGTCTGGTATAGTTTGTTCCTACTGAGCGCTCCAGACCCTGTTCCTGTTAAGATTAACTTCCCGTCACATGCTCTCCCTACTTGTACATTTTCAGCACCACACTCCTTAGTAGTTGTCTTGTCTCTACCCAAACTACCAGCTTGATTTGGAGAAACTTGGGCTGCATCTTTTCTCCTCTTTTAATTGTGATGAGCTTTTGCTGCTTCTCATACTATGATGAATTCTTTGTACATGGATCACAGATAAGATGCCTAATGCCAGAACTTTGTCTACCCACTTATCTACTTCATCGCAAAATATTTCTGATAAAATTAGTAAACGCTGTTTAGAATGAATGAGCAATATGAAAGCTTACATATTTTTATTTGTAACTTTGCAAAAATTCTAATTTTATTCTAAAACAGGCACTGGTTTAGGAACTGAGGCCTCAGAGATGAGAAAGACAAACACAAATTTCCCATCCAGGGGTGAAGAAGGATATTAAACAGTCAGTAATGCAAATAAACATGCACCTAGAAATGGGGGCACAAAAAAGAAGAGCTTTCCAGGGGACATTATTGGTAGATTGAATTTCCAGAGAAGAGACCCCTGAGTGAAAATTAAAACAAGATCTAAAGGTTAGGTAGGAGGGGCTGAAGGGAATGAAGAATTCTAGGAAGGACATGCTGGGGGGACGAAGGGAATGAAGAATTCTGGGAGGGACGTTTTGGGGGACGAAGGGAATGAAGAATTCTAGGAAGGACATTCTGGGTGTAGGAAGCACATGACAGGAGAACCTTTAGAGGCAGAATCACTTTTTTGGTCTGAATCTGGAAGAGAAGCCTCTGGTTTCTGGGAGTTATCAAAAGGATGATGCGTACTGCTAGATGAGACAGAGTAAGATATGGAAGCCATGCCAAGACTTTATTTATCCTAATAATCATGAGGAGGCATCACCAGGTTTTGAGTAGGAATGGGGGAGTGTGTTCATGACATGGTCAGAGCTAATTGATTACAATAATTACAACTGTATTTATAAAGGATCTGATCAAGCATACTAACCATTTTCATTGAAGACAGAGATGTGAATATACACATAAACATGTTATATACACACACACATAGGTGTGTATGTATACCACACTCCAATTTGAGTTTGAAAATATACTTTGAGATTAGATTTAGAGCCTTTTCCCAAATGCCCATTATTATTATTCAAAGCATCTATGAGTTGAAGTTTATCTTTTAGATTAAGAATCCAAGCTGATGTTGAGTTAAATGTTTAAGGTATGGCTTGGAGGTAGAGAAAGAATCACAGGGAATTATCTGAGAATAATACAAGTTGGGTAAACTGTAATGTCTCTTCCTTTTCTTACATTTTAGGTTCAGAATCCATGTAATCCTGATGACTTTTATTATAAAGAAAAGAAAGCTAATTTAAATCTAAAAATTAAACCAAAAAATAACCTCTGTAGTTGTTAAAACTATTTGAATAATGGAAGGCTAGATTCTCAAGTAGTCCCATGACTTCCTCCAGGGTAAGGAAGGCTGCCTGCTGTCTCCTCTGGGGTGTTGCTTTGCACGGTCCACTGTTGGTGCTCACTGTTAACTTGCCTATTCCAAGCCCCATTTCTGAAATGTCTGTGGATTGAACAGAATTTCCAAATAATATGAGAAAGAAAAGAGCAAATCTGATCTGAGGCCCTAGGTTCCAAAGCAAAAGCTTCTGTTCTTCCATGGTGTTGCACTGCTGCAATTTGAGATGTTTGAGCAGTCCCTAAGAACTCGGAACCAGAAGAGACCAGTGTCTGTTTCTTGTCATCAGTGAGGTTCTGGCTTGAGACAAACCACCCTGGCCTGGAGGGGACCACTTTCTTCATCTGCATTTAGAGAAAGTAAATGGAAATTATATAAAAAAGCCTACTAAAGAAGACTTACAGGGTCATAGGGCTAAATAAACATTGTGCACACACACACAAAAGAAAATCTTTTCTCTTTCTAACCCTACTCTGTAAGAGTGAAGGGCAGACTACACAGGGATGATGGGGTATCTAGAATATCCAAAACTGAATCACATAAATAGAACAAAGTCTACATGTTTACTACATGCATTTGGCATAAAACTTTAGGATGTCCTTGAGATGAGCCGCCTCAAATTTTGGAAATATTCTCTCTCTTTTTTAGAATCTAGTCATACTTTTCCTGAATAGAGAAGCTTGGAGAACACCCCCCAAATGTCATTTTGCAAAACCTAAGGGGTATATCTACAGTTCAGAAAAAAAAAGAATGTTTGAATAAGAGGTGTTAATCTGTTGAATTTTCTGCATTGCCATACATAATGCCATGATTTACATCCTTCATTTTCCCTTTTGTTTTTTTTTTATTTTAATTGCATTATTAAATTAAAACTTACTCAAGGAAAATTAACTTTTTTTTCCAGCTTAGGCTGGTAAGCAACTGAAGATGCCAACACTGAAATGGTAATTGTCCAAAAAATTCCAATGCCCATGTAATTTTAAATTTACATCTTTCAAAGTAAACTCACTTCTATTATGTGAATATACATAGGATATAAACCTAATATAGAAGGAAACTGAAATATTGATCTCATACTTCAGTGAACATAAAATCTATATTTATTTAGGCAATCATTCATTTTACAATTTCCCAGAACTGGTCGGCTCTCTGGTATTGGCACCATTAATTTTTATAGCTCAGTGCTAAATAAGTGTGAAGTATGTGTGAAAGCATATGCTGTCATTACATATCTTTCAAGGTAGTGAGAGAGATTTTTTTAATGAACACTGATAATAATTGATAGTAATATTGCTTATACTTTTTAAGCCTTGCTTGTGTCAGTCTGCTAATGACTTCTGGCATAACATCTTTTAAAACCCACACAACGTCCTGTAAATAGGCATCATTATATCCACTTGAGATTTTTTTTTTAAAGATTTTATTTATTTATTTGACAGAGAGATAGAGAGAAAGCACAAGTAGGCAGAGAGGCAGGCAGAGGAAGAGGGAGAAGCAGACTCCCCACTGAGCAGGGAGCCCGACGTGGGGCTCGATCCCAGCACCCTGGGATCATGACCTGAACCGAAGGCAGCCGCTTAACCAACTGAGCCACCCAGGCGCCCCCCCCCCTTTTTTTAAGATTTTATTTGTTTATTTGACAGAAAGAGACACAGCAAGAGGGGGAATACAAGCAGGGGGAGTGGGAGAGGGAGAAGCTGGCTTCCCTCTGAGCAGGGAGCCCGATGCTGGGCTTGATCCCAGGACCTGGAATCATGACCTGAGCCGAAGGCAGACGCTTAACAACTGAGCCACCCAGGCGCCCCATATCCATTTAAGATTTGAGCTCAATGAGGCTTAAAGAGGTTACAGTTAACTTGCCCAAAGTTACCGAATAACTAAGTTGGAATTAGAATTCAGGCTCATCTGAGAAGATAGCAGGAGAGGAAGAATGAAGGGGGGTAGATAGGAGGGGGGAGATGAACCATGAGAGACTATGGACTCTGAAAAACAAACTGAGTGTTATAGAGGGGAGGGGGGTGGGGGGATGGGTTAGCCTGGTGATGGGTATTAAAGAGGGCACGTTCTGCATGGAGCACTGGGTGTTATAGGCAAACAATGAATCATGGAACACTACATCAAAAACTAATGATGTAATGTATGGTGATTAACATAACATAATAAAAAAATAAAATAAAAAGAATTCAGGCTCATCTGACTCATGGATGGGTATTGGTAATGTTTTTTAGAAAAGGTTAAAACACACTAACCTATACATATGTAAAACAAATGTGCACCATCATCTCTAAAGCAAATTATCCTTTGACACTGTGGCAACTAGAGTTAGATCACCTGGGTTCAAAGTCAGTTTTTTTCACTTGGGCAAGTAATTCAATTTCTCTATAACTAAGTTTGAATGTCTATAAAATGGGATTTATAATAGTATTACCTTGTAGAGATGTCATGGGGATTAAATAAAGTCATCTTTGTAAAGCACATTGCCTTATACAAATAATACATTTGCTACATGGTAGCTATTATTATTACACTTATTATTACTACTACTACTATTTTTCACTAGAGGTGTTAGTATACATCAATGCAATTTCTGTGAAGTTGAATGAAATGTTTTATGGCTCTGTAATCCCATGTTGCTTCCTTTTTGATCTCAGATACTTAAAAAGATCACAAACATTTCTATCTTTATATCTCAGTCAGGACAGATTTAGAAAGGATAATCCCAAGTAGACTGTATCTATGGAACTGCAGGGATTCAGCTTCTATAGAGTTGACTTGTCCGGGGGACCGGGGAAATGTTCCAATCGTTAATCGGATTTTTCTCCCAATTTACTTTCCCTGAACATAATATCCTCCTGGGTTGAATCCAAATTAATTGAGCTTCTATTGGGTGCTCAACACTGTGCATTTTCCATGGCTACTTTTCTGTTGTCACATTTCTTTTTTCCCTTCAAGACTCAGGAAATTAACTTATTTGGTAACTTCCTTTCTCTGCAGGTAGAGATGCTGCAAGAGATAGCCAATAGCCATGAACTTGTAAAGCTGATAATTTCAACATATTTAGGCAAAAGGATAAAAAAACAAAAAACAAACAAACAAACAAAAAACACTTTTAAACCAGTGGTTTAATAACACAGCTATCTCTAAGTTTTAAAATGTGTGTTGTTTTCCCCGATCTGCTAAGAATTATTTGATTGACTACTGAGTGGAAATGATTGGTATGCATAGATAAAACCATCCACGGAGTCCTTGCTTTGGGAAACCTGTAGTGATGTAGACATATAGCTTTAATTAGTTTCTTTTCCTAAAAACAAAACAAAACAAAAACAACAAAACAAACAAAAAACTAGTCTTTAAGATGAAGTACTCCTAAAAACTCTAAGGAGATCAGTTTTCATGAAAAAATATTGAAAAGGAGGGAACAAGGAAGAAAATCTGAAGGAAAGCATGAGAAAGAAAATAGAAAGTTTTCAATCATTATGCATTGGTAGTTTATTATCCACTGTACAATTATTTATAGTAATTATTGATCAAATGACTATTGGAAGTAAGTCCCTCTGTTAAGTTTGTTGGGGCTTTTAAAAAGATGAGTTGTTTCTGCCTTTGGAAAGCTCATAATCTTTAAGAAAGAGAAGCCGATAACCAGGTACAAGGTAGGAAATGAAGAAGGTAACAAGGAAGAAATAGGTGAAGCACAAATGAAAAAAAAAAAGATGAAAGAGAAAATATTGATGCTTGAATTGGGGCTTAAAGGATGGGAAGGTTTGTGTTTAGGTAAGAGAGTAGAAGAGCAGAGGAAAATGTCAGAGCAAAGTCTGAACACATACACATCTGAGAATTGTGGGCAACAGTGGAAGTTTGGGTTGGCCTGAATGAAGAGTATGTAAAGAATGCCAAAAGACAAAAGATAGGAATTATGTTTGGTTCTTATGAGAAGTCTGGCATGCTGTTATTTTAGTGAAACCATAGTTGTGGTCTTAGTGGGAGTAGCTCTTTATTACCACAGAGCGATCCTACTATGTGCAAGAGGGTGACTTCTAAAGGGGTTTCAGGGTACTTTTGTTTCCTATTTCCCGCATTGGTGACATTGTTTTGAATGGCATCACTATATTAAATTTTGTATCAACAAAGAAAAGTTCTTTTTTTCAGGAAATGATTGTTATAACCCCAACCAAAATTCATGGTCTAGGATAGTGCTTACAAAGTCATTAGACCTTTCGTGTTTATTTTTTTTTAAGATCTTATTTATCTATTTGAGAAAGGGAGGGAGAGAGAGAGTGCGTGAGTGCATGAACAGTGGGGGTGTGGTGGGGGTAGGGACAGAGAATCTTAAGCAGACTTCACGGTGAGCACAGGGCCCAACGCAGGGTTCAATCTCAAGACCGCTGAGATCATGACCTGAACCAAAACCAAGAGTCAGACACTTACCCAACTGAGCCACCCAGGAGCCCCACCTTACATGTTTTTGCATTGCAAGATCTAACTTGTGAATTCCGTCTGCCCTGTGCTCTTATACGTACCGCTCTGACCTTTCCTTAGTATAAGGCAACTGAAAAAGGACCATTTTCCTCCCTCAGCTAGTTTTTATGTTCTTCCTTTTGGGCAGGTGAAATATTTAACCTGTCTCAATTTCTGTACATGGGTAATGAACAAATATTCCTCCTTTGATCCTTCTCTCCTCTAAATTTTCATGTCTTTTGCCACTGTTAACTATTCTTCGCATGCCTCATCCTCTTTCTCCCTCTTAATTCAAATATGCCTAAGGAAATGGCAAATCCTAGGGTTGTTCGGGCTCTACAGAGCCACTGGAGAATACCCAAAATTCTGGTTGCTGACTCTAAGAATGTCAGAAAAGGTCTATTGTTCACTGAACAGTGAAGAGATATTTACCAAGAACTTCTGATGTTCTACTCACTTTATGCAGATGATTTAGGAAAGATCGAGACAGATAGGGAACCACTGTTCTCATGGAGATTATACTCAAGTGGGAAAGAGGAAAATATATACACCATCACTTGGAAGCTTACATAAAAGCGAATTGAAAAATAAACAAGAGAAATATCCAGTGTGATGCATGCTGATTAAGTGGTCATGGAAGACTTCTCTGAAGAAGGGACTTTATGCTGAGATCTGAATGCCAGGAGGGAAGCCAGACATGTGCAGTTCAGGGGTGTCCAACGAAGAAGAGCTGAACCCTAGTTGAAGTGGCAAAAACAAATTTTATTTAGGACTGTTACAGTAAGAGAAAAGAGACCTCAGTCTAGAGGTTCACTTCCATCCAAACACAGCAGGGAGTTTATGGCCGAAGAGCAGGGTGGGGGTTGGTGGGTGGAAAATCACAAGAGGAGACATCAGGGGTTTCTGGCTGAAGACAGGCTGGGGTGATCAGACGTCACCTGAGGGATGGAGGAGAATGAAGAGCCTGATCAGATCTTGAGGGTAATCAGATATTGAGGGTGGGGGTTAGAATTAAACTGACTTTAACAGGGTTATATAAAATTGGATTTTACAAGGAAGTGCACAGATAGGCCTAGAGAAAGGTTCAGGAGCATGACTACTATTTGGTCATGTGAAGAATTTTTCTCAGTTATGAAACCTAGTCATTAAGCATGTTGTCTAACTAGGATCATCCTTGCAGAATAGTCCCTCTCCCTGATGGATACATTGCCTCCAGTTCTCTTCTTTGCCTAGATTGTGTACAGTACAGAATGTCAGGTGGAATCTTAGAGGCTGAGGTAGTGCCGCCAGGCAAGTGCTTACATCCCTGCACCATTTCTGTTCTTTACAAGTGGGCTGTGTCTAAAGGGCCTCCCATGCCTGAGGCCAGAGAACAGTGATTGAGAAAAAAAGATACTGCCGCGGGGGTGGAAATATCAAACTTAGGCAGTTGGGATGAACATTGTGAACAGAGAGTTGTGGCTCCTTGGAAATGCTGGCTGCTTGCCTGGACAGATTCCCGTAAAATGGTGTTGCTGTAGTGAATTTGCCCTGGTGCAGTACTGGCCTTCAATCTATAAGCTCAGAAACTCCATCATCAGATGTCTAGAATAACCAGGATGTCATAGTAACCAAGTTCAAAGGAGATGGGTACGTGTCTCAGTCTGTTTGAGCTGCTATATAAAATACCACAGACTGAGTAGCTTATAAGCAACAGAAATGTATTTTTCACAGCTTTGGAGGCTGGAAGTCCAAGATCGCGGACCAGCATGGTCATGTTCTAGTTGGGTTATAGGTCTTTACATGGTGTAAGGGGCTAGGGAGTTCTGTGGGATCTCTTTCATAAGAAAATTAATCCCATTCACAGGGCCTCCACACTCATGAACTAATCACCTCCCAAAACCCCACCTTCCAACTCCATAACACTGGGTATTAAGATTCTAACACTCAAATTCAGAGGAGGTGGGGGGGGGGATGCAAACGTTCACACCATAGCAGTGTGTGAAACCAGAAGTCCATTTTGCTTGTTTTTAATGAGAAACATATGCATGATATTTTGGAACAGAAAATTATTAAGAAGTTTCTTGATGAATCTGAAGTTAGGAAAAGGGTCATATATAGGGGCTTCAGGCTCTACGAGCATGCAGGGTCCATACCCACAACAGAGATTTAATGAGGACTGGATACGTGGGGTGCCACCATGTTTTGCTCTATGAGTCTCCTGGTTTGATATTCCCTGTGGCTGGCAAGATCCCCTCTGGTTGGTTGTTCTTCCTTTGATATATTAATGCCTTCACTCTGACTTCAATCCAGTCTTTTTTGCCAGAAAGTGTGCAATCTTTTTTTATATCACTTCTTTGAATCATCCTGTGGTGATTTTGTAATACTCAGAATGCAATCTTACTTCCTTAATTTTTCTATTCTGGAAAGATGCTTTCTGTTTCCTCAGGGTGCACACTGTACCCTAGTTCTATGAAAATAACAATAGCATTTTCTATGAGATATCTTCACAAACAGGAAATTAATTTTGGTATTTCTTTCAGTTATCTATTGCTGTGCAATAAACCAACCCAGAATGCTATGGCTTAAAACAGCAACAATTTATTACTTCTTTTTATTCTGTGAGTTGACTTGGCTTGTATGAGTGATTCTTCTACCCTGTATGACATTGGTTGGGGTCTCTCACTGGGCTCCATTCAGCTGGCAGCTGGGATGGGTGGAAGGTCCATGAAGGTTTCACTCACATGTCTGGGATAACTTCTCCTCCACGTGGCCTCCTTCACATCACTAGGTTGAATTTCTTCATAGCATGTTGGTCTAAGAGTTCTTATATGGCAGTTGGCTTTTAAGATAGAGGAAATGAAAGCTGTCAGTTCTCTCAAGTCCAAGATTCAGATTCACTTCTGCCACAGTTTTTTTGGTCAAGATAAGTCACAAGGCCAGCCCTGATTTGAAGAGAGGTACAAGACTCTAACTACTGATAGGTAGAAAGCACATAAGGTGGAAAGGGATAGAAGACAGCTATCTTTGAAGACCGTCTACCACAATTTGCTTTTCAGCTACAATATTCCCAGTAGGCAAAATACTCTCACCCTCTTCCTCAAATGTTTTCTTGCATTACAACATCAGCTTGAAATCTCAGATTTCATCATTTAAATCATGCCCATGTGCCATGAAGTTCTTTTGAGTGCATTTCCTTATATGCAAAGTCTTCAAGCTAAAAGTGCAATTTATCTGTGCTACAAAACCTGACCGGCCACCATCTACTGGCAGAACTCTGGATTGACCTTTGCCCTCAGGGCCATTTTTTACCCTGAAAATCTTTTGTTGATCTGAGAAGGTTTCATGGCAGGTCCTGTGTGGAACGATTTTCTTTCACTTTTGCTTGAGAAGAGAACACTTCCTTCCTTAGTATCTATCTTTCTCATGCAGCCCTCTACTGTACAAGGCTAAACAAGCCAGCTGACACTTCCATATCCTTCCAGAACTCTGCTTAGTCAGGTCCTCAGATTCATTAGGTACATTTTATATTGTCCACATTATCACAGGTAACGGTCTTGCCAACTTTCCACCAATCTATAACACAGCTCTCCTTTTTTATGGCCTCCAATAGCAATCTGCTCACTGACTTTGCAGGCTCCCCATGGTCTCCTCACTGTCCTTCAGGCCTCTGCCACCACCCCACAAGCCAATGCGCAAGCTTTAGATTTTTTGTTAAGGCGGTACCATACTTCTGGTACTAGTTTCAGGTATGTACACACGTACAGCAAACTATCCCCAAGTCATATTTGTTCAGGAATTCAGTAGGGTACAGTGGGGATAACTTGTCACTGATCCAAAGTGTCTGTTGTCCTACCCAAGATGGTTCAGATAACTAAAAGGGTCACCGGAACAGCTTGACTGGAGTCGTACAGCCAGGGTTTCATTTTCATTACTGATTGATTTTCTTGGTTCTTTTCCCCTTGGCTGGCTTGGGCTTCCTCGCTGTATGGTCATCTTGGAGTAGTTAGACTTCTTTCATGGTGCCTGACTTCCTTTGGGAGAAGGTGAAAGCTGTCATATTCAAGGAGAGAAGAAACCCTCTACCTTTTGAGGGTTGGAAAAGTCTGCATATACTGGAAGGGAAAGAATTGATGGAGCCCTTCCTGAAGACTATCAACCAGAGATTATCTGCTTTAAGATTGTCCAGACATCTCTCATCATAACCTATAAGAGATATACGAGCCTTAGGAAATATCTATATACTTATAAGTAAATATTGCTTCAGAAAACAACCTCTACTCTTATCATATGAAATGTACTCGTATTTCATCTGTTTTAATTCATTTCTTTCAAAATATTGGTTACAAATTCCCATTTTATTTTATAATTAATGGTTGAGATGAGTAATTAAAAAAATAATGGTTCTGATTAAAGTCCCTTTTTATCTATGATGAAAGTGAGTATAAACAATAATGTACTTCAAAGTAATTTGCCCAAAGTTATGCAGCTCAACTGAAGCAAAGAAGTGATTAGAATCATGTCTTCTAGCTTAAGCCAAGACACTTCTAGCTTAAGCCAAGTCCTATTCAACTTTAAAACCATGCTGTTGAGCCAGTTCCATGTCTTATATCCTTTGTTTCCATCCAAACTTTGATCTGAGTTGTCTGTTTTCCAGAACAATAACACAGGTCTTAACAACTCCGAATCTGATCCTTTTTGCACACAATCGTGCTTTCTTGGTCCTATTGTAAGTAGACCAAGGGCATTGGCAACCTTATACCTTTACAAGCACCTTAATTAAAAAAAAATAAAATCAACAAGAAACAATTTTGTGGATGGAATTGCAAAGCTTGTGACTGTGAAAATAAAAATATCCCTCAAACCCTTGGAATTGTGAGTTGTGAAAGAGAGTTATTGTGAGCACAGTTCTGCCGAAAGTGGGAAATGTGTCTCTCACCTTCCAGAATCAGCCAGTTTTAGGATCACACAGTGTGGACACTACTTCTCTTTACTGGACTCTTGTATCCCAGTTGAATTATCTGTTTAATATATCTCTATAACTACAGAGCTATAGAATTATGGTGCCAACATTGAAGCATGGGCTGAGAGGACCTTTTATTTTTAATTTTTTATTTCTGAGGAGACCTTTTAAAATGGTACTCTATGCCATATACAAAATAATAAATTGCAAACTTTCCCTTCTGTTGTTTTCCTTTGTCTTAAAAGGTATAAAAGATGGAATTGAAATGATAAGATTTCATTTTTTTAAGTAGTTGATGAGGAGTTTATGTTTCTTCATCAGTTAAGTACAGTGTTTGGGCTGGATAATTTCTTTCCTTTTTTTTTTTAAAGATTTATTTATTTATTTGAGAGAGAGAGAGAGAGCATGTTGTAGGGGAGGGCAGGGGGAGAGGGAGAGAGAGAAGAATCTTAAGAATCTCAAGCAGGCTCCACACTCAGCTTGGAGCCCCACATGGGGCTCGATCTCATGACCCTGAGATCAAAACCTGAGCCAAAATCAAGAGTTGGATGCTTAACTGACTGAGCCATCTAGGTGCTCCTGGGCTGGATAATTTCTAAGAGCCCTTCAAATTCTGGATTCTGTGGCCAGAGAGACAGGGAAATAATGACCTGTGCTGTGTCACATCTTTACACTTCTTGGGTCAAGAACATCCACAGATACTAAAGGATGGTTTTACATTATACTTTTTTTAATAAGGAAAAAAATTACTTCAGAAAGATAGGTTGACAAAGGACATGGTGAATTTCCAAAATTAACTGTGAAAGACAGATCATCTGGGCATGACTGAAAGCCATGCATAACCTTTGTGCTCAGATATTTCATTTCAAAAATGTCACTTTCTGCTTATTCAATGCTACTGTCATTATACTATTTTAAGCATTAAAATTTGTGTTCTGGAGCTGAACAGGAATTATTGCCTCTATCTTTGGGCTTATTAGAAATAACTTAAAATTCATTCAAGAGCAATAAAAATCACTTTTTTATGATGGTTGAATTTGGTTTAATGTTGAAATTTGCAAGCAATTTTCATTGTCTTTTATTAGCAGTATTTCAGTGTCTGTGTATATAGATCAAGACTGTTTTTAAGTATTCTCTAAAGAAATGACTGTTTAAACAGGATTTTTTTCCTTAATTTTTAATTCCCTAGAGTGAGGTTAAAGTAGAATAAATTACATGACAATGTTGTTTAAAATTTCAGTCTCTGCCTTATATGGGTAAACTTAAAAAAAAAAACCATGAGAGTTGAAACAAAATTTTATTGCTCCATGAATTATTTACTCAATTGCAAGGGGGATATGGAGTGAGAAGCAGCTTTGTCTGGAAAAAAAGTCTCCCAATATTGAAGGAATGAATCTGTTTATTCATCCCAATCATCTGTAATTTACTTAACTCTTTACTGTCTAAATAATCTTCAATGCTCTCATTTCAAATTTGGATCAATACAAAGAAAGAGGACCAGGAAAAAAATGTGTTTGTATTATATGAATTTGCCTGCATTGGGCTCTTTTCATCACCCAGGGAAAGGGAGAGGGGATAAGCTTGCCCAGATGATGGAAGTATTACTTGGGCAAGGCTGACTGGGGAGCTGCTTTAGCTGGTGGGAAGCCAAACGAAGTGGAACAGGGAACCGCAACAACCAACAAAAAGTATCCAGAAAATGGGTCGGAATCAAAAGCACAAATCAGAGGTTAGAGAGTCAGACCGAGAACAACCGGTCTGTCAGGTGGAAGGGTGTCCCTGGGTTGGTACCTCGGAGGAGCATTTCTATATTTAGGTGTAATTGCTCTTTGTGACATGGTTCCGGGGATAAGGAGATATAGGGCAGGGGCAGGTGAAATTTGAAATTGAAAGGACTGGGAAAGAGCTGTATTAATTTTTAAAATAACAAAGCTATTTCAAGTATTTGAATGCCAGAAGATGGAATTAAAGTGGGTGCTTATCATTCAGCTGTATGACATCTTTATGCAGGGCTCAATAAATACACTGTTATCTAAGTCAGTTTAGGCTTTCATGACAAAATGCCATAGACTGGGTGGCTTAAACAACAGACATTTATTTCCTCTCAGTTCTTGAGGCCAGAAGTCCAAGATCAAGGTGCTAGCATAGTTGGTTTCTGCATAGTCGGTTTCTGGTGAGAATTCTCTTTCTGGCTTGTAGACATCTGCCTGCTCATTGTGTCCTCACATGATGGCCCTAATCCCACCCACTATGACCTCATGACATCATCTGAACCTAATTGTCTCCCAAAGGCACCATCTCCAAATATCACATTGTTGGTTAGTGTTTCAACATATCAATGTGGGAGGAAGGCAGTTCAGTCCATAGCAATGGTGAATTTTTATTGATTAAGGGTCACCATAAGAGTCACAGATTATATTTTCTTCCCCTTGTCAGACAATATCTGTGCTTGGTTTGGCATTGAAGTTGTCCTCACAGTACAAATGGAATGTCTGGATTCCTTCCTTATGAATAGTTGCTCTACTTAATTCTGTGTTGTGTTCTAGAATAGAACCCTTTCTTTCTTCAGTCATTTCACAGACTGAAGTATCTTTATTTAATTTTTTCTGTTCCTTATGGCAAACAGAATGAGTGCCATTTGCTCACATTTTGAGTGCAACCCAAGCATTGGTCTTGCCCATTCCAAAGGCCACCTTCTAATGTATGTGGGAAGAGGGACATTGGGTTCCAAAGTTGTTCACGAGGCTACTGCTTCCATGAGTGTCACAACCAGCTCTACCATTGACCCCTCACTGCCTGGGAATCCTGGGTTCTGGTCTTCCTTCAGTTCAGTCCTCCTACCTCGGCTTGGACTCAGACGCTTGAATTCTGCCTGTCCTGTTATTTCTCTCCATACAACTTCCCAAGTCTAGGTGGGGGCATCAGACTTTAGTGAAGGGTCAAAGAAAACAAAACTGCATTGCAATTTAGAAAGGATAAAAATCGTAATACTATTCTAAGTAGGACCACTCCCACAAAATGAAGTTATCATCTTATGGACACACTAATTCCTAGCTTTAGGTTAACCCTCTATTCACAGAGCACCTCACTATTCAGACTTTTCTCTCTTTTAAGGATTCCCCTAACCGCACAGCATTCAATCTCTAGAACCCAATAATCAGTGGCAAATATTTTCCCAATGTGTGTGTTACTTAGCATAGAATGAGACCCTAAGGTGGAAGATGGCAGGAAACAAGCTTTAGAAAAATAGTCTGGATAGGCTTTTGTTCTTCTAGGGCCTGACTCAATGTCCCCCCAGTACTAAGTCAACTTTATTCAGTGATGTATACTTTTACTTTATACATCAGACTCAGATTTTTGTATAAAATCTGATGAGTTATGTAATTCATGAAAATTAACATACACAGTAAATTTTAAAACCAGCAAAATTTAAGACCAGTGTGAGATACAGAGGGGAGCTATCGGTCACTTTGGGTCCCTCCAAAAGAATTGTCTAGGTACTTTTTGCCCCATTATGTCTCTAGGCTTTTCACTTTTGGCACTAAAAGACTCCACTGCCATAAACCCCCGGAAAGCAACATCTAGTTTTTCCTGATACAAGTTAAAGGAAAAGTCTAGGTACATTAAGAAACTTCCCTTCAAAAAGTATTTGATTGTAGTGAGTGAAAACATCATTATGGGCACAGCAAGACAGAATATTTGAAAGCAGGAATGACCTAGAAAAGTGAGTGACATAGCCACTTCTCTAGAATATTTGTTGGGTTTCCTTTCTCTGAAGTCATGACTGATGTGCAGAGCAGCAGACTAACTAATCTTTAAACACTTGCTTCTCCTTTAGTAAGTTTTAGAAAAGCTCCCATGTCATAGTATGCCAATTGAAAAAAAACAAAGATGACTTCAGGTGTTTCCTGATCTGTGCCTTGAGACCCTGCCTCCCTTAAGGCTGCAAATTATAGAGAAGCCTGTTATTTCCTCAATAGTTTTACACCAATACGCTATACTGTCACCTTACATTATATGCTACCATTTACCACAAGTAACTGCATTCTGCCACACTGCATAATAAGGATAATCATTCTAATCATATATCAACACAATGAGATAATGAGATAATGACAAGATAACAGTACCTTCCCTGCATGCCAAATAATTGACTTCAGTCACAGACATTTTGCCAGCCTGTTCCACCCTACTAGATGGTGTCAGAGTTTATGTTTCATTACTAGGGGTGCTTCCTTCCAGCAGGCTGTTGAACACACTAGTACATGTATCTGTTGTGAGTTTCCAAAAGTTATTCTTGAAGCTTATACAACATTCTCTGGATTATTTTCTTGTATAGGATGCTTGAGGGGGTTCTGATGTGTCAGTGCAGCATACCTAATAAATTCATTCCAAGATAGCATTTGGGATATCATAAGAGATCTCATGAACAAAAACAGACGAATACACCATAATCAACAATACCTGGAGATTTAGAGATTAACTTGTCTAGCCTCATAAGATTTTCACATCAATTTCCCCTGAAATATCAGACTCATCTGTATAGAAGTTATTTATCTGAACCAAGGCAGAGATTAAGTCTAGCAGGCTGGGACGTTTTTAACCTAAACGAAAGCAAGATATGATCGTGTGCAATAGCCACATCATTAAAAGGGTTCAAATCCCATGGTATTTTTGTGACCATTTGTGCTAACAGAAACTTGACTTTTTCCCCCTGAGTTTCTCACTTAATTCTTGGAGGTTAATCTTTATAAATATATGATTGTTTTTATGGAACATGTTTCATCTGAAGGCTTCTATTTAGAAATTCCAAGGCAGAGGGACGAATAGTACTGGTTAATGCATTTATCAGTGTCGGATTATTAATATTAGCTTGCAGAAAAATATTACTATTGTTCTGTCATCAGGTTTTCCTACATATATGTAAAGAGTTTGACTTTTGTTTGATTTTTCGTCTAAGCCTCAAACTAGAAAAGAAGCAAATTCCACCCCCTCCCCCTCCCCCGTAGAATCAAAAGTTCATAGCACTAAACCCAAGTGCTGCAAGTCCTGTTTGAAGGCTTTCCTATTGTACTCATCTATTTTACTTTTCTGTTTTTCTCTTTTCTCTCTTGTAGTGTCAGCCAAACCCAGACCCCACAGTGATGAATATTCAAAGAAGATCCCTCCTCCCAAACCCAAACGGAACCCGAACACTCAGCTGAGCACATCTTTCGATGAAACGTACATCAAGAAGCACGGGCCGCGGAGGACGTCGCTCCCACGGGACCCCTCCCTGTCCCTGGTCAGCAGCCCGGCGGGGGACCCGGAGGAGGAGGAGCCCGTGTACATCGAGATGGTGGGCAACATTCTCAGAGACTTCAGGAAGGAGGAGGATGACCAGAGCGAGGCCGTCTACGAGGAGATGAAATACCCCATCTTTGACGACTTGGGCCAAGATTCGAAATGTGACCTTGACCATCACAGTTGCTCTTCGCAGTGTGCTACTCCCACGGTGCCTGACTCGGACTTCGCCAAGTCCTCAGTGCCATGTACTCCAAAGGGTGTGCTTTGTGACATCCCCCCGCCCTTCCCCAACCTGCTCTCTCACCGACCCCCGCTGCTGGTGTTCCCCCCCGCGCCCGTGCAATGCTCCCCCAATTCCGACGAGTCTCCGCTCACCCCACTGGAAGTCACCAAGCTGCCCGTGTTGGAAAACGTGTCTTACATGAAGCAGCAGGCCGGCGCGTCTCCGTCCTCACTGCCCTCTCACGCCTCCGGCCACCCCAAGCTGGACAAAGAGCAGGCCGCCACCCTGGGCCCCAGCCCCGCCGCCCCCGCCCCCGCCCCTGCACTGTCTTCGTCCCCGCCCCCACCGTCCACCCTGTACCGCACGCAGTCCCCCCACGGCTACCCGAAGAGCCACTCGGCCTCCCCTTCGCCCGTCAGCATGGGGAGGTCCCTGACCCCGCTCAGCCTCAAGCGGCCCCCGCCCTACGACGCTGTGCATTCAGGCAGCCTCTCCAGGAGCTCTCCATCAGTGCCTCCTCATTCGACCGGCAGGCCGGTGTCGCAGGATGGGGCCAAGATGGCCAACGCCTCGGTGAACACCTACGGCCCGGCTCCGGGTGCCTCCCGGTCCAGGACCCCCACGAGTCCCTTGGAAGAACTAACCAGCCTCTTTACCTCTGGACGAAGCCTGCTGAGGAAGTCGTCCAGCGGCCGCCGTTCTAAAGACCCCGCAGAGAGTAAGTGTACAGAGTCTCTGGGAGACAGGTTTCCAACTTAAAAATAAAGCGAAGCCCGGGGTGCGCAGATGAAGCACGGAGTGCAGGGCCTTTAGTTCTTTGAGTGGAAATATCAAAGTGGGTTGTTTCACTTTGCCATGCTGAAGGATAGTGCATTCTGAGAGAACTCAAAGTGGCAATTGGCATAGTGTAACATATGCTATTGAAAGGAAGAATGACGTTTTAAACAGTAAATTGTTACAGTGGCTCTAGGAAGTCTAATAAAGTAAACAGATCACTGTGGAATTTTTAGGTAAATAACTTGATTTTTTGAGACAAAGTATATATTTAATAACATCCATCTTTATCTTATATTAAAAACCTGCTTGAGCAAATCTGGATTACAAATCTTTTGCTGGGAAGATAGAAATTTGGATAGAATTTAGTATTTTTTTAACATGGCAAATGATTCTCCCTGTATACTTCATGGGGTTATTATGTTCTCACATTCATCCTAAACTAGAAAAGGCTCCTTGCTTCCCTTTTAACACCTATGGTAATTAGCGTCTTATTCCTAGATCCACTGATGCATAAATTACAGAAAAAAAAATCACTAAGTGATAAATAGGTGGTGCACATTGTATTTACCACTGAACTTCGAAGACCAGGAAATGTCTCTATCTGAATGACTAAATCTTCTTGTGAATCCCAAATCACTCCATACATATACAGTCAAGTCAAAACAGAGCCCAGTTTTCTCAGTGTCCATTGCATTAAATGACACTGCTTTCCCTTACTTAAAAATGTCTTAGGCACCCAAACTGGTAATTAATAATTTTCCTCTCAGATTACCCCAAGGATCTTACTTAGCCACACAGGATTTTACTTATCCATTGAGTTCCTTCCTTAAAGGAAAAAAATAAAATAAAATTAATACTTGTGATGATGAAGATGGTGATGGCACTTTTTTTTAAGATTTATTTATTTGATAGAGAGAGAGAGTGGGGGGAGGGGCAGAGGGAGCGAATCATTCAAGCAGACTCCCCGCTAAGCATGGAGTGGTGGTGGGGGGGCTCAGTCTCTGGACCCTGATCATGACCTGAGCCAAAAACCAAGAGTCGGATGCTCAACTGACTGAGCCACCCAGGTGCCCCAAAGGTGATGGCGCTTCTTAGATAATTAATATTCATTCATGTTAGAAGCCACACACCCTGACTTTTTTGCTTATTTACCCAGAGAGATTTATGAAAGTATTACTGCTTAAGTAATCCTTGCCCAAAACATTTCATTTACCTGATTGAAAGGCAAAAAATTCTAATCTATTAGACATGTCTGAAATTAAATACGTACATACATGAATACATTAAACTATTCTTTAAAAATTGAATTAAAACTTAGGAACAATCTGCTTCTAAAATAACGGTCCTCAGCCAGGGCAGTTTGGCCCCCAGGGAGTTTTGGCAATGTCTGGAGACATTTTTAGTTGTCACAACTGAGGGTACTACTGACATTGAGTGGGTACAGGACAGAGGTAGTACTTAAAAGCTGACAGAAAAGTTGCTCTGATCTACAATGTCCATTTTGGGAAGTTCGGTGAACCCTGACCTAAATAATTTATTAAAGTTTCAAGTTTCTTCTGGA
Organism: Zalophus californianus; assembly: GCF_009762305.2. Lineage (NCBI taxonomy): Eukaryota > Metazoa > Chordata > Mammalia > Carnivora > Otariidae > Zalophus > Zalophus californianus. The sequence goes on from NC_045597.1 coordinate 182,261,361, forward strand.
TGAGTGATTTGGTTTAAGCACAAATCAGTTAAGGTGTTTGGAATAAATTGGAGAAACAAAATGAAAGAATAAGATTTTACTTTCAAACTATGTAATGGTTAGTGTGAAATTAATGGGCGTTTCATCCTAGATTTGGTGAAATTATTGGATTTTTCTCCCTACCTACCAGTTTCTTTGGAGGATCCTGAACAGCTCCAGCTGGCAGCTATACCAATTAGCTAGAAAAAGTATATGTAAAAGAAATGATTAACTAATGAAGTTATTTCAAGAAAAATCCATCTGTTAGAATTTGTCTATGTGCTATATGTCACAGACTTCTCCATTCGAGTCCAAAATGAGCTTTGTGTGCTTCTAAAACAAAGCTTATAGATGGAAAAGTGATCCAGGCTCTTTATAGCTTTTAGGGATCTGAGGATTGAATTCCTTCCTGTGTGCTATTAACCATGTATCAACTCTTCAGAGAAAGGGCATGTCTTGAGTTACATTAACTTCAATATTTTACTTTATAAAGGGAAAGGAAGAGAAATGCAGATAGTGCAAAGAATAATTTAATGTTATTTACTTTTGACTCCAGAAGAAAATGCTAAAAAATCATAGTGGCAGGGTGCCTGGGTGGCTCAGTCCTTAAGCGTCTGCCTTTGGCTCAGGTCATGATCTCAGGGTCCTGGGATCGAGCCCTGCATCAGGCTCCCTGCTCAGCGGGGAGTCTGAGTCTCCCTCTGCCTCTGCTGTACCCATTCCCCCATGATCGTGCTTGCTCTCGCTCTGTCAAATAAATCTCAGGTGTTTTCTTTTCTTTTCTTTTCTTTTTTTTACATTTAAGGAATAAAATGAAGGCTGGTATTTCTATTCTCCATACCCTCTGGCTTTACTGGAAGTGTCAATTTTGATAATTTCCTAATATTCAAATCAAAGGAAATGTAATATTTCTGTTTTAATTTAAAAATCTATGTCAAACAAAATATATGCCTTCAACTCTTATTTTAGTAATCTAAAAAGATATACTTAATTTAATTTCATATCTTAAAAGCTTACAACTGTTGACAGAGATTGACTGATAGGAAAGAAATACAATAAGACGATAGTGGTAGACTACGAACCAATTTCATTTCACTGCATGATTTTCTAAACATGGCGTTCACATTAAGTGTTCTAAGAAGTATTTTTTCCCCCGGTTGATGGGACATTGTCATGTTGCTTAGCTATAGATGAGGACACTTTAATAGTCTCTCTAACTATAATATATTTTATTTGAATTGGTTATTATTGATATTTCTTAATTTTGTGCAGAGAGATAGAGTCTACAAGGCATGTAAGAAGTAATGGACTTGTATTTTATTGCTGTAAATTTTTGTCTACATGAGAAGTCGGTGAAGTACAAATATGTTTATGGTGAATTTGGAGAATTCACCATAATAGTTTTTAAAATATTTTTCTCTTCAAATAAGAAATATTTTTAAAAGAAAGGTTTTGCCTATATTTAATATAAATGCATGAATATATGCTCTTATAAAAAGTACAAGACACAATGAAGAATATAATTAAATTCTATAATATACCCAAGGGAGAGTAGGAGATAGAAAGGGTATATGTGGAGAAATGTTAATAGAAGATTTAAGGAAAAAATAGAAACATCGAACAGTAAAGTGACTAATTCGGAGACTAAGGCACCAAGAAAGATACAAAAGAAATGCGCACATGGGGTGGGATCAACATGTAAGCCAATATTGGATGCCAATACCTGAAGCACCTGCTAAGGTCCACATAGAGCTCACAGAAGGACATAGAGACATGGGGGGGCCTAAAAAAAGGAGCAAAGAAAAACAAAGATGTAGGCCCCTTCATCTGGTATTGTTATTTTAAAAAATGGTGATTCTCATTGCCAAAGGGCTTCATTATACATAAGAATATTCCACATTAATGGAGATACAGTTTTCTACTGTTACATCTCATCTTTCAGCCTCTTAAAAACACTCTCATTTAGGACGTTTAGATGTTATGTTGTATTTTTACAATTATAAATCTAAATGGGTCCTGTTGGTTTGATGAAATAAACTTAGGAATCAGATGTAACCTTTGTCTTTCCATTCGCTTTCTTAACACACACAGACACACACACACACACACACACACTCTCTCTCTCTCTCTCTCTCTCACTCACACACACACAGAAATTACAACCCAAAGGAAACATGCAAACAAACTCAACCAAAACAAAAAACAAAACAAAACAAAAAAACCTATCTCCATGCCCTCCACCACACTCCCCGCCCCCCCACACCACAAACACAACTTTCTCCTTTTGTACGTCATTTGAGGTACAGTGATGCTAAAATATTGGGCATTGCTGGTGAAACAACTGATCCAACTTACTCTTACTAATTTAATTTAAAAAATTTTTTTCAATTAAAAAAGAATGATTTTGGAAGGAAATCTTTTTAAATGTATTTCTGTATTGATATATTATCCCACTTTTAGGAAGAAAGGAAGGGCATACTAACATAATGTAGCCATCTTTATGATTCAGAGTTGTTGCTATGATTATCATTGTGTGCCTACTATGTGCTAGTGCACTTAAAGTGTTTGGGGCACCTTGGTGGCCCAGTCGGTTAAGCATTCGGCTCAGGTCTTGATCTCAGGGTCATGAGATCTAGCCCCATGTCAGGCTCTGCATGGCATCTGCTTAAGATTCTCTCTCCCTCTCCTTCTGCCCCTCCCACTCATGTGCTCTTCCTCTCAAATAAATAAATCTTTTTAAAAAAAGTGTCTAGCAAGGTGACCAGAACAGGATACACCTCACACAGTGACTATCATTGTCCCTGGCCATTTATAATAACAGTGACACAGTGTTAATAGCTTAATTATTATGACACTGGGATGTCTTCAGGGGCTATTTGAGTTTGTAGCTCTGACTAGCCCTCTACTGCTATATCGTTTAAATTTATTTGAATTCTTATGTCTATTTCTTGTGGTTTTCCTGCCTCCTACCTTTCTTTCAGGTAGTTTTATTGAGTCAGATGGGCTCTCTTCCCCTCCCCCACCTCTCCTATTCTCCTTCAACCCTTTCCCTCACTGTCTTATCACACCATTAATCAGTTGTGGACCAAGAAACAGATACACAACCTTGTATGAGGAGCCTCTCATTCAGTTTAAGTGTGCGACCTTCCGTGAAGGGACTCTGTGACCCTTACCTTCAAAGGCCACTTTATTTAACCCACTTACTAAGTCTTGAATGCAGTTCTTGGATTCATATCTGAGATGGTAAGAGTATCAACTTCCCAAGAATTAAGTTGTCCTGGGAAACCTGAAATGGATGTTAGTTTATTTTCGGATAACCTACACATTTTGTTTGACCTGTTTAAAATATTTTTTTCTGTAAAATTTAGCAAGCAGAGTAATTCAGGACTTTATATCTCCTTCCTTTTCATTCCTGTGAAAGCAGGGGCTGAAAAGAGTGGCTAGGGCCCAAGCAAGTATTGAGAAGTCAAAAGGGAGGGCAAACCAGAGAATCCACGAGTCTGGATCTCTCACTTGCCATGAGAATGGGTGAGCCCTCAACCTGGGACTTCAGCCAGAACTTCTGGATGCAAGGTGACTTGGAGCCACCTGACCAGCGTTGGGAGCTGGATCTGGAACTTATAAGAATTCTAGGATTCTTCAAAGGCATTTAGGACTTGAACTACACTCACAACACCTGAAGGTATCTTAGAGGATTCCAGAAGGCTTGAAAAGACCAAACCACAGTCCTGCACTATGGCCTCAGGATAGTTTCTGCATTAGCAAGGCTCCTTCTAGCTGCTTAGAGTGGAAATTGAGCTAGGACCTGTGTTATAATGAGAGTCTTCCTTGGGGGGGACACTGGAAGGACAGGGAGAGCAGACATTATGTGAGCAATGAGGGGGTCTGACTGAGCCAAGGATCCTAAGCATTAGAGCTGACAGTGCTGATGGGGGAAATGAGGTGACGAAGTTCTTGGAACATGCCTCTGCCTCCAACAGGTTTGTCTCAGGAATGATTTCAAGACCAGATTTCAAGAACTTTGCCCAGAGTGGGATGCATCAAAGCAGTTCGTGGTGAGGACCTGGGGAAAGTGTGCAGCACCCAGCCTTTTCCTTAAAAATGCTTCCATCATAATGGTAGCATGTACTTTGATATGTTTACTCTGTGCCAGACACTGTTCTAGGCATTTTGCATACATGTATTCCATCCTCACTGCAATGCTCTGAGGCAGGTGATATCAGCATTGTCATTTTAAAGATGGGAGACACTGAGGCACAGCTTGGCCAGAGTCACATACAGGGTAAATCTGGGACTCGAATCCAGTTTATTTAGCTCTAAAGTTTCTGACTTTAATGATACTTTATCTACACTTGACCAGTCTCCCCAATTTCTTTCCTCTTCCTAATGCCATTAAAATATACCAGTTGTCATCAAAATTCTACTAACTTAAGAGTGTTATCACTCCCAGCGATATCTGCTTAGTAAGAGAAAGCTGAATGTGTACCTGAATGGCATGTACCGCTTAACAGTGGTCATCAATTTAGGAAGGGGGTGGAAAAATGTTTAGCACCCTCCAAAATTCACTTTTGAAGAGCCTAGTCTCTGTGATGGGCTGTTCTGTACTGCAGGCTTCTGAGCTGTCCCTGAAGGCGTGTGGTCTGCCCAGGGGGCCTCAGAATCACCTAAATGACCTGAGGGTGAAGATGTGAGTGCTCACCTCAGTGCCCCCAAGTTTAATTTAAGAAAGTACGTGCATATTTCTTTGCTCCATGAGATTTTCAATACTGAGCTACCAACTAGCTGATTCTACCTCCAGGGATGTAGGGCTTTTGTCCTCAGCTGCTTGCTTCTTGCCCATAACTATGTAGTAGCTTGATGGCCCATCACTACTGCAAGGGAAAACGCATAGCCCATGGATCAAAAACCCCAGCCAATGCTCAAAGGCAGTGAAGGCCCCAGCATCATTTATCTGGAAACCGATATAGTAAAACAAACACTCCAAAAGAGCCCTATGCAAAATGCTGCTTGGCATCACCTCTTTTCTCTTTAAATTTACGTTAATGTGCAGTTTACAGAATTAGACACTTGTCTTTAAAATTAAAATTAAAAAATACAGTTCTTCAAGAACATACTGACCTACTTAATTATTACTATTTTTTAAAGATAAAGAAATTTCTTTTCAAGATGGTGAGGTTAAAAGAGCATAAGTAAAATCCGTTGATTTTGAAAATGCATGTGACTCCGTGGTTAATTGGGACCATGACATTGTCTGTTTTCCTCATTCAGTTTCTTCCTGGATTGCAACATAGAATCACTGAAGAACACATAATTTCATAAATAATTGCTCACCTTTCTGGGGGTAGACTGCAACTGTCTTTGATTGATGCAGGCAGACGTGTTTATCCCCTGTGTTTATATTCTCCAGCTGCTGAATCTTTAAGTGCAATTTCTTGTCGGCAATTTAATCAGCAATATTCTGCATTAAGAAGAACCCTCCCTGCTTTAGATTTATAAAATGCAGAAACATTTCAATTCAGAAATAAAGCTACAACAGTCAATTTTTTAAAAAAGCAAGATTCCCTCATCTTGTACTTACTGTACGAGGACTGATTTCTTTCTCTCCTACTGAATTACCTCAAACAGGAAGTCCAGTTTCTGATTTGTACTTAGTATCCTATATTTTCAACACTTTGACATCTAGAAGTCATTAAATATTAGGGATAAGTAAAGGCGTTCCTGTCGGCCACATCTCACTCCCCTGTTTTTCCTACTTCCTAATTAAATATGATCTAGAGGGCTAGGGCCCGAGCTAGATGTCACAAGAGATGGTTTCCATCTTAGCTCAACCATCAAAAAGCTTCGAGACTTTGGGGGCGCCTGGGTGACTCAGTTGGTTAAACCGCTGCCTTCAGCTCGGGCCATGATCCCGGGGTCCTGGGATCGAGCCCCACATCGGGCTCCCTGCTCATGCGGGAAGCCTGCTTCTCCCTCTGCCTGCCGCTCCCCGTGCTTGTGCTCTCTCTCCCTCCCTCTCTCTCTCTCTCTCTCTTTCTCTCTCGCTCTGTGTGTCAAATAAATAAATAAAATCTTAAAAAAAAAAAGAATTCCTTCTTTAAAAAAAAAAGATTCGAGACTTTGGATAAGTCTGTTCATCTCTTAATGTGTTAGTTTTCTCACATTTCAAATGAAAATATTAGGTGCGAAAACTGTGAGTCTCTTCTGGCTCTGTTTGAGGCATCTCTGGATTACTGAATGATGTATGGATCCCTCAAAAAATGACCCTCTTCCTGCCTCTGAGACTGTCTGTCTGATGTTGTTCTCTCTTGCTGGAGGGGCTTCCTCAGTAAGTCCATAAAACAAAGTCTATTCCTTGAATCTCTGCTTAGAGTCCACCTACTGCTTCATAGAGTTTTTTTTTGTGTGTGTGTGCTATTGTCTTGAAATGATCGCTTTCAAACTCCAAGAGCACTTTATACTTCTGTAACAGTGTGTGTCTTATTCTGACATATTGTGAGTTTTTTTTTTTCTTATTCCCATTAAGACATATGGCCAAGGAGGACAAGGGCCATAACTTTTCATCATTTTCTTTAAGGTAGCCCTCAGCCCAATGCAATCTTTCTCGAAGTTGATACACCATAAGTATTTATTGAACTTGTTGAATTAATAGCCATAATGATTTGAGAGGGCTACTATAGTCAAGGAAAACAAAAGCCAGATGAGAAATGTTTGACCATTAAGTGAAAAAAAAAATCAGATATCCTCTGACTTAGAAAATTCCACACTGAAATCAATATAGTCATTCAGCCAAAAATGACCTATGCTGAATGCTAAATTCATTGCTTCTGCTCTTAAGTGTCCTGTTTAAAAGAATGTCTATTGCACTCCAGGCAGATCTATTAGGAGAAAAATATAAAGAATATAGCCATAAAGCATTTAAATGTGGACCATTGGGGCGCCTGGGTGGCTCAGTTGTTAAGCGTCTGCCTTTGGCTCAGGTCAGGATCCCAGGGTCCTGGGATCAAGCCCCACATTGGGCTCCCCGCTTGGCGGGAAGCCTGCTTCTCCCTCTCCCGCTCCCCCTGTTTGTGTTCCCTCTCTCACTGTCTCTCTCTCTCTCTCTGTAAAATAAATAAAAAATCTTTAAAAAAAATAAATCAATGTGGACCATTTTGTAGATGCCAAATCATAATCAGTTTCCGTATAAATGAATAGCTGTGAAAATTGATCACTTCTCAAAATTTGGAGAGAGAGAGAGAGATGCATTTTTTTAAGAAAATAATAGAGATCAGCATTTTAAAGAAGGAATTCTAATCTGCTTAACATTATGCATTATTGAACTTAGGTGGTAAAGAGAATGAAAGCACATTTAACCAGGTCATTTAACCTCTTTGGCGGAAAGGCTGTGCATAAATACGGGGAGCTATTATCGTGTGACTGGCAGCCTTGCACGTGTGTGTTCCTAGGTAAAAATGGGTTCGAGTTATAAAATACTTGAAAAGGTTTTTTTTTTTTTAATTTTTGAAAAACTCAGTTTTTCAGAATTCAGTGAATAGATGGCAATCCCAAATTTAATGAACTGTCTGTAGTGGTGCATGGTGTTTCTCAGTTGAAGCAAACTCGTTGTTAGTCGATGGGAGCTAGGTTAATTAAATGTTCCACTTCTAGTGGAATAACCAATCAACTGGAGAATCTGGGCTATTGCTACTCCCAAATGAAAGAAATAAAAATACTAAATAGACTCTAAGAGGCGGGAGAGAGTGTTAGTAACGTGGATTTTAAAGCAGCTTTATCCTGTCTAGCCTGGTATACCCAGAACAACTGAACTAAAAGGAAAAAATTCAAATCTTGAAGTCTGTAATATTCTTCTGACAATTGAGGGTGGAGGGAAACCTTTCCCCTACATTTTATTCTGGTCAAGTTACAGTTACATTCAATAAAATAACATTTTTTTAAATTTTTGCATGTGTTCCCTTATTATAGATGGAACCCATGTAATTAAGTTGAGAAAGAGAAAAGGATAGAAAAACAAAATGTAGGAAGAGTCAGCACATAAAGATTGGGAGCATTCATGTATCATTCATGCCTAGATGTGGGTGGGTAATTCTAGTGGGGTTTTTATTTCCATGATTCAAACAAGAAATCTAGATTCCCAGGAACTAGAAGACCGAGTAAAGGTTTTGGTGTTAGCAGCCCCCAACAGAATGATGACAGCTGAAGAGAGGCATTGCTCCCTCAAAGCTCTCACATTCTGAGTATCAAAGTTGCCTCTAGATCCACAAACTAGCTTCTTTCTTTGATTGATTTGTTAATTAACCACTTACTAATGATTAATGACAAGAGAGATATGTCAAAACGATGCAAGCTTTTTGTCAATGTTGGCCCAAGAGAACCTAAGAAATTAGATTGCCTCAGAGTGGTCCTTGTTTGGTTGATTGATAATGTTACTCTAGGGCTGCAGAATTCACTTCGGCTTCTAAACCAAGCTATGTTTATGAGTTCTGAATATGAAGTAAAATAAAATTGTCCATTGATGTTTCAGAGAAAAACAGCTTGATATTCTATCCAGCCATGATTCTCTATTTCCCTTTCATGGCCAAACCATTCAAGTGAATGCTCTGCACTTGCTGCCTCCATTTCTTGCCCCCCCCCAACCCCCTAACACCCCACCCCCCGCCCACTGCATTTCCAACAACCCAACTCCCTTTTCTGCTTGCTCCCAAGTCACACAGGGCTAATTCCCAACTGGTCTCTGGCCCTGGCCTCTTTCCTCTTCTGGTTCTCTTAAACTTCACAGAACATCTGACATTTTTATTTGCTCCATCTGAAGACATTTCTCTTGATTCTCATGCAATATGATATCCTCATTAGCAATCCTTTTGGGACTCTGTTTCTTCTGCTTTTTTGGCAGGGGTTGGGGAGGTCTGTCCTCCATTTATATAAAAAAGCTCTTCTGACACAGTGTTGTGATTAGCTTTTGAATGTTTATCACCCTAACGAAGTTGTCAGGGCACAATACTGAGTCTTTTTTTTAATTGCAGCCACAGCACATTTTCTGGCACAGAGTATGTGTTCCTTGAATCATCAAATGACTGTTTCACTAAAGTGAATGAATGTGTATCCAATCTCCCCAATTAAATGGTAAATTTTTGAGAGCAAAGACTATATATTTTATTTACGTGCCCATGGTTTCTGTGACTGTTTTGCATACTCAGTTTATATTTATGGATTATTTTTCCAAAGCTAACATTTTTTAAATAGTAAAGCCCAATAGAATTACCGTGATTACCGAGTATTGACAACAATCTGAATTTTGCACAGGGTGCAGCGATCAAGACTAGTGAAGATATTTCAGAATGAGCTACTCCAAAGAATATCAATGGAGAACCCAGGTTTAGATAATTTTTTATATGAAATAGAAGAGAAGTCAGTCCTGTTACTGATTGGAAACTAGACAGTACTCAGCAAGGAAAGTGAAAGCAAGTACTCCTAGTCTAAGTAGTTTATATAAGAATTAAAGTAGGGTCCATTAAAAATAGCATAGTATAGATATTTACTGAATGACTTTAGAAGCAGTATTAAGATAGTATTAAGATATTATGTTGTAGATAGAAAACTATCAGCTAGACTGTACATGGTATCAGTATGGTCCATTTCCTATATAATTTCCAGCATTTAAGGAGAATAAAACATATAACCTCATTTCTAAGCTTTTGTTTATTTTAAAGAATTCCTTTCTTCAAACAGCTTAAAAAACAGTCTCATTATAATGGAAAATAGTTTCAGAGAGTTCCGTGAGATACACGTATGGGCAAAGACACAGGAGTCAAATGTCCTGCGGTTGAGAGATGGATTTATCACTGCACATCTGTGCTTTCAGGGCATGTCAAACTCTCCATGTATTGGTTTTTTCATATTTACCTCAGAGGATTGTGAAAAATTAAAGAAAATTGGGTTCAAGAAGAGACTTTGTAAAATGTAAATTGCTATGCAACTATAAGGGGCAATTGACTTTTAGCTCTCTGTGGAAAAATAAATATTTTATTAAAAAATGAAGTAAGGTCAAAAATGAATTAAATTTTCAGAGATTCCATATTGTTGGTAGAACTCTCTTCAGTTAGGCTTGGGTAAAGGATCTGACATCTTAAGTGGCTCATCCAATACCTGACGTGAGGAGCATAAAGCACTGGGGAGAATGTAAGCCGTTCTCTGTTCACAGGCTGTGTTCAGGTTGCTGAATGATAGCTCAGCCTTGAAGGTGGAGGGATATCACACCTGATGCAATACAGTTAACCTTATCCTATAAAAAACAGCTCTGAGAACAAGGATACCATCTTCATTGTGCAAAGAGTCAGGTAAGGGCGCCTGGGTGGCTCAGTTAGTTAAGCATCTGCCTTTGGCTCAGGTCATGATCCCAGGGTCCTGGGATGGAGCCCCCCCTCCCAGGGATTGGGCTCTGTGCTCAGTGGGGAGTCTGCTTCTCCCTCTTCCTCTGCCCCTCTCCCTGCTCATGCTCTCTCTCAAATGAATAAATAGAATCTTTAAAAGAAAACAAAACAAAACAAAAAACAAAGGGTCAGGCAACATGAAACATGACTGTGAAAGATGTTTTATTAGCAAAAGAAAAGGTCACTAGAACTGAGGGGGTTGACATGTTTTTCAAATGTAATAACTATTTTTCCTGCTTAAAAATGGTTTATTTTTTTAAAATAAAAACCCTCCTTCTCAAAAGGCATAGGTATTAACCCACGAATTAGTTGGAAACCAAGAAGACCCCAAATGCTTAATATAAAAAGTATTTAGTATGTAGAGGGAGGACAGTCAGAGGTGTTGTGTCTAAGCAGATTCAATAGAATCACTTTTTCTTTTAAAGTGGTCAGTTAACACGCAAAAAAAAATTTAAGGTTAGCATTTGAAGATTTCAATGCCACAAAACAACAACACTTAAATTTTGTACAGAATTCTGAGTATAGTCACAAACACAGAAAGAATGCCAACCTCCTCAATGCAGATTAACTAGCATACGTAGGCCATGCATGGAGTGACCATCCATAGTATTTCTCATAAATGAGAGGGTACAACACAGAAATAGCTGTTGAAATACGTCATTGTCAATTTTCTCATTTTTTATTAACTTCCATGGCCTTCCCAGTAAAGTCTTTATCCAGATGCTAATTAAGCAGAGATTTGCTTTGCACATCAATTTTTAATATTCACTCCTCATAGTAAAATGAAACCTGCAGCAGGCTGCTTCTCCAGTTAAAAGCAGTCCTGACCTAATTCCATGTGAAATCAATGGAAGACTTACAGAAACTCACAAGTAGCTGACATTTAAGGAGCCCAGCTCCCAATCCGTGTTGGTCGAAAATGTGTGCTTCCCTGGACTTCAGCATCCTCTCTCCCCTTATTAATTTTAAAAGTTCTTCTAAGAATAGAGAAAACTATGGAAGCTATTGAGCCAGATAAGTGAAGCTAGACCTGAGTTTTGTGCCCCTGGGGGATTGTGAGCTCCTGTGTCAGCTACATCTGCGGTGTCTTCAAATTAACAGAAACCCCTAGGTCTGGGACGGAGGAAGGGAAAGCAAGCCCTAAAAGGTACCCACTTGCATTCAATATAAACCACAAAGGAGCGAAATCACATCTACCAGAGTAAGGTCTTCAGACACCTATGTTCCAAGGCTTTTAAAAGTAAGACATATGGTATAAAACAAACTTTTTTGGAGGCTTGTATGTTACATACCTGAATTGGAGGGAATGAAATAGGAACATGAATCATACCCAGCTAGACAAGAGGGGCAGTAGTTATCAGGGTAAGCGCACTGGGGCTCCTTCTGGTGAAGGTCTCCTACTGAAGATCAGCTAAGTCCCTTTCAAGGGTTAACACACAGCCACATAAGGGGATAAAAATGGAGAGTCGGCCTCATGCTAAATTCCAGAGTCCTAAGCTAGAGGAGAGTGAGCCTGTAAAATTGATGGAAGAAGTAGTGTTCAGTGTACATACCTTTTACTCCCTTGGTTAAGTTTATTCCAAAGTATTTGAGGGATTTTTGATGCTATTAATTCATAAACATTTTAACCACATATATGCATTCGTTCAGTCTTTCATTCACTCGATGCATGTTTATAAAACACCTACTGTATGCCAGGCACTATTTCAGGTGTTAGGATCTTTATTTTGAAATGTCAGGCCATAAAACCTGAGAATTTAAATGAAGATGAGAGGAACATTTATTAATGAGGAGGGTGCCTTATAAGGGAAGATTTGGCAGCCAAAAACATTATGCAAAGATATAAATAGTAAAAAAGACAGAAAGATTTAAAACTGAGCATTTTATTTTATTTCATTATTTCTTTATTTTTAGAGAGAGATATCACATGCCCGGGGGGGGGGGGCAGAGGGAGAGAGAGAGAGAGAGAGAGAGAATCAAACAGGCTCGATGCCCAGTGCGGAGCCTGAAGTGGGGCGAAATCTCAAGACCCTGAGATCATGACCTGAACCAAAATCAAGAGTCAGATGCTCAACCAACTGAGCCACCCAGGGGCCCCTAGAATGGAGCATTTTTTTTAAAGATTTTATTTATTTATTTGAGAGAGAGAATGAGATAGAGAGCACAAGAGGGGAGAGGGTCAGAGGGAGAAGCAGACTCCCTGCCGAGCAGGGAGCCCGATGCAGGACTCCATCCCGGGACTCCAGGATCTTGACCTGAGCCGAAGGCAGTCGCTTAACCAATTGAGCCACCCAGGCATCTCTGTCCCCTGCCTCTACACCGTGACGTTCTTGCCCTCCTGGCCCATGTTGCAACATTTATTTAGGTTCTGAATCTCACAAAGGCCTGGGCATCCTTGATCCACTTCAGTGGACTGGGTCTGGACCCTCAGCGGAAAAGTGGTTTTGGTTTGAGGCATAATCATAGCCTCAGCTGAAGAATCTTGCATTGCAAATATCACTCTCTCCTTATTCTCCTCCTGTTCCTTTGGTTTTTCCCTGTTTCCCTTCCTCTTTTTTAACCCATAAGCCTAACCCCAAACAATGGATATTGGAATTTTCTTAGGCCTTATTCATCGTTCAGATTGATTTTGCCACAAAGAAGTCTGTTACCAGATAATTTATGAAACAAGACATCATGGTAATAAAGAGTATTGGTAACATCAGAAATAAAGAATAACATATAATCCAGCTCCTCTCTTATTTGCATTTAATTCATAAAAAGGTGAAAAATAAACCCCTCTTTTCCTGAGGCACTTTGTGATTAAGCAGTTCATACATGCATTGTGTGTGTGTGTGTGTGTGTGTGTGTGTGTGTGTGTGTGTGTGTGAGAGAGACAACATGTGAAGAAAAGATGATGCCAAGGTGAAACAAGGGGGTGGATGACATGCACCTAACCTAAATATAAGCTGAAAAAGAGAGCAAAAGAGAGAGGAAGGGAGGGAGGGCAGGAGAGAAAGGGGGAGAAACGAAAAAGAAAGAAAAGAAAGAAATATAGGCGGAATGATATTGTCATATGAAATTTCCAGAGAACTCTTGTATCCTACCATCCTTGGCTCCCAAGAGAACAAGTGAAGAATAAGATCCTTAACTTCCTACTCTGTGTCCTTGGACCATGAGTTACACAGTGCGCATTCAATAAATATTTGCTGGGCCTACAAAATAGTCTTATTTAACTTCATGTTACAGACAAACTGAAATCTAAAGAGGTTCAAATACTAGAGCAAAAATAGGATGTTATGTAAAAGCATATTCTGAAAAGAGTTCCAGCTCTCCTGAATGCCCTCTAAATGTTAAGAAATCAACATTTAAATAGATATCTATTGGTTTTTCCTATAGCTTTACTTCATCTTCTTGACCAACTTCATTGAAAATACCATGGGGGGGGGCAGAAAACAACCTAGTTAATTAGAGACTTTTCCTAAAGTGTTGGGGGTTTTTCCCTCCCTCTTCAAATTTATATGCATAGTTTTTCACTAAGAAAGCTATGAAAATTCCAGATTGGCAAAAAATGATTCCCAAGCACCCTTTCTTTATTCTAGCCAAGCACCCTTTCTTTATTCTAGCCATACTTGTCTAGAGAATAGGTGAATTAAAATCAGCAAGAACTGCAATGCTTTATACATTCAATTCTGTTGTCATCAGTTATATTACCCCTAAAAGGGTTAACATTTCTGCCTTGCCTTGCTTATGAAACCTTAATAGCTATGACTTTTTTAACTCCCCAAATATGGCCATTAGTAACTGTGATTCCAACAATCTAAGTTTTGCATTTGCTTTGATAGAATTTAATTATTCTTTCTACCCTTTGTGATGATGGGATTATTATTCTTAGCATTTAGTGTTTGCTTCAGGAAAAGTTATGAATGTATTTTCAGAATTACATCTTTCAGGAAGAATGGAAATGATATTTTTCTTCCCATGCATTAATATTTTTAGTGCCTGAATGCCTCTGTTTCCTTTAAAGAAGATTGAAACATTTTTCCATCTGCCTGTTAAAATGATTTGAGTCTTAATTAAAGTTGATTGCACCTGTGCACGTATTCAACTACCCACACACCTCCCACCTACTAGTGGCAAAGCTTGTCTTTCCTTCGAAAATCAAAAGAGAGAACTATGACCTTTAAAAAAAAATAGGCATAGAAAACAGACAACACTGAGAAGTACGTATGATGTTTTGTGGCTGTCTTAGATCAGTGACTTTGTATCTCCTAATGATTGTTTGGCAGGTGAGGTAAGGCAGTTATCTTCCTTAAAGTGCTGGTTTCCTTGATAAGGCAGCCTAGCTGAAGAAGCAAAGCAAAAGAATCAAAATTCAACAACAAATTCTCATCCACCCACTCACTGATTGTGTGTGTTCTTGGCTTTGGCAGCTCAATTTCCCCTTATTTATGAAGTTGGGGAACAATCATAATGCAAATAAATAAATAAATGATGGCAATCATTTTAAAATTTGATGTGGTCAAGCATTTTTCTTCTCCACCTATGAATTTTTTTTCAAGGAATCTTAATAAATATAAAATAGATCAACTATTTTTTTTCCTTTCTCTTGGGTAAGGAAAGATGATTAAAATGCTTTCAGCTAAAATAGGCAAAACCAGGGAAGCAGAGACCCCAGCTAGCCTACAAAAAGAGTAATGAAAATTATATTAAATGTTGCTAAAAATGTTCTGTTAAGTGTAGAACAGTGGTTCTGACCCCCTCGCTTTACTTTAGAAAGTCTTGGGAAGCTTTTAAAAAATTACCAATGTAAAAAAAAAAAAAAATTTACCCATGTCAAAGCCTCAGCCTCAGCAATGTAATCTAATTATGGCCCAGGCATGGATATTTTTTGAAGGCTCCCCAAACGTTTCTAATATGCAAATAAGGCTGGGAGTCTCTAATATAGAATGTGTTCTGGTACTTACCAGTAGAATCCTAAACTTGAAAATCCTTGAGTCCAGATGCCTCATTTAAAGATAAGCAAATGAAGGTTCAGAAGGGGAAGACAATTTACCCAAGGCCTTCCAGATCTTGGCATTCACAGGTATGAACCCTCTGCACTTGGTTTCCAAGTTGCTGTATGAATCCATGCACTGCATTATTAGGGCTAATTTTATATCTTCCAACAACAGCGAAGCCATTTCTATAAAACTATGGCAATAACCCATGCAACAGGAACATCAGTTTTGATCCCAAATGCCTAATAGTAATTTCCTGTGCACATTAACTCAGTCTTGAGGCTACATAAAAGTGTCCTACATTACCAAAGTCTTCCCAATCTATAAAATGTCTAGTAGTGGAATATTATTTTGATCTTTCCAGTGATTCTCTTTCTCTGCTGTTCTTTAAAAGGTTATCCTGACTTTGCTGCTTAAGAATATAGGTGAAAACAGAAATGCTATAGAAGAGTCAGTAGAATGCCACATTTTTTTCCCACAGAAGAAAAAGTTAATTTGGATTCCTTGCATTCGATAGATAATTGGTCTGCTTTCTCCCAGTGGTCTTAGTAAGCAGTGATTCTGCTCATAAAGCCAAACCCTCTTGAGTATCTCATAAAAGGGCAACTCAAGTTATAGCCATGTATTTTTTTTTTATTCTCTTCATAGTATTGTTACTTCTCCTTGGGTTTGGCATCATTTCTTCTGCATTTTGGCTGTATAATTGCTCATGTTATTGGCAACACCTAAGGATGTCTTGTATGTAAAACCACACTTCTTTTGTCCTATGGTAAGGTATCATAAATTAGTTTGAAAACCTCCTTAAAACAGGCCAAAGTTGTTAAGATTCTTAAGATTTCAAGATCACTGGGGCTCAGGAGGTGGCACTTTCATCAAATACCATTTCTGTACGGTATTTAGGTACACATAAAAACCCCATTTCACTTTAAACTGAGGAAACAAGCATATGATTTCAAGTTTTGGCCCCTTCTTTTTAATTTTTTTTCCCATAGAATTTCAGATCCAGAAAACATCTTAAGGATGCTCTGGTCTAAACCCCTTATTTGATAGATGTGTGCACAAGCACAGAAAGAAAATGTGCTTAATGTCACCTAGATGATGGCAGAACTATTACCAGGGTCAAATTTCCCAAAAAATTAAATCCAGAGATCTTTGTACTATGACAGTCTCTATTCAGCATGGCTGTGACTGGGGCAGTAGGAAGGAGGAAAATGTAAAAATCACATATGTTTGAGTCCCTGTGGCCTCCTTTCTTCAAGAAGATTCTTTTTTAGATTGTTAGATTTATGTTAATTTGCTGCCTTGTGTCCTACTTAAGAATGACTCTAGTGTCAGGTCTTCTCTAACTGTTGGCATATGATTTTGGAATTTGTCAAAAGACGTAGATATCTCAAAACATCCTAAGTCAAAATGTGTGCCTGATCCAGGTTATAAAGATTTTATAACCCTAAAACTCTCTCTTCCAAGTTTTTAGAATTCTATTTGCCCCTCTAAGAGATTTTTATCAGTAGTTTCTCTATCATATATGTGAAGGTACTAGATGTAAGGGGAGCAGGATGAGCTTCAGAATGTCAGGTCTTAAATGGGAAGGAAGAACTAAAAGCCCACCATTGGCATTATGGGGGCTGCCGGGAGCTGTGGGCATAAATATTTCATGTGGTAAATTATAAGCAGACATTTGCATTTTTACGCACTATTCTAAAGTAAAAAAGAATTGTTGAACAATAAAGACACTTTCCATAATTATGTTCCATTTTTAATATGCAGAGAATTGACTCTGAGTTCAGGGTAGTTATTTAATGAGTTGTCAGTGTAACCTTGTCTGGTATTTTTCTCTCTAAATTTAAGAAGTTGATGACATCATAATGTTAAGATGGTGATATCTGAAGTTCTGTGGATTTCATGTGCTCAGATAAGATGGTGCTGGTGATGAGCCTCTGACCTGGGATAACTCCTCACACTTCTTCCTCTTGGCCCTTCTTGCATACTTCCCCTGGGAGAATCTTCCTTTAATGCATCACATACCCTGCTCCTCAAAAATACAAACTCTAGCTCATCACTCAAAACCCTCCCTAATTTGTTTCTTCTTTTCTATGTAAATTTAGGTCCCATTCTTTCCTAGTATAAAGGCTTTCTTCAAGACAGGATGAACTTATTATGGAGCCTGAACCATTGTTCCTCTCCACCATTCTTTTTAAAGTATTGGGTTTTGTTTGTGCTTTTTTGTCAAGCTGGAAGTTGGTTGTTAGGCAGGATCAGCTTTTGGGAGGGCAGACCCAAGGAAAGAGCCATGTGTGTTCAACAATTATGAAGCAGCCACTCTGGAGAACAGTATGGCAGTTCCTCAAAAAGCTAAAAATAAAACTACCCTATGATCCAGCAGTTGCACTACTAAATATTTACCCAAAGGATACAAAAATACACATCAGAAGGAGTACATGCACCCCAATGTTTATAGCAGCATTTGTCAACAATAGCCAAAATATGGAAAGAGCCCAAATGCCCATCGACTGATGGTTAGATGAAGAAGATACCACACACACACACACACACACACACACACACACACACAATGGAATACTAAACTATCAAAAAGAATGAAATCTTGCCATTTGCAACGATGTGAATAGAGCTAGAGTGTGTTAATGCTAAGTGAAATAAGTCAGTCAGAGAAAGACAAATACCATATAATTTCACTAATGTGGAGTTTAAGAAACAGAATGGATGAACATTCAGGAGGGGGAAAAAGAGAGAAAGAGGGAAACAAATCATGAGAGACTTTTTTTTTTAAAGATTTCATTTATTTATTTGTCAGAGAGACAGAGCACAAGCAGGGAGAGTGGCAGACAGAGGGAGAAGGAGGCTCCCCACTGAGCAGGGAGCCCGATGTGGGACTCAATCCCAGGACCCTGGGATCATGACCTGAGCCGAAGGCAGACGCTTAACCGACCGAGCCACCCAGGCATCCCTCATGAGAGACTCTTAACTGTGGAGAACAAACTGAGGGTTGTTGGAAGGAGGTGGGTGGAGGATGTGCTAGATGGGTGATGGGGATAAAGGAGGGCACTTGTGATGAGCACTGGGTATTGTAATAAATGATGAACCCATAAAGTCTACTCCTGAAACCAATATTGAACTGTATGTCAACTAACTAGAATTTAAATAAAAAAAATAGGGGCACCTGGGTGACTCAGTCAGTTAAGCATCTAACTCATGATTTCAGCTCAGGTCATTAGATCAAGCCCTGTGTTGGGCTCCATGCTCAGTGGGGAGTCTGTTTGAGATTCTCTCTCTTCCTTTGTCCCTCCCCCTGCTCATATGCTCACTCTCTCTCTCTCAAAATAAATAAATAAATGTCTAAAAAGGTAATAATAAAATAAAATGCAAAAAAACCCTAGTTAGTTTCCCCTGGCTGTAAAACTCTTTTAACCTACCCTCCCCCTCCCCATGCCATTCTTTGAATCATTATTTAATCAAGATTTATTGACCTCTCAACTAGGAAAAATCATTTATTATCCTTTCATTAAACTCTAACATCTCTTCTTATTGCTCTTATCAGATCTCTAATACTGTATTAGTTCATGTAAATTGTTTTTCTTTTCTCTCTCTCTCTTAGAGAAGGAACCCCATGCAGCTAGAGGTCATGGTGTTTTAGTTCACTGCCTTAGTGTCTCACTGTCACAGTGCCTGGAATGCAGAATGTCTATACATATGGAGCAAGACATATGCATTTTACTACTGATTGAACGTAATAATAAGAAAAAAATATTTTTTTCTTCACTTGCCTTTTTTAATCAAAGCAATCCAAAAAAGTATGTCAGAGTAAACTGCTAAAAGCAGCTTTAAAAAATGCATGTTCTTTGCTTTCTGACTTGTTCCGCTGATACTGACAAATATCACTTTATAGCTGTGCTTTGGATTACACAGCATGCTGTGGGAATTTAATCCATTCTGAAAATTACTATGGACCTCCGTATAACTTGCCTATTGAAGTGTCTCTGGAGCCGGGTTGTGCATAATCTATTCTGTGGAGACTGACAACTGATTTGTCCCAAATCTCATTAATTTTCCTGTTTATATAGTCTTCAACTTTTTTAAATTCTTTTTTTTAAAGATTTTATATATTTATTTTAGAAAGAGAGAGAACAAGAGGAGGGGCAGAGGGAGAGGGAGAGAGAGCATCTCAAGCAGACTCTGTGTTGAGCACCAAAGGGCTCGATCTCACAATCCTGAGATCATGACCAGAGCTGAAATCAAAAGTCAGGTGCTTAACCAACTGAGCCACCCAAGCACCTGGAATCTTCAAATTTTTTTAAAAAGAAAGGTGGGCTTGGGGCGCCTGGGTGGCTCAGTCAGTTAAGCAGCTGCCTTCGGCTCAGGTCATGATTCCGGGGTCCTGGGATCGAGCCTCACATCGGGCTCCCTGCTCAGTGGGGGCCTGCTTCTCCCTCTGCCTGCCTCTCTGCCTACTAGTGCTTCTATCTCTCTGTCAAATAAATAAATAAATAAATCTTTAAAAAAAAAAAGTGGGCTTTAAATTTTTTTTATTACCTTTCAAAATAAGATGAGTAAATCCTCCTCTAAAAAAATCCCCAATGGAAGAAAAGAAAACTAAATAAAGCTTCCCTGTTGTGGCTATTTGTTCAGAGAGCCTTGAGTTCGAATCCTGGCTCCTCCAATTACCCACCCTTGACTGGCCTTGGTGAACTTATTCACAGCAGGACCCTCAGTTTCCTGAACAGTGAAGGTTATCACTAGACAGGGCTGGGAGGGCTATGCAAAGATGAGGAATATTATTTGTAAAGAGTGTAGTGCAAGATGGGATGCATAGTAGCCACAGAGTTCGTGAAAGCTTTCATCACGGTGCTCCTGCTGCTAAGTTTAGAGCTGGTATTCTGCTTTTCCACTAGTAACTAGGAAAACATGAAAAACATTGAGGGTATTATCTATATATTGTTTAAAACCAGGACTCCTATTTATTTCAAGTCTCCCCATCAGGTGGCAGGAAAAAAAAGTTGGATGTTAGGAATGCCAGTGATGCTAAATGACTCAATTATGTTTTTTCAGAGCTCACTTTCTTAATTTATTTTTGAGTTCACTGTGATTTGACTGGCAGGGGAATTAAATTAAACTAGAAAAAAGTCACCTTGACAAATGTAAAACATTCTGAAATATAAAATAGAGGCATATTTTGGAACAGAAATGGTAATACTATTGAATCTCCATGAACCATTTTGCTTTTTGTACTAGCTTTGGCATTATAGAGGTATACAATTTTAGACTCAGGAGGATACTTAGAAATAACTTATTTTGATCTACAGTTTTCTTTGAGGAAACTAAGGCTCAGGAAGGATGTTTTATTGAACTGAGCTGAACATGGACTCCAGATTGTCTTAACCCCACTCCAGAACGGTTCTGAGAAATATTTTAATTATTGTAAATGTTTCCAAAATATATCTAATTTATATCAAAATTTTTTTATGTTAAAGAAGTAGTCACTACTTTATTTGTGAATATTTTTTAAAGATCTTATTTTAAAAGTTATTTCTTAGAGATTTTGTTCTTTGCTACTATTTTGGATGAAAAACTATCTGGAAAAAATGGGGGTGGCATTATCTTCATTCACATGAATATAAATAAAATACACAAGCTGTTCGAATGATCATTTCAGAGATTCTTCCACTTTTACATTCAGAGCGTATTTACTGAAGCCATAGTATTTAAATATTTATTAAATGCTCAATAAAAATGTATTCGTCAGTTTTATAAAGTATTTTTATTAGAACTAGAATGAAGAGAGCATTGCCTGCCAAATTCTTGCACTGTATTTGGCAATTTAAGTAATCTCTCTGCCCCTCATTTTTCTGTCAGTATTCTAATAAAAATATTGTCCCAGTAGAAAGTCAAGGATTTTATATTTAAACTATATTTTATAGGAAGGAAAATGAGAACTAATATCGGTTAAAATCTGCATTAGAGTAGTTCAATTGCTATAGCAAATAACTGCAAAACCTCGGTGGCTTTATACAATACAACTTATATCTTGTTCATGTCATAAGTCATGACAGATGTCCCAGGCATGTGATAACCCATTAGTGGGTTCAGTGGAACATGGGATGTTCTCCCCACAGTTACTGGGAAGTTTCCATCGGGTGGTTTTACCAGCACCAGCACCTGGGACCTCAAAAAACTCCCAGCCAGCAGGAGGGGAATGCAAGAAGATAGGGATTTTGTGGGAAGTTTTATGACCTTACGTGGAGGTGGCATACATCACATCCACCCACATTCTAACGGCGGGACCTCAGTTATGTGGCTCTCCCTCACTGCAAGGAATGCTGGGAAGTGTAGTTTAAGTGCATACCCAGCGAGAACAAACAGATTTGATCAGCATCTGCCTGGACTCTGCCCACAGGTCTTCTTGGCTTCTGCATTACAAGAACAGACAAAAATATAGATTGCATTCTCTGAGTAAAGTGTCTCTCATTACCCTGCAATACTAGAATTTCTTAAAGAAAGTGTTACTAAAATATGTCAACATTTGAGCTATGCCTGATGACTCCAGTGAAGGTTTTTTTTTTAAGTAGAGACAATTTGGCAGTATCTCTACAATCCTCATCCACCTTGATTGAAAAAAAAAAAAGGTGAATAATTAAATCATCTGGATTTTAATTGAGTTTTTAAAGACCAAACATGGTGTTTGAAATTCTATTTATTATCAGACCCTATGATAAGTGTTATTCCCTGCAACCATAAAAAAAAATAACTGTTGAATATAAGTCAGTATGCGGGTTCCAATGTCTTATGGTGAGAGATACATGCTGGGCAGTGGCCAGGAAACCAGTCTCTTTATCAGGTCTTTGCTAATTGCCATCTGTGTGACCTTGAACAAGATACGCAAAGGCTCTGAGCTCTTTTTACACCTGTAAAATGATTAGGATTATTTGTGTATTCTATCCTACTTCAATGTGCCTCATCTATTTTATTATTCTGTTAAGTAATATGCCTCATCTATCTTATTATTTTGTTAAGTAATATGCCCCATCTATCTTATTAAAACAGAGGTTTTATTCTGTGTGCCTTCTTCACACAAACGTAGACTTTCCAGTTTTATTTAAAACCACGTTATCTCCAGATGCCTGAGCTATGGTTCTTTCTCTATTTATATTTGAAGAGTTGACATCCCTTAGATGTTTGAATTGACAAAACTGACCCCAAATGACAGAGTTCACATGAGAAAGAAATAATAATAAAAAATTAAAAATTGGTCCAGCTCCCTGGTGTCCTTTTGTTGTGGAAACGTGGGAACCTGTGGCCTCTTTTCCCTGGAGACTTGGAGATAGAATAACAGAAGTGTAAGCAGAGGAACCTGGTGCTCACTTGGACTCATAGGAAAACCATGTCAGGCTGTCTGGCTCTGACCAGCTCCAGAGACCTTAGGTTTAAAAGACACCACGACATGCAATTAGCATCCAGGACAGGGTGACCGGGAAGGTGAGAGTTCTAGATTTGTATTGGGAAGAAGATGTGAGCAGCGGGAGACAGATTGCTTCACTCTGGGTTCTAAAGGGTGTCTGCTTTAAAACAAAAATAGACTAGTTCTGAGATGCTCCAGAAACAGGACTACCAACAACCAACAAATGGTGGTGCTTGGAGGGAGGCCGACTTGGGTTCTGTATGAGAGCTTTCTAGCAATTAAATATGTTCAAAAAGGAGCCAAACTTTCCCCGTGAGGTGAGAAGTCCCCCTCCCTGGAGCTCTCCTCCCAAAGGCATTGAGGGCCAGCTCAGTAATGACATACACACACCTTGCTTTTCATGAGCTGTTGCAACTGTGATTTCTAAGGTTTCTTTCAGCTTTAAATTTGTTGATTGAATCTAATACCCATCTGATAATGCAATATAGTTCAGTGCCTCCTTCAGCACTTCAAATGTGCTTTCTGCCTAATTAATCTGCCTTGATCACCTTTCATTATTTCCGTTGTTCAGCAGTTGGAACAGAATGGAGGCACTTTGATCCTGCTGATTAGGCCAATATGAGGGGACAATTCTGAAGCATTCTTTTTGTCCACAAAAAGCTCAAATGCTCATCAGCTACATGAGCTTTGGTCCCTTTGTCACCAGGCACCAAGTCCATATTTTGTAACCAAGGAATCCCTATGTGAAAGGGTGAAATTTCAGGATTTCAGAAATTCAGAAATTTCAGGAATAACTACAGTCACAAATCACATAGATAAAAGCCTCTTGTGTAAATCATCTGAATCATCTAGATGTGCATAAAAACAAATGATATGGCAAGTTAGTTCTCATATATTACAAAAAAAGAAAAAAAGAAAGAAGGAAGGAAAGAAGAAAGAAAAGAAAATGAAAGGAGAGAAAGAAAGAAGAAAGAAAGAAAGAAAGAAAGAAGAAAGAAAGAAAGAAAGAAAGAAAGAAAGAAAGAAAGAAAGAAAGAAAGAAAGAAAGAAAGAAAGAAAGAAAGAAAAAGAAAGAAAAAGGAAAGAAAGAAAGAAGGAAGGAAAGAAAGAAAGAAAGAAAGAAAGAAAGAAAGAAAGAAAGAAAGAAAGAAAGAAAGAAAGAAAGAAAGAAAGAAAGAAAAGAAAGAAAGAAAGAGAAAGAAAGAAGGAAAGGAAGAAAGGAAGGAAGGAACGAAGGAAGAAAAGCTCTTATGTTCTTCCAGGAAAATGGTGTGACCGGTCATATTTCCAAATAATACTCATTTTCCCCGGCAAATAACTTGTTTTCTGATCTGTCAGCAAGTCGGTTAGAAACATATATGGGTTCACAGAAATAATTTTAGCTAACTCATGTTTGTCATTGAGGGTTATTGCTTTGTGGCATGGCCCGGGTGCTGGGTGAGAGTGGAGAGGTGGGGGGAGAGGCTATGAGTCATGGCCTACGATGGGGTTAGATCCAGGAATGAAGGCTAATTAGTTAACTGACCTGGGTGACGCATGCATGCATTCATTCATCCTGTCTGTTCTCGCTGAGGACTCTCTTAGATACTGAGGACCAACATGAAAGATACAGTTTTTAGTCTTAAGAAACTGTTATAGTCCGGTGGGGGAACCAGACATATAAATCAACGATTGCATGATCTTCCTAGCCAGAAAAGAAGCAAGTCTGGAAAGAGGATAATGCTGTCAGTTTTAATGTGTGTGGTCTACTAGATGGCCATATGTAAAGGTCCATCAGTGCAATAGTGTTTTCTTTGTCTCTAGAGCTTAGAGGGATTTTCAGGTGTTGGAGACTTACAAGAATCCTCTGTACCATTTCTCTTTTTTTCAAAGATTTTATTTATTTATTTATTTATTTATTTATTTATTTATTTATTTGAGAGAGAGAGAGAGAGAGGGAGAACAGGAGAGGAGCAGAGGGAGAGAGACAAGCAAACTCCGTGTTGAACACAGAGCCCAACGTGGCCTCAACCCCATGACCCTGAGATCATGACCTGAGCAGAAATCGAGAGTCAGGCACTTAACTGACTGAGCCACTGGACTGAGCCACTGATCCACGCCCCTCCTCTATACCTTTTCTGTTGAGAGAGTAAATGTTGATGAGGAAGAGTGAGTCAGAGAAACTGGGAAAACTCAGTATCTGGCGGAGGACAGATTTGGTGGTAAAAGCCATCAGACCTGGGAAGTCAAGTCTTTCTAGGTGGCTCAGGGCCCCCATACAGGGATGCAGAGGGAGAAGAGTAAGGTAGAAGCAGGAGAGACAAGTGTAGATCCAGAGATAGCATAAAGAGGGGAAATTCTGAGAAGGAACTTCAGAATTAGCAGCATGAAGCGTGATAAGATTGGAAACCTGGAGGGAATATTTTGGTCATGAAATGATTGCTCCTAGTCTCTTATCCTTACTTGTCTTTCTTTAACTTGAACACTGTAAGAAGTTTAAGACCATAATAGGCAAAGCACACAGTCTGAAAGATGAATGTAATGAAATCTACATGCATTTCTCACAGCAAGATTCCAGTTCAAGATCAGATTTCAGTGTAAGCATCAGATTTCATTTTTTTATTTTCTATTTTTAAAAAGAGATTTATTTATTTATTTGAGAGAGAGAGCATGCACAGGCATGGGTGGGGGAGGGGCAGAGCATCAGATTTTACATCAATAGTTGACACTCAGCCCTTCATTCCACAGAGGATGACCACCTTCCACGTAGTTAGCCCTGTGCTACATGCTAAGGCTGTAAGAACTTAGATCTGAAAAAACTAGGATCCCACCTAGAAATTTACCACAGTGCCTAAGATTGACCTTGTACAGGAAAGTTTATGGCACTAACATCAGTCTTCTTTTTCAGGCTTTAAGAAAACGTTGAAATATATGGATAGAGATAAATAGCTCCTGATTCCTCTGAGTAGATTTCTTTGAGGTTTTGATATGAATTCATGTATATATTTCTTAGTCTGATTATCTGCTTTCCATTTGTTTATTTGCAACAGCTATTTTGGAGATTTTCATAGTATTTTAATTAGAAAATGCATTTTATAGGAAGCTTCTCATGAATCTATGTAGGAAACTAGGTTTATTCCCAAACAAAATTCTCAATAGTACATTCTCAATTTTCTTCCGGAGTTTTCAGCTTTGCCTTCTGTCTGGGAGGCAGATGTTAAGGTACATCCACACACAAGTCCGAGTAGCACAATTTCTTCCATCCTTTTCTTCAAGTTTCTCTAAATATATCTGCCAGAATTCACTGAAGACTAACCTCTGGGACTTGAAAACAAAGAAGGAAGAAAGAAAAAAAAGACTCCTTTTTGTTTCCAAAGCTGTATTGGGCTTTTATTTAGTTGAGGTTTGAGACCTAAGTGACACTTCCCTAGTATGTGTATGCAAGTAATTTGAATGAGAACAAAGAAACTGCTGTTGGTGGAGGTGCTTTGACACAAATCCCCAGCCTTTCATATTTAAAATGTTACCCAAACCCACAGGAAAGAGATTGGATCCAATGTTATGTGTAAGCATTTTTTTTTAGTTTGGTCAATTTCAGTTCCAGCGGAAGAAGACTCTGTGTGTGTGTGTGTGTGTGTGTGTGTGTGTGTGTGTGTGTGGTGGGGGGAGGGAGAGATAGTAAATGCTTAATATTGGTAGTGGAAAAAAATATAAAAGTTGATAATAAAAGCAAGCATCTCAATGTTCTGTTTGAAATCTGGAAGAGAAGGTAAAGTGAAACAGATGGGTCATTAGGCTTTGAGGCTGTGACATTTGGAAGCCAGAGTTACATTTTCCTTGAAACTGTGAATAAACAGCTTGGAAATAGTCTATGATGTTCTTTTCTGATACTGGTTTTATTCCATTTGACTCAGGGCATTGAAAAGCAAGTGTTAGTTAAATTGTCTTGCTGTAATTATTATGCAGGAATGTAGCACTTTTTAAATATTCTTACTTCCTATTTTCTATTTTAGTGTAACTATGACTTAGGCTTATATGAGGCCCATTTAAAGGCCAGGAATCTTTCTGAGGTTGTTATTATAAGACTACCCTCTTGGTTTAAGTTTTATCTCATAGAATAATATTCATGACATGTGTTTACACAACTGCATATCTTCTTGGAGCTAGAAGGAACTATAGCAATGTGCATATAAATGAAGAGCAAACAAATGAGAACAGGCAAAGGCTATTTATTCAGACCTTGCTATAGCAAGGCAGTTAGCCACCATCACTTACAATTGCAGAGATTTGAAGGCAGGGAGAAGAGTGAGAAAGCTTTGTGGGAAAAACTTATTGGAAAATGGGCTAGACTTCAGATATGTCCCAAATGGAGGCTATTGGCATGGGGAGGCAAACAAGCAAGCAAGGCCAACCAGGAAGGCATCCTATGTGACTGGATAGGGATGCAGATTTGATTCTCTCTGGTGGTCCTATGTTGGAAGCAGGGGCAAAATTCGGGAAGCTGTCAGTTATTAAACCCTGGCTGCTTTGAGCCAACTGTCAGACAGGTTATTGTTTGGCTACCTGGACTGGTTATTAGAGATAGTAGTCTGACTTCCTATAAGTCTGACTTAAGGAAAGTAGATTGGATTTCTGGGCTCATTACTGTAGATAATGGGTTGGAGTTCTATTTTTATATGTGGCCTGGCAATTTTCCATTTGTGTTTCAATCTCTCAGTGATTATCTAGATCCAGATGTAGAAAGATTAAATAAATTCATAACGGACAAATGGCTACAGTTTATTTAAATTATAATATCTTTTACATGTGTGGCACTACTTAGTTTCAAAAATATTTTAAAATCTAGAATATCATTAGGTCCTTCCAATTACATTGGAGAGGTTAGACCGGGCTGGTGTTATCTCTACTTTGTAGTTAAGAAAAAATGAGGCTCCAAGAGGAGAACCCAAGTGCTCAGTGAAGTGGGTTACCAGCCCATGACCATGTCAGGCCTGCAAAGCTGGGCCACTCAGCTGATCTCACCTAGGGCTTCTGACTATATTATAAACCTTTTCTGTCTCTGCACCACAGATTCAGGTACTGAGGAGCCAAAGTGGGGCATTTGTATTCTCACGCTGCTGCAAGTTGATGAGTATTTGAACCTAAATATAAAGAAAGCAAAGTACAGTTTCTCTGAACCATTTCTGTGATTTTTTTTTCACTGCAGTCTTTCCCAATAATTCCTCATTTGAATGAAACTTTCAACTTGGTGAATCTTACAACCTGTGATTGTTAGATAATCAGATTTTTGAAAATACTATTAGCTTCATGTTACTTGGATATATTTATAACACTTGCTTCATTCTCTTATTCCATTAGGAACACTGTATTTCCTACACACATCAGAAAGATGCCTGAGGAGTTGAGAAAACTACTAAATAAAAAAAAATTAATTAAATACCGATTGAGCAGTATGCAAGGTGCTAAAGACATCAATGGGAAAACAAAACAAAACAAAACAAAACTTAGTCCCTGCTTCCAAGAACTCAGGGCCTTTTGGGAAGAACAAATTCATGGAAAGATGATATAAAACACCAATGCTGAGATGACCAAATCCCAGCAAGAGGTGGGGATGTGAGTGGAGGAGGCTTCAGAGGATACTTAAATTGAGTAACCAGGACTGAGGAGCCTTCCTGGGACAAAGACGAGATACAGAGATATTCAAAGCAGATGAGGTAGAAGGTGGTAGCACGAGAACAGCCTTGTTTGAGTTGGAAGTGGAGTGGGGAGGAAGAAGGTCCAACCAATCTAGTAGCATTCCTTGAATACAATGTTCAGGTGGGAAGTGATGAAATCTGAGAGGAAGGGAAGAATGACATGGTGGGTAGTCTTGTGGGTCATAGTAAGGAGATTAGACATAATTGTGTGGGTAACAGGAGGCTTCTGGAAGCATTTTAGTCAAGCCTACATTATAAACAGTTTTGCATTTTTTGTTTGTTTTTGTTTTTAAACACTTCTCAATGTGCATTGTAGAATGGGTATCACATCCATTCCCTGAGACAACACTGTTTTGAACGTCCCAAGCGGTTATCACTCATAAACCATCTTTACTACATGTGTTTTTAAACACTTCTGTATATGTGTAACAGAATGGCTATTAAATCAATTCGCTGAAAAATACACTTGGTTAGATTTGCATTTTAAACAGATCATTTTGGCAGTATATGGAGCTCATACTTGAGAGAGATAAGGATAGAGAAGAGGAGACAAGCTGCAATAATTCAAGGGCAATGATTAGAGTTAGAACCAAAGTAATTAAGATAGATGTGATACAAAGTGCAACAGACGGGAATGCAAGATATTCACGAATAAAATCTGTAGAATCTGCTGACTGATAGATTTAGGGAGTAAACAGTTAAGGAAAGGGAAATACAAGCATCTAGCTTGGGTGGTTGGCTGGACAGGACAGGAGGAACTATTGGTATAGTAAGAAGTGGTGTCAGTCCAATGCCTGAAATGTTAAATCTGTGTTATCCATGGGGCATCCAGATGGACTCACCCAGCAGGCAGTTGGATAAATGAGTCTAAAGCCCAGGATAATGATCTAGGCTTGTGATAAACTATTTAGAAATCACTAACAATCCTGGAAAATAAAATCACAGGAAGAGTATATATAGAATGAGAAGAATTGTGGCTAAGTTAGCATCTTGGGGACAACATGTAAGAGATGCTTGGAGGAAGAGAACGTATGAATGGCAAGGAAATGGTGTTGGATTTAGAACACAACCCGGGAAGATGGGCCATTATTGGAGCCAAGAGAATTGAAGATATAAATGAAAGTAATCAAAGAGTTGTCAAATGTCTTAAAAATGTTTTCTAAATTTGCCAACTAGAAGGCACTAGGTGAGCTTAGCAAAAGCAGTTTTAGCAGAGTGGTGGGCTGAATTGATGAATTCGGAGTGGGTGGAGGAATGAATGGAAGATGAGACAGTAAAGACTGTGAGTCTAACATGCTCTTTAAGAAGTTTCCTTGAAGTTGAGCACAGGTTCCAATGAGAAAACTCTTTCCCAATGATATTAACCTACACACCTCAGAAAAAAAGGCCCCGTGTGATCTCTGTCCCTGTTAAGTTTAAATGTTGTAATCTCCAACACACTCCCAAGTTGATAAAAATATATTGAAAGCATTTGAGAAAATTGTTCTTTAATGTTTTAAAGGAATCTGGGAAGGATTCAACTTTCGTTTAACAGAATGTAATTCTGGTTAATACACAGAATCGACAGAGGAACTGAAAATCCGAAGCCACAGCACAGAGCCATTACCAAAGTTGGACAGCAAAGAGAGAGGGCATCATGGGGCTTCTTCCAGAGAGCCTATCAAAGCTCAGGAATGGGATGGAACACCAGGACCGCCTGTGGTCACCAGTAGACTGGGAAGATGCTCTGTGAGCCCCACCTTGTTAGCAGGAAACCACAGCTCAGGTAAGAAAGATAATGATCTTTCAGGTGCAATTATCACTTAGAGAAGCATAACCACGGGTAGAGCTGCCTCTACTCATAGAGACAGCATAAGTAGCCCTTCACACAAAGGGACGAGACAACATGTTGGACCACTCCAGGGAACATTGTCCACATGGATGGTAGAGAAGTGAATAGTGCTTCTTGGAGCTGTACAATGAAGCAGCTCTGACAGCTCGAAACATCTTGTACTAAATTTTATCCAAAGCATCTAGAGGCCTCATCAAAACAAGTTTTAATTTATAAAGTTTAAGTGACTTAGAGTTTATGCCTCCTGTGCTTCAGAAAAGATTCTAGGCAACTGGGAAAAAATGAAAGTGAGAATATATCGGTAAAAAAAACTGTCTGAAGGCAGTAAAGAGAATAGATATCATGAGGCATGTA
Source organism: Zalophus californianus (assembly GCF_009762305.2). Taxonomy (NCBI): domain Eukaryota; kingdom Metazoa; phylum Chordata; class Mammalia; order Carnivora; family Otariidae; genus Zalophus; species Zalophus californianus. The sequence goes on from NC_045597.1 coordinate 182,292,059, forward strand.
CAGTAATGATCTGAATGCTGTAGCTGGACCATGGGCATGGTACTAAGTTTCCAGATCTAAGTCAGAAGAGTTAGAACATTTTAATCGAACACACCTTTGGATTTCACAAGTTGAAATTAAAACCTGCAATGCAATTTTGCATTGTTAATAGATAAATATTATGAAACATCAAGTTTTTAAAAGCAGCATATGTTTGCTTTGAAGTGATTTATCTACATGATGGACTCACAGAGAGCTGTCAATTGGAAGAAAAAAACAAATAATCAAGTGACCTCCTGTAGTTTTCAGGTTTCTATCCCTTAAGAATGTTAGGGTTCTGAAGGAAAGACCAATCCTTTAATTTTCTTTTCAACTCTGATACTCATCTTGGAAAGCAGTTTACATGCATTTAGCCTGTGGAACTCTGTGGCAGTCATGCACAAGTTAAAATTGGAACAGGATGAATGATCTCTGTATTTGGGAAGGGATGTTTCTAGAATAGGACCCAGGCAGAGACAGAGCAGTAGCTTTCCCAGACTTAAAATGTAACTTATTTCATGATGAAGCCATAAAAATCTTGGAAAAGAGACGAATGTAGCAGAAAGTAAAAATTTATTTTTGTTAGTAAAGTATAAACATCTATAGGTATATGAGAAGATTTGTGCATTTTGTCAAAAAGAAAAAGAAGCATAGGAAATAAATGGTATTTTGTAGAAAAAAACACCTCTCCCAAAGAAGGTTGACATCACGATTCAGTTGGGACTTAGGATTAACTTTAGGCTTATTAGTAGTATTTTTTAATTATTTAAATTTGTACCGGTTTGATCAAAAAATATAAATAATATGTACTCCTATTGTGACTAGAGATATAAAACCAAAAGCATTACCTGAATATCTTTAGGTAACAGCCACTGTTCTAGTGTCTGAGAGCACAGTGATGAATAAGACATCCTTGCATTTGGGTGCTCAAAGTCAAGTGAAAGACAGATAAACATCACAATACAATGTGTTATATACAACTAATATGTGAAACAAAAAAGAAATCAATTAATTTTTCCTGGGTGTGTATGATTTTGGCAAGAACAATCAGGGGGTTTTCGTGGGTAAAATAATAACTGCTTTAGGATGTTAACATTTGTGCTGGAGCTTGAGACATCAAGAGGGGCTCCCCAGGAGGATGATGGAGAAGTCTGCCTTCTGGATGAACACCTAAAATGCTATGGGATGGAGCATACTGTGTTTGCAGTGAAAGGTGGGGGAAAATTGACTGAAGAAATTGCAAAGTAGGTTGGTACCAGAAAGCAAGAATCCTGAAGGGCCTGTGTATTACCCAGAAATGCTTTCAGCAACAAAATGCCAATTAACAGTGGCTTAAGTAATAATGGCTTCTGTTAACTCCCCTAGCACTCACTCTGGAGGTAGGCAGCTTTAGGTATTTTGCAACTGTTCAATGATGTCATTGAGGACACAGGGACTTTCTGTTTTTGTTTTTTGTTTTTAATTCTGCCCTTCTGCTACCCTTGATGATTTTTTTTCATGATCATGAGCTGACATTTCTGGGCATCATGCCTCAGCAAAGAGTCCCTTTCATCTAGTTGGTCTAAACTGGGAAACATGTCCTCTGGACCCATAACTCAGTGAAGGGGAATGGGATTTCCGTGAGTTTATAGAGGGCCCTTTTTTCTCTTAAAAACCTTCTGCTTCTACTGGGAAATGAAAGCAACAGTCTATATTCTTAGGGAGAAAGGGAAGACAACATTGCATAAGCAATGGACAGTATCTGCCACATCATGATTAGGTTTTGAATACTATGTGGTAGATATTTTGTAGTCCTTTAAATATTGTTAAGATAGGTACAATGCAATTCAGTTTTCATCATGAATGATCCGTGATGGCTCCAAAGCTTCAAGAAGGGGTGACTGGGAGGCCGTTTACTAAAATAGGAGTTGTCAAGGTGAGCCGTGCACCACAGATTAGGTGGGAAAGTCAGGACTTAATTTTTGACTATGTTAGGTTGGAAGTGCTCTGGGACATCTAATTAAGAAGCTAGTAGACACTTGGAATTACAGGTCTGTAGCTGAAGAGATTTAGCAGTATTACAGACTGAGGCTAGAGACCTCTGGGGTGGTTAGAACCCCAAGACAGGATGATTCTGAACTAGAAGAGCAGGAAACTGAGATGAGAAGGAAAAGGAGATTGCACCTTGGGGAACTCAAACATTTTCAAGTGTGGGCAAACGAAGAAGAATATGTAAAATAAATGAAAATGAAACAAGTAGATGGTTCCACAATTAAACTTTTACTGAACATTTGGAAAGGTGCATAAAATAGGCAAACTGTAATATGTTTTTGACACTGTAGTGACTCTTTCAAGAAATTTAGAGTGTAAACAGAATTTATAACATACTTTCACTTTCTTCCACTGCAAAATCCCAAAGCATCTCTTTGGCTTTATGACATCTAAAATCTGCTCTCCTGGGTCTTTCAGCTGTGTTTGTAGGGCAGTAAATTGTCTACTGACCAGAAGAAATGACATAAATATCTTCAGTCCTTCAACATTCTCCATCTTAGGTGATGAAAGATGTAGATAAAGCAGAAGAAGAAGAAGAAGAAGAAGAAGAGATTTCTGGTACAATTTTGCTAAAGACATTTTTGTATCTCTATTAAAAGTAATGTGAAATGCAGGGGCAAATGTGGAATCGCATATATAATAATGTCAGTTAGGGTTTCTTATGTGCCAGAGAAACTATCAACTTGAACACTCAAGGAGCGCCCGGGTGGCTCAGTCCGTTAAGCGTCTGACTCTTGATTTCAGCTCAGATCATGATCTTGGGGTTGTGGGATTGAGCCCCACACTGGGCATCACACTGGGCATGGAGCCTGCTTAAGATCCTCTCTCCCCTTTTCCCGCTGTCCCTTTCCCCACCCCCAGTTCATGCTCTCTCTCTCTTAAAAAAAAATGAACACTCAAAAGAGCATTACAATTAATTAAACTTTCAGAAGTCAGTCCCTCCCAAATATGTCACAGCAATTTTATCTATTAAATCTACCCTTGTACCTCTTTTGAGGCAAAGGAGAAAAGAAAAAAATATTTGTTATGTTAGTAGCTTCAATGTTTCTAAAAAGAAATAACCTAAAATGTGCCGATTCTATACTAGAAAATGCCATAGCTCACTAGCAAATATGTGTAAAATTAGAATATCTGAAGTTTACTCACCTTTGGTGTTTTCATCAAATGATGCCCTAGCTAGAGGATACTCATCAGCGAGATGGCCTTTGTCCAGAATAGGCAAGTAACTAGTGAAGGGCGCATTTTGGACTTGCTGCTTTGAAATGGAAGTCAGTGTTTACTCTTTTCCTTTTCTTCACACCTCCTCTGCATTATTCTCTCCTTGCCACTGGGTCACTGAACTGCTAAGCCCCTACCAGAAACACTAGAACTGCAACCAAGAATCCTCCTCTGTAGTAACAGAGGTACCCAGGTCCACACCTAACACTAGAGAGGAAAGAGGGTTTCACCTGTTCCACTTTTCAATACCCCAGTCTGTCAACGTTCTGCCTCTGGTTTTCTCGCTCTCTCTCAATCTCAATCTCACACACACACACACACACACACACACACACACACACACACACACACACAAACTGCTACCAGTCACAGACTATTGCTTTACCAAATGTAGTTTAGCCACTTGGAATGGCTGCTCTTAACAGCTCTTTTGAGGAATGGAGGAATTGCTGAAGTAAAGCGAAGGAATGTGTCAGGAGATCTCAGTTCTAATTAACATTGCCACTGGTTGCTGTGGAACTCTATTAAAGTCACTGTTGTTTAGTAAATCGGAGATTCCCCAGAGGGTGATTCCTGAAGGTGGTGGCGATCTGGGACCCAAATGCTCATGAAAATAATGGGAAAAAGTGGAAGTTATACAAGTAAATAGAGTATTCACAAAAATTCGGATTTCAATCACTGAATCAATCAACAAATAGTTTCTAAGCAGCTTGTACCCAACTCTGTAATGGTTTTGGGGGGATAAACACTCACACACAGGGTATATAAAGCACAAACACACATAGGGTATATAAAACAAGGTCTTCGCCACTCGAAGACCTTACTATGCTTCTTTATGATACAAAACTATTGAACATAAATTAATTAGTATAACTAAATGTATTTTCATAGTTATCTACTGTTTACTGTAGATTACTATTCAGAGAAGAGAAAATTAGTGCAGGCTTGAAGAAAGACGGAGGACTTAATGGAGACCTGGAGTCTTAAACCAAGATTATGTCAGATCTTTTTAAAATTAATTTTTTAAAATATTTTATTTCTTTATTTTTGCAAGGGAGTGTGAGCATGACCATGGGGGAGGGGGAGAGGGAGAAGCAGACTCCCTGCTGAGCAGGGAGCCTGATGCGGGACTTGATCCCAGGACCCTAGGATCATGACCTGATCCGAAGGCAGATGCTTCACCAACTGAGACACCCAGGTGCCCCCAAAATAATAATAATTATTATTAATTGGGTAGAGATGCAAAGAGAGCTTTCCACATGGGGTGAAGAGGTTGAGCAAAGATGGAGGCAAACCTCTTGTGGCTTGGCCTTGCCAGGCTAGACTGAAGAAGCATTTTTGGAAGTAAATTTGGAAGGCCTTGGCTAAACTCTATGTGGAAAAGTCTTGAAAAGACCTCAGCTTCTGTGTGTTCAACATGTGTGTTTCTGCCATTTTGAGGAGGTCCAACATGAGATGCGAACTGAGGTGCCAGGAGGACTGGCTGTCATATTAGTGAGTAAATTAAGGGAGGTGCCTCCTTCAAAACAGACGTGCTTTGTTTGCACATTCCATACATAGGAATGTTCTTGACTTCCACAAAGGAAAGTATTTTCCCCATTTTTCTGGAACTTGAAGCCCATTTGGTGTAAGTTATATATTTCCACATTTGTTAGAAGCTTAGACATGGAAAAATATTTCTCCATTGCAGAGAAAATCCATTGCATACCAATAAACATCTAACTGAATGATGGAAATGCAGGTGACCTGGAAAGCATAGGGGCCTCTCAAGGGGCCAGAAGCTATTCAGTACCAACTGATGCTCACCACGAGAACTTTTTCCTGCAAATTTCACGATTTAATTGCTCTTATGTGAAATCTCCCAATTTTTAAATACAGCTCAATTTTCAGGAAAAAGAAATGAATCGAATAGTTTACTTCCTCTGACTGGGTAAGACCTAAAGTCTGCCAATTTGTCTTTTCTGGCTTGTAAAGTCAAGCAGTGACATTCCACTGGGTGGAGGCATAGACTTGACCCTGAAACAGAGGTTGGGTTATAGTAGAAGCAGCAAGTGCCAATAGGCATCCTGCCTTCCTGGCTTTTATTTTTCAGAAGCTGCATCTCCTTGAGAAGGATGAGCTATTGGTATGAATGAGGATTAGAGAGTGGTAAATAGCTTTTTATTTTAAAGATTCTATTTATTTTAGAGAGTGCATGCACAGGAGTGGGGGACGTGGGGAGGGGTGGAGGGAGAAGCAGACGGAGAAGGAGAAGCAGACTCCCTTCTGAGCAGGGAGCCCATGGGGTCCCAACCCAGGACCCTGGGATCATGACCTGAGCCGAAGGCAGACGCTTAACTGACTGAGCCACCTAGGAGCCCTGAGAGTGGTAAATAGCTTTTGATGATCAAGAAGGGAGGGGGAGTTTTGTTTTGTTTTGTTTTTAACTTTACAGCAGAAACAGAGGAATGGCATTCTGTGAATTGAAAGGACTAGCAGCCTATCCCTTCGGAGCATCCTGGTAAATTGGCCTGGCCTCTGATTGGGAGGGCGGGAAGGTGGACTAGAGTTTGCCTGGGGTTTCTAGTAAGGCTGGACTTTATGCTGTATGGTCCCAAATTCCCAAATATGGAATGCTGTACTTTAAGGGGCTCTTAATGCCTGGAAAAGAGACTCCCTCATGATGACCAGTGTGGTCTGAAGACTAAAAGAGCCATCTTATATATTCTGCTCTGCAGAACAATTCCGGGCTTTTTTATGACCCATTGCAGGGAAACATTTTCCACCACCATTCCTGAGTTAGCCCTTCATGTCCAAGAAGAGTCCTGTGCACACAAGTTCAGGGAAGCAAGAACATATATAGATTTGATTTCATTTAAAGAAAACAAAGAAATGTGCCATTTCTCACACACCACATTTGTAGAGTGAATTTTATGTGACTAATAAAAGCATACATAAAGTATAAGATAGTGGTTAAGCACTGTGATTTGGACATCCAGTAGATCTAGATTTAAATTTGAAATCTTTGTTTTTTTTTTATTAGTGATAACATTGGGTATGTCCCGTCATGTCACCAAGCTCCATCATAAAATATAGACGATAATAGTATCTAACTCATAGATGCTATTGCAAAATAGAAGTGAGAATTAAATGAGACAATGTATTAACACCCTTAGCATGGTATCTGGAGCACAACAGATACTAAGTAAATATTAGTTATCACTATGATTCCAGACACCTTTCCAAATGTCTTTGTGAGAGAGCAGAATCACTGCTACCAGGTAACGCAGGGAAGTTTCCTGTAAGTAGTGGCATTTGAGCTGGGACTTGAGCTGAGATGAATTTAGACAGAGAAGAAAGCAAGAGAAGTGCAGCCAAAGTGGGGATCATGGGTTGTTTTGTTGGGGATGGTAAGAGCTCAGGTTCCAACCTGACCACTTAGCACACCCATCCCCCAGACTAGGGTTCCTAAAACATGCACAATTCTACTTCATAATCCAATCACCTCTTTGAAGATTGGGACGATCACAAAGATGTTAGGGTGTTAGCCAAAGGCCTAAGGCTGGATGCCTGCCAAGGAGCTGTAGCTGAATGGGGGCCATTTAATATAAGCAACAGAAAACTGGGATTCAGCAAGGGGAATGATGGTTAAATCCAAGAGTGTAGTCTTTGAATACTGAATTTTTACCAGTTGATTTTTAAGAAAGATGTTTTCCTCTTGAAAATTCTGAAACATATTTACTGTACTCTACTTGATAATGTTGGAATCAATGACTCACTTTGCTGATAAACTTTCCAGCAGCTACAACTCAAAAACATTCAGGATTCAGTGCTCCATATCAAGGAAGAGTCCCCAAGCACACAAACTGAGAGACGTTGAGCAGCATCAAATTGGGTGGCGGGACTGGGAATTGTGGAACAGTATTTACTATCATAATTCCTGGCAAAACACTAAATCTATGCAGTTTTCCTCTCTCTTTAATTTTTTTTTCTTCAGCTAAGACAGCAGAAGAGATGATTTATTGTACATGTGTTACATCCAGCCACAAATGAAAACAGAATTAGTCCCGAAAGTCACGGGTCCAGGGCAAAGGACCAAAACGGACTGTTTTGGTATGAACAAGGCTCCACACCTAATGTGGGGCTTAAACTCACAACCCTGATATCAAGAGTCGCATGCTGTATGGACGGAGCCAGCCAGGTGCCACGCCCCCCACTCTCTAATATTTTTAGTGCAAGTAAACCATGCTTTGCAACGTTATTAATAAATTAATATTTTGGTCGGAATGATTTGAGGAAATTACGTAACACTGCTGTGTCCCTGTTTTTTCTAGCTTTTTAGGAAAGATACAGGAAATCTCACTGTGTGGGTCATTATGAGGGTTAAGGTCATGATCCCAGGGTCCTGGGATCGAGTCCCGCATTGGGCTCCCTGCTCCTTGGGAGCCTGCTTCTCCCTCTGCCTCTCTCTCTCTCTGTCTCTCATGAATAAATAAATAAAATCTTTAAAAAAATTAAAAAATGCATAGAAATTCCTGGTATAAAGCTGGCTTATAATAGTTTGTAGGCCCACAGTTTATTCTGTTACCATTCAATTTTACTGGAAAGGTTTCAGATTTTTTTCTAAGACCAAGACCGAATGTTTCCTTTGGAAAGTGTAGCTAATTGCAAATAGGATACAGGGTTTTCTCTAGATACGCATAATGTACCTGGCTCCAGGACCACTCTTAGTGCAATAGCCCATGCTTCATTTATTTGTGCACTTTCTAACAAAGATTTTAGGCCAGTGCCATGGCTGTTTTGGGGTTCCCCTGAGTCTATATTCATAAATTTTGGAGAAAGGATCAGGTGCAGGCTTTAAGACTTGGTTACTGCATTATACAGAGTTATCAAAAGAAATTTTAATCTCTCTCACAGTGTTTCTGTTTTGTTTAGTAGCAATCAATGGGATTTAAAATCATGTTGGCAAGGATGTGGGAATCACATGAAAATATTGGTATCTCCAAATGTGCACATATCCTTCTGTAAATACCTGACTTGACATTCATTCATCCATTCATTCATTCATTCCCTTGGTATTTATTTTCTAAGGAGTATTTTCTTCAACATCTCCTCTGTCATTGCAGGGGCTAGGTGCAGAGGGGCAGAGTGTGCAAGGCAAATATGGTAGACGAGACCCACATTCCCAGTGCATAGCCTAACAGGGAAGACAGAAAACAAAATAAAAGATTCTTATAAATGTTATGAGGGGCAAATACTAGACACAGTGACATGATTTATTCTCTGGTGTTCAGACAGGCTTCCTGGAGAAAGTGATATTAAATTTGATACTGGCATGACAAGTAAGTGCCAGGAAGTAAGAGAGGTAGAGTGTTCCCTAGAGCTCACTCACTGAAGTGTGGCTGAAAAGGATTTACTTTTAGAACTTGATTATTATTAAACATTTTGATATGGCTACATAATTCCCAAACTATACCTTCTTCTCTTTCTTCCATTTCTTCACATGGTCTGGCACCTTTGGGACACAGTTTTGGACCCAGTACCCTCCTTTCCTTGCATGCACGCCCTTTGCAATGTGCTTTCAGAGCTCCTTATCAAGAAGTAAGGACTGTTTCTTATTCCTTGAATCTGGGTTGGCCTTGGGTCTTGTATTGACCAGCTGAATGAGATGGAAGGGGCTGTGTGTCAGTTCTGAGCCTCAGCCTCAAGAATGCTTCTACTCGTTCTTTTCCAATCCCCCCACTGCCATATAAACAAGCCGGAGCTAGCCTGCGGGAGGAGGAGATACATGGAGGAAAGCCAAGAGTCTTCAGCCTTCAGGCTGCCAACCCTCAAACATGTGAGAAAGCATAAGATGACCTAGTGGAAACACCTCCTTGAACCACAGCTGACCACAGATGACAAGTGAGCCCAGACCAGAAGAATACCTCAACCCATTCATGGACCCATGAACAAAACTAAATCAGTGTTGTTTTAGGTCACTGAGTTTGGGTGTAGCCTAAAATAATTCACTGACATAGATACCACGGTCTGTTTCAATTTTGCTGATTTCCGTCAAATGGAAATGCTTTATTATGATGTTTATATGAGCAGAGCATGCTCATTGAAACACAGAAAGTCAAGGTAAAAAGTGAAGATCCACTCTCCCACAGTTTGCTTCCCCATCCCATGTTTCAAAGAAGCATCTTTAACTGCCATGGTTTTGCTGTCAAGGAGCTATGTATTGCTAGGAACCATGAGTTCTCCCTCATTTTTGCTATGCCACAAGAACAAAAAAACCAATCTGGTGGAGTTCAGGCCCCCACCATAATTTGGGCTTTGCTGTAGGATGTTGACTAACTTCCTGCTTGGCTCCCCAGCAGCCCTCAGCAGCTGTGGGCTTTAGTATCTACGACCCTCCAGGCTGTCATTCTGTATAGTGGGCTTAGGCACCAGAAGACAGCTCTCCACATCTGCTCTCCTTCTCAGTTATAATTGGGTGCATGATTATTTCCTCCGGGAACACCAGCCAGATCCGGTTGCTAGGTTCTGCACAGTATTTTCCACTCTAGAGTTTAACGCTCTCTTTCCTAATTCTCGTAGTAAACACATAACAGTATTCTCATTTGGAGAGCCTTCGGAGAGCAATGTAAGTCATATCCCCAACAGCCCACTTTTATTTCTCTGTGGAAAACTGTGACTTCTGCCTGCTAGAATTTGTGATCACCAGAGAAATCGTTTTGTTTGTATTTCTCCTGATACTAGTGATACAGCTTTGAGAAACAGCCAGAAAAAGGGGAACGTGGGGAGAGTTAACCATTTTAAATAGCCAGAATGTGTCTTTACAGTGTTTGAAGGCAAATAAACAGGGTATAACATGCGGAAGGATAATTAAAAAATGATACAAGGTAATTACTCTCACATTGCAAGGCAGAAAGCTAGACCACAGAAGCCGAACTTGCAAAAGAAGTTATCAAAATGAATTTTGTTGTCCTTAAGTGACCTCTCATCTCTAGCCTAGGAAAAGTGGTTGCAGGTTGAGAGGCTAGACACTGTGTGTGTGTGTGTGTGTGTGTGCGTGTGTGTGTGTGTGTGTGTGTGTGTGTGTGTGTGTGTCTGGGAAGAGAGAGAGAGACGAGTCTCCACCTTTGATAGAAAACTTCCCGGTGATAATCAAGGGAGGGAAATGGATGGGACGACTTGGAAATCTCACTTCTGGCTTCTAGTCATTGAGGAGACACGGTAAAATAAAAATGCAAAAGGTTAGCTGAATGGCCTATGACCAGAGCAGAAAGCTGCCTGGCAAGTCACTCTCTGGCCACTGATGGTGCATTAAAGATGTGCATAAAGTGTGTTTCCCATGGACCATATTAGGCCACAGAGAGCAACCTGGGGGTGGCTTTGGTCATGTGACTGCCCAGAGTGGCAGGGACTCTGTAGGACATAGCTCAAGGTGCCTGACAGGATGTCCGGAGGGCACACAGCAAGGGGATCTACAGGGGAGAGAGAGCCAGTCAAACGGGGCCTTCCAGGTGCACCCCAAGAAGAAAGGTGTTCACTTCTCTTTCCATCCCTATAACCAGAGAGTGAGAAATACCAGCTCATTCTGGTGTCAGTGAACACCTTCCCTCCCCCCTCACCTCAACATCTTCCTCTCAGCCCCTTTGAAGGCAGACACGGTGGGGACCAAGTTAAGGGCAAGTTAGGGGTAAGCACCTGGAGATGAGGTAGAGAGAAAGGTGGTCTCCTGTGTGCCAGACACAGGGCTAAATGGGCCAGGAGAGAAGTTCCTTGAAACAAAATTCAAAATTGTAATTAATGTAAAAAACTAGGCATTTGAATTATTATTCCAATAAGACTTTTTTTTTTTTTACTTGAAGAAACTGAAAAAATTTTAATTATCAAAATGAAAAGGAAAGTTCTGGGAGTTGGCCTAGGGCTTATCCAAAAGGCAAGAAACAACTGCCCGCCACCCCATAGCAGGTTGGATCTGGTTTGTGGGGGAGAAAAGAAGAACATTGCTTTCCGATTATATCTGAGTTCCTCTGTGTTCTAGTTAATATTTAAGTATACAAGTTTAAAAAAAAAACCAGAACCTGATGTAATTACAAAGTGTACTCTAAGAGTACTGCAAATTATATATAAGCTGAATTATGGAATTTAAGTTTATCGCTTTTATGGATCATTTGTGACCCATTTAAAATAATGCCTTATATTGGGGAGCCTGAGTGGCTCAGTTGGTTGAGCATCTGAATCTTGATTTTGGCTCAGGTCATGATCTCAGGGTCATGGGATTAAACCCCATATCGGGCTCCATGCTCAGCAGGGAGTTGGCTGGAGATTCTCTCTCTCTCTCTCTCCCTCTGCCCCTCTCCTACTCATGCGCACACATGCACGCTTTCACTCTGTCTCTTTCAAATAAATAAATCTTTAAAAATTAAAATAAAATAATGCCTTATATTTATATGCCATGTCTTAGCTCTTAAAATACTTTTATAAGTGCTATCTTATTTGATCATCACAAAAACCTGTACATCTATGGCCCGGTGTTATGATCTGATTATTTAGGTGACCAAACTGAAGCTCAAGAGAAATCAGGTAAATTGCCCAGATGCATTGGTATGTGGCAGGTTCAAATCAAGAAGTGGATTTCAGGCTTCTGACCCTTAGTATAGCTCTCTTCCCGTGATTTAATCAGGCTGGGTCTCCCTCTTTCTACCTCCATGCTCGTGAATTCATTAATATATTCATCCCTTCATTTATTCAGCTAATTTTCTCGATATAAAGTTATCAAGCATTGAACATGTGCCAATGGGGGAAATTGCCATTAAAAACAAAAGTTAAAAATGCAATGACAATCTGTAACCAAAGCCAACGAGAAAAACACCGCACTTCCTCTTGAGTGTGTTACACATTATCTGGGTGACACGGGCGTGGAGGTGTCAGGTGGATTAGGAGTGAGAGCAAGGCAGTGTGGTGAGAGGAAGCTGAGGACCTGATGAGGGCGAGGCCCGGCTGCCCACATCACTGATTCTGGTCTTACCTAAGAAAGACAGGAAGCCATTTATGGATTGTAAACTTGGAGACTGTGTGATCAGATTTACCAAGTCAGCTAATGTATCATCATCCTAAACCAAGGGAAACAGAATTATGAAGATAGATACGCTGCCCCAGATAACCTGCCTCATAAATCCAAAGAAGAAATGTTTTCTGTGCTCTCTAGTCCATGAAATTCCTCTATTCCCATAACTAAGTGAGAGGTGTTTATAACTGATTGTTTTGATCTATCTAAAAATTCATTCTTGAGCACCTGAGCCAGCATGTCACACTCCCCCCCCCAAAAAAAAACTTCAACATTATGTGTGCTTGTTTTTCTTTTTTTTTTTAAGATTTTATTTATTTATTTGAGAGAGAGAGAATGAGAGATAGAGAGCACGAGAGGGAAGAGGGTCAGAGGGAGAAGCAGACTCCCTGCCGAGCAGGGAGCCCGATGCGGGACTCGATCCCAGGACTCCAGGATCATGACCTGAGCCGAAGGCAGTCGCTTAACCAGCTGAGCCACCCAGGCGCCCCTGTGTGCTTGTTTTCCTTTAGTTCCATCATTTACTCATTCAGCAAAATTCTCCCAGTGAGAACACCTGTTTGAACAGCCCAGTATGGGGAGATGACAGATAACTTCTGCCTCCAAAGAGCTTCTGCCTGCCTCTAATGGGATTGATTGTATACAGCATGAGAGCATTCTAGCCCCAATCCAGTAAGACAGGATACTGGACTCGGTTTCACAGTAGTTTGCTGGGTTTTCTCTGGACCATTTATATTCTTTTTCTTATTTGTTTCTATCAAGATGGTTGATTAAAGTTATGGGAGCAGTATGAAGTCAAGGGATTTGATGATACTAAGTGTGTGTGTGTGTGTGTGTGTGTGTGTGTGTGTGTGTGTGTAAAGCCACTTACGGCTTTTAAGCTTGGGTCTTATGTGATCCAATTTGCAGAGTCAGCTAACTTATTATCATATACTATGTATAACTCTATGTGTGCATACACACACACACGCACAGTCCCTTAACCTGGATTTCTGTACATAGACCATGATGTTGTATACTATCCAGATACCCTGAAGACTGGTGAGAAAAAATAGAACTTGATAATGATTTCATTCTTATTAAAGAATTTCTGTGTACTTCCTGATTCTCTTGGGGAAAACTAGTTAACCAGGCATAAACAATTCACATAGCACAGAAGGTACCTTCACCTACTTGCCTCTCAATAGATTAATCCTGTCTGAGAACCACAGTGACAATGCACTGGCTCGGAGTGTTGACTCCAGCGCTAATTCCTGGTAGCTTTCCCTGCAGGGACCCTGGCTCCACCCTGTGCCCTTTCCCAGAGGAGTCCTCCTTGACATTGCTTCCCAGTTTTTCGTAGTTGGCTTTCTTTGCAAAAGCCCTGTGGGTGTGCTGCACCAACAGTATCCACAAAAAATGCCCCGTTTCTGTGAAAAGCCGTAGTAGACAGTACAAAGAAGAAGGTGCTGTCTGACTTAGGCTGGGCATTGACAGAGACTAGTTCTGGAAGCTTTGTCAGCCTACCACAACACATAGCAAATCAAAGCACTCCCACCTGCTGTCCAAAACAGGCACTACATTTTTCCCCTCCTTAATTTTGTTAATGTGAAATTCCGTTGAAGTCTGGTCAATGTATTTTTGTCTTTTTGCTGGAAACTTGGAAAAAGTGAAAGAATGGAAGAATATGCTTTTTTATCAATGAGAAATGCACAAATAATTCATCTTTTACACTGGCTTCATTTTTTAAAAATTTTATTTGAGAGAGCGCACGATGCGGGGCGGGGGAGGTGTGGCAGAGGCAAAGGGAGAAGCCAAATCTGCTGAGCAGGGAGCCCAACGCAAGGCTCCAACCCAGGACCCCGGGATCATGACCTGAGCCGAGGCAGATGCTTAACTGGCTGAGACACCCAGGCGCCCCATCATTCTTTAAAACATGGTTTAAACTAATTCATTCAATAAATAATTTATGAGTCCTTACCAGGGGTCAGTATTGTTACTCAGGGGAGATATAGCGGGAAATAAGCTAGACATGGCCCCTGTCTTCTCCGAGCCTACGGTTTAGTGTAGGAAGAAAGGGAAGGAAGGGGAAAGGCGCAGGTGCACCAAGCGGAGTGGAGTGGCATGATCAAAATCTTAGAGGAACAGAAGGCACGCGGCTTTAGGAGAACCTAAGGCAGTGTGGCAGGCTGGTTATGTAAGCTGAGTCACGTGGACCATGGTGAGGAGGCAGTTTAGACTTCCCTATTCTATAAGCAGAGGAGCTGAATGGTCACATTTGCCTTTCAGTAATACAAATAGCAAGCATTTCTTGAGATCTTAGGACATGCTGGCTGCTGCAGTGAAATTTACATTTATCTTATTTAATTCTTACAATTATTTCATGAAGTGGATACATCGTTTCTCCCATTTTACCAGTGAACAAACTGAAGCTTACAGAGGTCAAGCAAATTGTCCACGATCGTTCAGCTGCTAAGTGAGGAGAGCGTAGCAGCCCTGATTCAAACGTTTAACTCCTTCCCACGAACTCCAGCAAAAGTTTTAAGCAGCTCTCATTGACCAGCTTTGTAACCCATGTGCACCCCTGAACCAATCAGTGAGGCCGAGGGGATAGAATGATTGATTGGATGGACCTGAATCACGTGGTCACTTCTGGAGCCGCAGCTGGGGAAACTCCTCTTATGGAACCGTAAGAACTGAGATTCCTGGTTATGTTGTTCTCCAAAGGAGATTCAAAGTTATTCCAGAAAGATACGAGCAATTGGCTTCTGGACAAATGAAAATGGCAGATGACCATTACCTCTCCTAAATTTAATTTTAAAATATTTTTACACTGTTTAACCATTTGCTACCAAAACTTTTACCAACAATTTTAGAAAATTTTAGCCAATGACTGACTTGAGTTATGCATAATCCTAACAACATTGTTACAAAGATAAAATACAGAAAACAGTTCAGAAAGGAGAAGTAACACGATCAATCAAGGGTATTTTTGAGGGCATTTCAATTATTCCAACAGATTTCATTTATGAACGTCAAAGAATCAGTGAATCCTGGAGCTTGCTTCTTATAAATGATGAAAAGGTGCCCTGAGAATTTGGATGGCTTCCCTCAGGTCTCACGGGCAGGTAATAGTGTTTCTTGGACATTGTCATAGAGACTTTTCCTATGGCAGCATTTTAAAACTTGTTGCTCCCAAATCCCCTGAAGTTTTCAAAGGTTTTCCCATGTTTTTTTGTGCGTCAACGTAGTATTTTCTGTTTCATTTTTTGTTTTTTAAATACTCCAATGGCATATTAATTGCATAAAAAGTTACCTTTTAAAGGAACTGTTTGGGCACTCAGAGTCTTATATAAAGTGACTGCTCTCAAACTGTTTAGTCTCAGGACCCCTTTTGTTCTTAAAACTTATTGAGAACCCCAAAGAGCTTTCCTGGAGCTGGAAGTTAAGTCTAACATATGGGTTAAGTATATCAATATTTATCATATTAGAAATTAAAATTGTGAATTAAAAAATCATCCATTAAAAAAATAAATCCATTATATGTTAGCATAAATAACATTTTTTTCACAGAAAATAACCATATTTCTTAAATTATAACAAATGGTGAAGAGATTGAAATTGTTTTACATGTTTACAAATCTCTTTAAAATGTCTGACTTAATAGAACATAGATTCCTATATCTGCTTTGGATTCAATCTGTTGTGATATGTTGCTTTGGTTAAAATATATGAAGAAAAACTGGCTTTATACAGATGTGTAACTGAAAAAAGGAGGAATATTTTAACAGCCTTTTCATGTAGTTGTGCATATCCTTCTTTAATATCCTACCCAAACTCAATGGATAGCAGTTTCATAAGGGTTAATTACATATCAATAAACTCATCATGCTCTGTTGCATTAAAATCCATTGGTCTATCTTGTACTTTAAATGGATCTTTTATCCATGCATGATTTATAACATCATGCTTTTAGAAAGTATGGGTTCACAAAGTCATGCAAATCTTCCATATGTTGACACATTTCATTATAAAAATCAATACAGCACATTAATTAATATTACCACTGATCTCATAAGAAAAGTCTTTAAGTATTAGGATGCTGTCAAGCTCACAGTAGTGCATACAAGTTTTTCAGAATTTTAATTCTTGCTTGAAAGCTCAGATTTATCATTGTCCACAAATTCTGTCAGTTATTTTCCTTAAAACAATAGACTTACTTCATTCATTTTTGAGAAAACATCTGCCAAATATTCAAGTCTGTGTGGCAGTGAAAAATACATGATTACTAGTACAGTTTGGTGCTGTTGCTTTGATGTGCTAAGGTAACAGCAGATTTATCCAGCATTGTTTTTAGACTTTCAGTGAATTTGTCAACACAGTGGAAAAAGCAAGTAACATCTTACTTAGTACTTCCTTGAAAATAGTTTTGACCTCATGTCACCAACTCCTTACAGGATCTTAGAGCTCTCCAGCCATTCTGCTATACAGTGAACAAACATGGCCCTTATTGGAGATCACATTGAAGTTCCCTACCTTGGTGGACTTGACCATGCATGCTCTTAGATAAGCCTCGTTCCTTGACACATATTGCTTCGTTTATATTTATAACAGACAGTGGTTCAAGACAGAAGCAAAGCCCATGGCCATTGAAGTAGAACCTGATATAAGGAGCATACAAATTATATTGGACCAGATTTTGTCCCAAGATGCTTGCTCTTAAATAAACCACAAAAACCAATGGTATAAAGAGAAGATGTCATTGGTATTGCATCCTGTTATGATTTTCATGTGTTAGGAATAAGGAGTTTTTACATTAATAAGGTGGGTGATGTATAAAATTTAAACTTGCCTTTATTCCCTTTTATTTTGTTATTTAGAAGTGAAAGATAACATTTTAAAAACAGGTTAAATTATTTTTGTCATGTTTTCATTCCTAATATTAGTGATGAAAGGATTTTATTCTACTTTTGCTTGCTTGTTAATTCTATTTTTGATGCTATAACACAAAGTGAAATTTCTATCCCCAGGGTAATATACATTTGATCTTGGTACAAATCATGATATGTCTTTTTGAATTTATATCTTGGTAGATGGATTTTATTTATGTAATGATTTTAAGGGGCGTATGTTCCTTGTTAAATAGATAAAATATATTGCTTTATACACATATACTATAATTTTATTTTAATGTGAAATGAAGTATTTTTGAAGATAAAAGCACCTTTTCATATTCGGCTAAAGTGATGAAGATTCTAAGGGTGTTTCAGAAATTATATATTAAAATAAAAGAGGCTGTCAAAAGAAACCCCAAACTGTTAATGCTATGCAGTGCCGTGCTGCTACGTAAGAAACCAACCATGCATTGCAGTATCTAGGGAATTCCTGTGCAATAGACAGTAAATTTATATTCTCTCTGTATAAGAAAGTGGAAGGTGGTAAGGAAAATCTCAGTTCTTCAGATATTTAGAAGGAATACAAGGGGCACGCCTAACTCTACCTGCATGCAATCCTTTTTCTCCTCTGTACAACAAATCTTGTCAATCTATGTCCACCATTGGATCATAAACTCTACCTGTCATGTTTCCACCTCGCTTGTCTTTGGATTTCAGATCTTCACCAGAATTCCAGTATTTCCAAGAAGAATTACCAATTAGTCCAGCATCAATAGTTTTAGTCTCTGGTCCTTCAGATAACACCAGGACCTTGGTTCATGACTATGGGATACTGGGACTCATTCAAAGCTACACAAGCCTCATTCAGAGGAGAGCTGGGGAGAGAATATGTACTCCCAGGGTAGATTTTTGCAGCCTGCCGACTTTTTTTCTCTGGTCACAAAATGATCACAACGATTAGACTTGTTTTCTCTTTTCAGCGTCATGCTGACAATGCTGAAGCCTATGAGTTTCTCAGGGACCTACAAAAATATTGGATATTAAAAATAAATAATAGCACCAAAACTCCAAAAGGAACTGCCAAATTTAACATTAATGAACATTTAATCACTACAAAATGTGACATTAGGTCCACTTAATCAATTGTTAAATTTAGTATTAAAACAATTCTATTACATCGGAAAACAATTTCTAGATTAGATGGTGTAATACTGCAAGAATTCCTGAGTGTGGGGGCGCCTGGGTGGCTCAGTCGTTAAGCCTCTGCCTTTGGCTCAGGTCATGATCCCAGGGTTCTGGGATCAAGCCCCACGTCGGGCTCCCTGCTCGGCGGGAAGACTGCTTCTCCCTCTCCCACTCCCCCTGCTTGTGTTCCTGCTCTCTCTGTGTCTCTCTCTGTCAAATAAATAAATAAAATCTTTAAAAAAAAAAAGAATTCCTGAGTGTGCTTGATTACTGTCTAAAAATCATAACCAGTCATAAATCAATTGGATTATTCACAGGCCAATAATTTCTGAAGCAAAATTATAAAAATGCATTCAAATTATATACAGTACTAATTACATTTAATGTGGGATTTGAGGGCATCTTACATGTTTACTATGATGTACGACGGAAGCTTTAAAGCAAAGTGGGATCCATGAAGGTTTTAACATAGCCCTGGCAAAACTGCCCCTATTACTTAGACACCAGTTGATCTCAAACAGCATATGTGTTATTTCAAAAAAAAAAAAAATGCCTTCCCTAGAAATGAAAGTAGATTGTAATAAACACACTTTGGTGTATTTTTAAAAGGCCTGTGACTCCCATGTAGCCTTAAGTCATTGATTAGAAACTTTCAGCAACATGACTGACTTGGGGAAATCACAATATGTCTTTGCTACTACAGAAAAAATATTGTGTATTAGGGGAAAAAAGCAAGACAGAGGAAAGATATGTCTCTGAATTTGACTGATTTTATTTCTTTGATACTAGATGAAAGTGTTTTCTTTGGTGAAAATGCACTAATCTCCTATTGCTGTATAGATGCAGAGGTTGAGAAGAGTCATTTGTTTTTGCTTTCTGAAAGCAAAGAGAACTCTGATACTCACAATAATAACAGTGGATGCCTTGGAGATGATCCTGTAACAATACCAAGGACATGATTTTGAAGGGAAATCCAATTCACCTTAAAGAGAAGATGAGAAATGATTGAGAAATGACTATCTTTAAAACAAACCAAAACAAAACAGTGATAAGTTGTATCCACTAAGAATAAAAAGAAAGAAATATTAAGTCACAAAGTCCACCGGGTATTTATTTAATAAAAACTTTAAGATGATCCTGAGTTACTACTCTGGAAACATCCCATGACAATATCTTGATAATGGTTTATTCCAAAAAATTAAAATTAGTGTTTCTTTTCTTTTCTCTTCTTTCTCTTGTTCTCTTTCCCTTTCTCTCTTTCCTCACTCCCTCCCTTCCTGCCTCCCCCATTTCTTTTTCTGTCTTCCTTTTCCCTTCTGATTTTCTTTCTTAACCTACCACCTTTTTCTTATTCCTTCTTATTCTCTTTACACTTGATCTTCATGGAAATTTCATAAACAACATCAACTGTTACTTCTAGGATGATGATTGATAGAGTTTACAAAGCAAAAGGTTTTGGAAGTAGGAATAACAGGTGCCTTTTAGTGCATCATTAATCCCTTAATGGAATGGAATGAGTTTTCCTGGGGGAAGAGAGTTCTACCTTAGGTCTCTTTTGAGGCACATGTCCATTGTTTTTGACCCACCCTCCCCCCAAAAAAAAGCCTTGGCAATTTTTATATTAGCAAAATTCAGGATGAGAACTTATTGGTTTTAGTGTCTTGGCTCCTAAGCTTCCCTATTTAAGGCTCAAAGCACAGTGTATTTCCAAGGTTAAGTGAGCTGGACAATTTAACATCTATGTCATAGCCCGAAAGAATCTCTGTGAGACTTGGTTATAATCAGAATCTTTTCTAGGATTTTTGGGACTTCTTTAGACAATTCTTTTGGTCAAAGGAACCTTGGCAGATGCAACATCATAAAGACTTGTTTCACCAACTTGGTCCCATAAATACCATAATAAACTTGAAATGCATTTAAGGACCATGTAAAACTGAAAGAAGAGGCAAAATGAGTGAGAGAGGGATCAACCCAAACCTCACAATTTTAAAAATTAAAATAAAAAATTGTTTAAAAACATGACACCGTTAAGCAGCAATGTTAGGCAGTGTGTGTGTGTGTGTGTGTGTGTGTGTGTGTGTGTGTGTGTGTGTGTGTGTGTTTGCCTGTGTAAGCATGTGTCTATAATGAACTTATGGTCATAGTGTTAGTCTGCTGCTGTAGGTAGAATTATAACCCATAGGGGCCATGTTGGGATCACCTCAACTTTAGAGCTAGCCCACAGGGTAGTTGCCTAGTAGCTTAAACTGCTGTGTGTAATGGGGATTTAATGGCTTATATTGCTGTACCCAAGGGGGCTTGATGAGCTGGGACATGCTCTAGATTGATGTCCAATGGGGGTAAGGCAAGGCCTTTCCAGGTCATGATGAAATGGGGAGTTTGTGTGGATTTTGGTACATCTCAGTCTGTTCATTAGAGATATAAGTGTCTATGTTTGAAAGAGGCTGGTTAAGTCAAAATTTGACTGGAAACCTAGCAGGAGAAATTAATCCCTAGGTACATTGGATAATGTAAAAGGCCTTCAGTTGTGTCACTCATCAGATAATCTCTTTAACATAAACTTGAAAAGGACCTTAAGTAAAGAAGTATTTGCTCCATCCTTTCCTAAGAAAAAAATACTGAATTTTCTGACTCCATGTGACTAAATGTGTTACCACAGTAAAAGGATATATGGAAACATTGGCCTCATAAGAACATGTCAAACCAGGATTCTGATGGATGCTTTACCTGTTATTTTATATAAGAAAAGATGATTTGCTAAGGTATGCAAGGATTTATGCTTCCTGAGGAAATGAGCTTAATTTCTAAGTTACAGTGATAGTTTATGACGTTGTATGATACTGATATATTTAAACACCTTTCAAGAGTGGGTGAGTAGGGATGCCTGGCTGGCTCAGTCGGTGGAGCATGTGACTCTTGATCTCTGGGTCATGAGTTCAAGCCCCACACTGGGCGTGGAGCCTACCAAATAAATAAATAAATAAATAAATAATAAAAAGAGTGGGTGAGTAGATACTAACATCATCTGCATAAAACTAAGGAAAAGGAGAGTTTCCAAACCTCATGCCTCCTCTGAAATGGACCCTAGAAGGTCACAGACCTTTGAATGAGAATCACTGCCTTCATAAGTAGGAGAGCTAGGCTTTGAACCCAGGCCTTAAAATATATTCTACGTTACTTTCATTGCCTCCATTTAATTTTAGGAGTTGCATTGACCTTTTCTAGGTGAAATTGAGTGTCTTCAGCGGAAGAAAAGTACATAATAATTGTACACTTACTATGTGGTCCCCGCCAACATAAACGCTCAAAGTCACAGCAAGCACCGTGTAAGTGGTAAGGTGGTCTCGGAAGAGAGTTGGGACGCTTGACAATAGGAGGGACTCGCGTGTCTTCTGAAATGGGTGAGACTTAGTCTGATGAAAGTCCACACAAGGGCATACCCCGAGGTGAACGACAGAAGCAGGACTGAATGCAGAAACTGAGAAAGGAGACAGTTGCATGTTTTTTTGGAGAGCAGAACAGTGGAAACAGAGTGTATCTGAACAGATGAAGCCAGATCACAGAAGTCCTCTGAAAATTAGTCAAGTGAGTTTGAAGTTTTTATCATACGAAATATGGAGTGATTGGAAAATTCTGAACAAGTACTACTTACTTCAGAGTAACCTAGGAAGCTCAGCCCATTGTGTTCAAGTTAGTCTTTTTAAAATTTTATTTATTTCTTTATTAGAGAGAGAGAGAGAGAACACGAGTTGGGGGAGGGACAGAGGGAGAAGCAGGCTCTTTGTGGAGCAGGAAGCCTGATGCAGGGCTCAATCCCAGGACCCTGAGATCATGTCCTGAGCCGAACTCAGATGCTTAACCAACTGAGCCACCCAGGCGCCCCATGTCCAAGTTAGTTTTGAGCAGAGAGATTATGGGGATCAGCAGGGAGGTCTCTCTCTCTCTCTCTCTCTCTCTCTCTCTCTCTCTCTCACACACACACACACACAGAGGTGACCTTTATATCTAACTCTGTAACTCTATAGAGTAACCTTAGAATTAAAAATAATTTAAAAGTAGCCCAGATAGAAGCTGGAATATACCCGATATTCAAAAAGTAACAGTTAAAATTAAAATTTGTGACAAAAGCACAGGTGCCAATTTTTTATTGTATGACTTTTCCCCCTCTTTCTTATCAAATATCTTCAAATATGTATGAAAATTAACATCCTTACTATACCTTGTTGGATGAAGGGAACTCTTTCCATCCCCAAATTCTTATCTCCAGAGTATCCTGCCCATGCCCTGGACAGCTCATTTGGGTTTCTGAAATAGAAGAGTTAGGGGAATGCCTTTATAATTTGGAAAAATACTATTAGTATCAAAAATGGCAAGAGTCTTAGAAAGCGCTTATAAAATTGAAAGCGAATAGAGATGAAATCAGAGAAATGCTCTGAAATTTTGAACAAAGTGGAGGGCTTGATACATGATAAAAGTATTCAGGACAAGCACAGTGATATAGATTTCAAAATTAGAAAAAAAATAGGAGAAAGGGAGGGAGGGAGGGAGGGAGGAAAGGAGGGAGGGGAAGTTTTGGAGAAGGTGGAGAAGACATTTCAGGACTAGACCTATGGACCAAAGCTGAAAAGAAAGTACCCAAAGTGGTCATGTCACTTGCTTTTTCCCTGAATGGCACTGTAGAAACTAACCCTAAATGAGATAAAATGTCCAAGGGAACAAAGGCCATGCTTCTGTGATTTGTTCTTTATTTCTAGGAGCTGACTGCAAGTCAAGCTTATTTTAGAGTCCATGGTTATGAGATCGTTCCATCACCTGTCAATTACTAGTAAGCCTCACAAGTATTTGAGAGGTTGAAAGAACATGCAGTGAAACAAAACGGGAGTCTGAATGCTGTTCACCACTGGCGGACGTTGGTTAGCTAATATTCTGCCTTTTTCCCCTGTTCACAGAACCGAAAGTAAGCTGCAAATTAGGCCGGTCTGCCTCCACATCAGGTGTGCCCCCTCCGTCAGTTACTCCTCTCAGGCCAGCCGGTGACCTGCAACAGAGCCAGGTACCATCATCGTTAGCCAATCGTGATTGACTTCCTGTGATGCAACATGCCAAACGCTTCCACCTCTGTCTGTCATGTGTTGCTGTAGACAACTTTTGCATTGGCTTTTATTTCTCTCTGTGTGTATGGGTGGAGGGGGTGAGTCATGGCAGTCTGTGTTCTCATCCGAAAAGGAAAGTCTTTCTTCTCTGTGACTGGTGAAACTTTTTTTGCTGTTTGTTACCAAATCGTTTTTTTGTCTCTGGTTCCCATCATTCTGTAATATTAATGTAGTAAACTTGTACTCTCTGTATTGGCTTAGCGGTTATTTTTTTAACAATTCTTTCTCTCTTCCATGTCTTGTGTACTTTTATACTGTCTCTGAAAATTTATCAACATTTGATAAATTTACCTACTTTGTTTTATGTAGATTTCTTTTTAAATGTTTTGTCTACAACACTTGCACAGATGTTGTCAATGAATTTGTACATACCTTTTACCTCTTATCCTATTATACTGTAATATTTGTGGCCATTTTGCTTTTATTTCTATTTAGCTTGGAGCATGATTGTAAGACACTGTGAATATCGATGTCCTTATAAATATTCCTATACCAATTCATCTGGATTGCACATGGCAGCTAGTCTTCTTTCTTAGGCCATAAAGACAAATTGACCAACCAGATAATCTAGATATTTACCAAAAACTGTAGATTAATAAGGCAATCTTTAAATAAATGGCTTTCCTCTCTTATCCCAACAACATCAGAAATGTTCTCAGAAAGAGAATGTAAGTGTTCGTGCATGGTTAATAAGACTTCTATTATCACTTGGAGAAAAGAGACAAGAAATAAAGGCATAAACTAAAATATCATTTAATCCTTTACAGGAACAGGATGTTGCTCTGATGTTCATTTGGGTACATGGCTGTCTATGGGGAATTTAGTATGGGGAGGAATCATGACACATAAATGTCTCTCTATTTCTCACCCAATAGAAATTCAGTACATCGACTTAATTTGTGAAGCTTAATTGTTGTTACTGTTAAGTATTGTGGGTGTTAAATAGGATAATGTCATCCTGGAGTGATTTCTCTCCGCTTCCTGGCTTTAATCTTTGCATTCATAAAACTCTTCTGAAAGAGTAAATTATAAAACTAGCGATGGTACCTCCATGGGAACTGTCCGTTACGGATTAGCGAATTACATATTCATCAATTATTTAAAATGTCAGGCTATTTTAAAAACATAACTAAACAGAATAATTGCATTTTTTTCTAATGGGAGACATGGTGCTTTTTAATATTTTGGTCTGGCTTAAATATACGCAGGATTTGATTTATGCATATATGAGATATCTATAAACACGAGAGATGAGAGGCTTCTCTCAAGGATATCTCAAGTGTCATTTAGAATTCCTTGTGTCTTAATTTAAAACGTTAAATGCTTCCATAACTCAGTGTATCCAGCTCAAACATTTTTTGGGCAAAACAGAAGTAGAAACGATAAGACAATGGATTAATAAATAACACAATTAACCTCACTAAGATAAACTGCCACTTTAGATGATATAAAGCTATTTCAAAAATACTACATTTACCAATATTTAAAATTTAAAATGTTGGATACAGAAAGGAAAGAAATTTAGCTGACTGTCAGAAGATTGCATTCACATAATCGAATTTCCAAAGACATGTATCTTGCTATTACCTTACCCTCAGTATCACAGAGTGGTTTTCTATTCTTTGTCTTGTTTTCCATTTTTCCTAATTATCTTTATAGCTGTTTCATCCTAAGCTCCTTTAACTCTCAATGAAAGCAGGTTCTTGGGGTAAACTTCTGGAATAAAAACAAGACACAATGTTTGTGCCTTTGCATTATCAACTCTTTGCTCACCTGATGAGATACTCTTTATTCTTGAAATATAGTAACATGAGAAAACCCCTTATGTTGCTTGCACACTGTTAGTTTCCCTACAAACCACAAAAATCCTGGCACACATCCATAGGGTAGATGACCTGTCAGGCTCTGAATTAGAAGGTGAACCTTTGAGGCTCTCCTCTGTGGCTTGTGACCAGTTGCAGTATTCGCCTATCCCTATATTCTGGAACCAAAGAGGTAAGCATGGCTCAGAAGACCCTTGCTTTATACCCCTATGACCTAACTTTGAACTAAAGTCAGTGGCTACTTATTGAAGATCCTCTTCTCACCTAATTCACAGGCTCTTGACTGAGATATGTCTCTAAATAACAACCAGGATGACACTGCCCTTTGTTAGGTAATCCAAGGTAGTGTCGACCTGTTGACTCTAAGAGTGAATATTCATAAACTGACTTGATATCGCCTAACATTATCAAAAAATCACCCTCATCACTTCTTAAGGAGTTTTTGATACAAGGATTCCCAGCAATTGTTTAAACACAGAATGCTTAATAGGAGATGAATCTATTTCTTACTAGGAAACCATGGAAAAACCACATGTTTCTTTAAAACAAACAAAAGCAATCACAAATCCCTAAAATAATTCCAACGGTGTTTATCAGCTGAGGAACTTGGCTTTAGGATGTCTGTGCCATTTTCAGCCACATTAAGGGGCATTACCATTCAAAGAGAAGGAATTGTGTTTTCTTCTGATTGTTTATTCATATCTTACCGCTTTTCTGTTTCCTCAGTACAAGTTTTTGACTCCCCCCTTACATGTCCCAGTAGGAGCTTTCTAAGTAGTGTTGCAAGAGGGGCATATGGAAGTGTCTGACATTGCTCCAGCAGAGAAGTATAGAGGTGTCCACAAGTGCCCCCACCCCCAGCCTTGGCCAATAATGATTGCCCACCTCTGAAGAGTCTAGAGACAGTCATTACTGACTGAGCCACAGAGGAGCCTAGAACCAACAGTGACTGTCCACCATGAGCATTTCTGTATTAAAAAAGGTCAAGATAACATTTGCTTGGTTTTGCAATCTTTGGGCCTCAGATAACTACAGCAGACACAGGATTTGTAGAAATGTGTAATCTTATCTGACTGGAAGTTCAAAATATGTAAGAGAAAATGTAATGCTCAGGAAAGAAGTGAGTTGTAAAGCATTTAAAGTATAATATTCTTTGAAATTTGGAGAGATGAAACAATTTTTTTCTTTCTAATTCACTCCAGAATAAGTAGATTAGACATGGGGCAAGACATTTCCTTGGAATTTTATTGCAATGTGGCCACATATTTTGGCATTTGTCTTAAAGCAGATCTTTAGAAATTAAACCAAATTTCTGTTCCTGCTTTGAAAACGCTATTTTCTTTTCCTTAGTTCTAAAAGTAAAATGGCATAGAAGTCATATTGAACTTGGAGCGCATGTAACTTTCTCTTTTTTTCTTCTGTA
Source organism: Zalophus californianus (assembly GCF_009762305.2). Taxonomy (NCBI): domain Eukaryota; kingdom Metazoa; phylum Chordata; class Mammalia; order Carnivora; family Otariidae; genus Zalophus; species Zalophus californianus. The sequence goes on from NC_045597.1 coordinate 182,318,824, forward strand.
GTCAAGTAGAAAGCCATGTGTTCAGAAGAAAGGGTGTGACCACTTTTATAGACAGTAGAAAATGATGTTCATGGTGTTCCTCTGTATCTGGCTGGGAACAAGACTACCTCTTGGAATGTGACGTCCATTCCATTGGTGATGATACCATCCGTAGTCTTGCTGTAGCAGGCGATAGGACAGCAGCTAATGCTCGTGGCCTGGGGAAAGCCATGCTTTCTCTCAGGAATGGAGCAGCTAGGGTGTGTCTCCACACAGAAGTTCCGACTTTCCTTGGAAAAATGTTCCCAAAGAGTGTTTGTATTTGTTTTTCAGGGAAGGAAGATGAGCACCACACCCTCCACTATAGGCACACGCGCACTTCAACACTCCCATTTCCATACACTTAGGCTCCTTCACACACACAAGCTCTCACATACTCACACATACACGTACATACTTGCTCACACTCACTCATGAATGTACACACTTTACATTTGTTAAATAACAGACTCCCATGTGGAATCAGGGAATCACAACGCAATGATCACATCACATCACAGAATCGCATCACAGTAACAGTGACCTAAGCGTTGAAATGAAACCTCACCTTCTCCCTGAGGCTAGTTTATCCTTTGAAACTGGATCATCTCTGATTATCTTTGATCTTGAGGAAGGGTTAGGAAAAGGCTATCTGTAATTTCCTTTGGCCACACATTGTGAAGGCTGACAGACCTAAATCTCTTTAGAAATCTCACAGTTGCCTCCACAGCCATTATCTCTTATTTTCTAGGCCCTCCGTGCCAGGACAGATGCCTCTTCATTACCTAGGACAGGCCTCACCCCAGCTGCTGGCCAGGCCAGCACACCCAGCTCCTTTCAACTTGCCCCTTCAGGATGATTTCACAAATGCTTATTCCTTTCAGTGCCAGCCCTCTGGCCTCTTTCCAAGCTCCTAACGTCCCCCTTCAGTTTGATGACCCTGCTGGGCCATAATGAGAGCCAACCCCGGGCTGGCTGCAGAGTAGAACATGTTGTCTTTTCCCATGGCTGCCATAGCTATGTCTGCATGCGGGCATCTAGCCAGCTTCTCTAGATGATGGAATAACATGTCCGGGTGTCCAAAGCTTAACACACGTCCAGCATGTTTTCTGGCTGTACCTGGATGTCAAAAGTTGTTTTTTAAATACCTGGAAAAAAGGAAGGTAAATCATTCAAAGTTAGGGATTAGGGATCAGTATATGTGGTTCTGTGACAAGGGCTGTGCCCGATTCTGAGGCATACCTCTAACGGCCAGCACACTGTGTGAGACTCAGAGATCTTCAGCTGACTGACAAAATTTCTCTCTTGATAAATGTCCCTCTCTATAGATCCTTGGAAAAATGTTTTTCTCACACAATCTAATTTTGTCCTTTTTCTCAGTTTCCTAACTCCAATGCAGTGGGATGCATTGATTCGTCCCATAGCCTCAGGAATGCTTTGTCTTAAAGTTTTAAGAAGACCACTGCTCTTTCTCAGGATCTGTGTGAGTTCTGGGCTTTCATTTAGTTTTCCAGATAGTCAGAACATTTGCACATAAAAGTTGTAGGAGCCTAGAAAGCATCAGGAAGGTGATAGACAAAGGGAGAGTGAGTATACTGACATAAATGCTCAAACAAGGACATAGAAAGAAATTCTGTTTTCATCCACTCCATGCCTACCTACATCTCTGAGAAATATAACCTTAAAGGGTATATTCTTATTTAACCTCACCTTCCATGCATAGGATCAAGTAGAAAAAGTAAAACAAACCTTATGAATTGAGAAGTTTCAAAAGTGTTTTCTCTTTAGAATTTCCATGCTACCATTAGCACGGATAGAACTTGTTTTGCCAAGACTGTTCATACTTTATTCTAGTCGTAAGTCTTGTAGACCTAGAATGTGTGTATTAAGAGATTTCATATGATCAGTTGCATATACATTTTCAAGTACTTTCTGTCTAAGAGCTGAAGTTTTGTGGTGGATGGGAGAGAACAGTATTAGAAAGGGAGGGGACAGGAAAGGTGGTGGGAACGCGCGTGTCATCCCAACTTAACATGACGAAGGGCTCCTTCTCTACCGTCCCTTGCTCAAGTGTTGAACAAACTTGTGTTCTTGTTGTTAAGACCCTGTGAATATTCCAGTTCCTCCTATGAGACCTGACCCAAGAGAGTGTTCTGCGTCGTATTTGTATTTGATACAGCTGATTGGATTATATGTTCATGATTACAGTGCAGGATGGAAATGGAGGAAAAGCAGAAACAGAACACCCAGCCAAGCAGCCAATGCTGAACTCGCTTCATTAACACATAGCTGCCCACCACAGAGCTTCCTTCAGGCCATACAATAGATTTAAAAATGACTCCTATTGTTTTCTTCATTCTGCATACAAGTTAACTTGACATATATTTCCAAATATGTAAAACCCAACAGGGTACTTGGAAACCCCTGCTATGTTTACAATGCAACATCATCACCCTGGAGGAGGGTTGCTCTGTACTAACTTCAGATTGTAAAATAAAGTGTTATGTTAACAAAGATTATGTTACAAGGAAATTATAATTGTTATAATGATGTTTACTGAAGAGATTGGAGCTAGCCCTGTGAAATGTGGAATAAATTAATATTATAAGTAAGAATGTCAGTGTTTATATTGATCTATTGCCATGTATTATGGCAAAAGTACATTAAAATAATGCAAGTGCCAAAAAACAAAAACAAAAAAGCATTATCTTATGTGTGCTCTCAATAATCCTGTCTGATTGCTTTATATAAATATTAGCCTTGAGTACCCATTGACACTCTCTATAATTAATTTCATATTTGAAGAAAAAGCAAAATTTTGTGCTTGTGTTTAAATAATAGGCAAATCCAGTGATATGTGTAATGTAACATTGGCCTTACTTGATTTCTACTTCTATACAAAGAATTCAAGGAGCAGAGAATCAGATTGCTTTTTACAACACACTACAGTATAGCTAAGAAATTTGACATATTATTTAGGCATCCTGTGTTAACTTTTGTATATTTCAAGGGGCAGAATATTTGGGAGTCACCTTTTAAAGACCAGTAGTCTCATGACCTGTCTCTCAATAATACCATTATCGAGTAGAATGAACCTAAATAAACCTATCCCTGTGCTCTTATGCCAATTCCCCAGAATAATTTGCCATTTATTCCCTTAGAGCAGGAAGCAGAGTATAACAAACAAGAGGATGTTCTCTAAAAAGTTATGAACCAGTTGACACAAAGGGGTGGGGATGGGGGCACACGGGCTGTGAGAGTGTCCACCCTCTGCCTCAGCCGTAGTCCCTGATTTGTGCGTGCATCCTTCTCCTCAGCATCAGAGTCGATTACCTAACCCACCAGACCTGCAGGTAAAAGTGTGAAGTGGCTTATGGAGATACTCCAGCATTCTTTAACCCATGAAAAAGGCCAACCGTTGTTTGGATTTCTTAGATGAGGTTTGCAACATAAAAACCACGTGCCATTTATTGTCATCTCTGCCGTGATTATTATAGTCCAGGACTGTGCCAAGAGCTTCTCTACATCATGGCAGCTGTGTGCTCTACAGTTCTAGCCTGTGGACACTCTTATCATCCCACATTACCACCTCAGGTATTCAAGTACCTTGTCCAAGTTGTGAACCCAGTAAATGTCAGTCTGTGATCTTAGTTACTCAGCTACTTAGAGGATGAAGGACTTCTTTTAGAGTCCTGAATCCACCATTTAGTAACTGTGTGACCTTGAATACATTGTTCAACTCTTCAGCATCTGTTTTCTTGCCTGTAAAATGGGCACAGTGTTATCCACCCTGGATGGTGGTGGTTTTCACTGAGGATTAATGAGATAACATGTAGGGAAAGTCTTGGATGGACAGACAGAAACTGCTGGAAAAATATTCATTCTTTCTCTTTTCCCTTATAGTTTTTCCTTCTTCCAAAAATTCACTCCCTTGCTTGCTAGGAAATTCTAAGTCGGAGAGTTGTTCTAATCAGTGGTGTTCTGAAGGGGATGGGCACGGAGGGAATGGTCCCATCCACCCTGTATCACTGACCTTGTTTAGAACCACTGGTGCACGGTGATACCAGAAAGCAGACAGACTTTTAGTCGCTTTTATTACTGATTCTAAATTTTCTAGACTGTGCATCCCCTTATTGCCAGCATCTGAGATGGATTGGTTTCTCCTGCCCCCTCCTCGGTACACTTGATACGATTGTATTCATTATTCCTTTCCCAAATAGGAAATTAGGTACTCGATTATTTACCATATAATAGGAGTCTGTATCTGGCATTTCTTCTTACCTTATAGGTCTCATGTGTGGCTTGGAAGTCAAGTGAGTAGAAACCAACTGAGGCTATCGTTTCAGAAAGGCCACCTGCCCCTTAGTACTACTTTACTCTCCTGTCTGAGTGAAAGTATGAATGAACCCCAAGGAAAATGTTTAGGCTGCAGGGGAAGCCGTTACCTGCTGGGGTCACTGCAAAGATGCAGAGATGCAGGATAAGTTTGTTGCCAACTTCAACACTTAAAGCTCCCACAGACCACAATATTTTTGTTTTGTTTTGTTTTGTTTTAAAGATTTTATTTATTCATGAGAGACGGGGGGGGGCAGAGGCAGAGGGAGAAGCAGACTCCTCGCTGAGCAAGGAGCCCGATGCGGGGCTGGATCCCTGAGATCATGACCTGAGCTGAAGGCAGATGCTTAACCAACTGAACCACCCAGTCACCCAGACCACAGTTTTAAATGCCTTGTTCTCCTAGATGCACATGCATTTATCCACAAGCGTGCCCATTATAATAATTTGTCCCATCATATTGATCTGACTGTTCTGTATTTTAATTCTTATTTTTCCTTTTAATGAAAAAAGCATTCAGGATATCGCATTATAAATTGCTATGTACACACGAGGCCTGAATTTTAACCATGTTCTGGCTTGCGGAGTGAACATGTGCCCAGCCTCACCGCAATACATAGGTGTCAGGTGGCTCCGCTTTGTATTTCTTAAGCAAAGTCAGAGACGATGGACAATCTCTCTATATTTTTTAGTCTTTGTAGCCTCATTTATTCTTCAGATGCCAAGAGTGTTCTAGTTTCTGAGACTAGCGATAATATGGATGTATTCGGGAAAGTAAAGCTGAAGATTTTAAATCCGTGTATGTCCCATCAGTTTATTCTATGTGTTTTCAAACTGATCTTTCAAGTTTCCAATTCCGTGTCGATTTTTATTAAACAATTAGATAATAGAGACTCCGGGAGGGGAGGCATTTGAAAATATTTAGCTGCTAGACTTACTCCAAATGTCCATATACTTGAAAGTGATGCATTGGCTCAGTCTAGAGAACAAATTTCCAATGTATCGCTGTGGAGTTTGTTGGAGTTGTATACAGATAGCCACTGAAGGACCATTAAAGCTTTCCAGAATGCTCACTCCATTTGAGAGCTAAGTGCTACAGTTGTGTTTTGCTGTCATTTGTTAGCAGAAGTCCACAGAAACGTTCCCCATCATAGGCTGTAACTACTGAAAGAGCTGGACCATCCAGCGTGGGGAAAGTGGCATAACATTCGGTGGGAGCCTAGCGCCACCTAGCATCCAAAGTGCGCTTTATATATACATATATACACACTCATATATGTATGTATATATATATAATATATATGTAATCAAAACTGGTTTATGACAGAGAAAATATGCTATTTACAATAATAACCATAATACTTATAGAAACCCAGAACAAATGTCTTTTATTATACTTGTTTTGGATAATTTTCATGACTTTAGTCTTGCAATTTTAGGTTGTTTAACTTTTAAATATGCCTTCTTGTACTTTTGGGGGGTGGGAGGGAATAATGAACCACAGCCAGTGATTTCTGAATGTTATGCATTATTTATGATGAGACGCAACTATTTTCCTTAAGACTTATGACATCTTCTGTGCATTGTAATTCCCTAAATCCAACCTGAGCCTCAAGGAAAGGAGGTCATTTATTTCCTGTGTTGCATTTTGAAAAGAAAACTGGCAAAGGGAGATTGACTGGCTGAATGGAAGGATTCCTGTTGACTGCTTTTTTTTTTTATCATGAACATATTTGAAACATATTGTATAAGATTCTTTCCTGAAAAGAGAAGCCTCCCTAACTAGTGGGTAAAATTACCTCCAACTTAAGTTACATGTGGATCAGATAGAAAAGTGCATGCTATATTAATGTTGCCTCAGAGTTATACTACATTTGACTCAGAATAATAAATACACCCACATTACGAGTGCCTTATTCAAGAGGCCCTGAAATCTCTACTTTCTCCACTTAGTTCACCTGCTGGACAAACTGTTGTTCTCTGTTCTGTGTTGCCAATAAATATTATCCTTCTGGTTGAAAGCGTCTTCCCCAAATAAAATAGATTTCCAAAATGGCATTTGTTGAGGGCTTATTATGTGCTTGACACAATCTTCAAGGTGCTATATTATCTAATTTTATTCTCACAGCTTCCATGTGTAGTAGATAACATTATCCCCATTTCACTGATGGGAAAACTGAGGCTAGAGAGTGTATTACCTGTTGAAGGTCTCATAGCTAGTGGTAGCTATAAGGACATGAGGTGTAAGCCCAGGCGGTTCTATCTACTTAGTGTTTGTTTTCTTTTCTACCAGAAATAGCTGTCCTTCTGAATTTGCTCTCTTCATAAAACTCCCTTTGTTTCATTTCTATTAATGGCATTCATTGATTTATTTAATCATTCTTTGCTTTTTCCGGGTCTTGCCTTTGAACTCCTCTAGATTTAAAGCTAACACAGCAGAGGGTAAATTGAACTCAGACTTCAGCTGAGCAGGGTACCACCTAAGAGTAGGATCTCCAAGGGTGAGGTGGGGCTGGGAATTTTGCTCCTGGAAGGAAGCTAGGTGTCGATCGTTGATTGTGTCCTTCTCTTAAGGACCGTGGGTGGGGGTCCTGAGAAACCTGCCGTGCAGACATGGATGTGCTGCGTGTGTGTGCGCGTGTGCACGTGCACGAGGAGGAACATGAACACTTGAGCACATCTTATTCTTTTTACATGCTGAAAAGAAAACACACCCCCTCACGCACATGCACACATAAATGCAGCTTCTAGAGCACAGGAGTAGATTTAACCAGTGGCACACAAAAGAAAAATAATGTGTTCACCAAGATTTATCCAGCTTCTGGGCTTCCGTGCGGAACCTGTGAACAGACACTTTACATTGGGCGGGGGGGACACCAACCATACTGTCACTTCAAAGGCTTTGTTTCTAAAGTTTTTCTAAAGTAAACGCTGCCTTAGAGCTAGTTAATAGTCCCTAGTTGTCAGCTGTTTTGACAGGGATGGAGTCATGACTTAGTACTATCCCAGGAAATGAGGCAGTGAGCGGAAGGACCAGAGGGTGTCAAGAGTAATCATAATGCCCACCCCATCAACTTTTCAGGAGAAGCCAATGAGCCAGTCTCTGATCATTCAGGATATAACCTAGGGAGAGACGGGGTCTGTGCTGTCCCTCGTCAGATAGTCACCTTAATAATGAAACAAGGAAACTTTGGAGAAGTCTTACACGGGAAGCACTTAACAGTGCTTCCCCAGGCCTCATGGAATTTCCAGGTATTTTGATTTCTACTTCCATATGAAATGAGATAATGAATATGAAATCACATTTTTAAGCTACAATGTTTAAATGCAAATGCTTATTTTCAGTCATTTATTATTTAACATGTGGGCTTTTTTTTAACATTTAACACTGGTTGAGCAAAGAAGTGCAAGGCACTTGGGGATGCATGGTGCATTAGGAGGAAACGAGAGAAGCTGGAGACAGGAGAGCAGAAGATCGCAAGAACGCGTTATGTAACGGCCTCTCTCAGATCCAAAGGTGTCTTGCAAAAAGATCATGAGGTTTTATGACAGGTTCATGCTTTTCCCCAACTCGGGTCCACTCTCCCCACCTGTCCCCATATCCAGCCTCTACACCAAGAGAGTGCTATGTGTTTGTTGACTCCTGGATGCAGAATTCTGTAAAGTATGCCCATTGCTTACAGGGTGGAATATAAACTGCTTTTTCATGGATTTCAAGGCGTGTCTGATCGGGCCCTGGTCTTTCTGTTAAGCTTCATTATCGAGCACCCTATCTGGTACATCTCATGCCCATCCACTACCCTCCATGGTTTTCTCACTTTCAAATGCCCCAGGAATGCCTCCAAGATTTGCCTAACACTTACTTCTTCTTGGAACACCCTCCCTAATCCTGGGCTCCTGGAAACCATTACTTATCAATAGGCTAAGTCTGGAATCAATTGTGTTCTCCCCTTTTGTGAGGTTGCTGCCACCCTCCCAAGAATATCTTCATTCTTCCATATCTCCCCTGTACTTCATACTTAGTGCGCCTTACTTTTGCATAAAGGAGAGCGTTGTCTGAGGGGTGTTATTTTCTGTTCTGTTACCCAGAAAAGCCATCTGGGGAAAGGTCAGATTAGATAAATTCCTTTACTATCAGAGTTTTTAAATTTGCAGACGTGCACTGGAAATTGCAAAGAGGAGGCTATAACATGTCACGCTTATCGAATATATTTGACCATAGAACCCCTTTTTTTTTTCATTTTTCCAAAGAGTATCTTTTTTGATTCCAAAGATGCAGATTATAATTATTTACATTAGATCATAGAGTCTTTGAGGGCTGGGATGTATATGTTCATCTTAGAAATCTCTAGTTGTCTTAGTACATATTGAGTGGATAAATTAATTAATGCTAAAGGTGGAAACAGCTAAGCATCTCATTGTAAAGCTGTTGTAATAATTTGCAGAAGCATTTGGGCTCCTGATAGGTGGCTCTGCACATAGTCATCACACATGCCCACCTCCGTTATTTACTATTTTTACCTGCTGGTGGAAGATGAGAGACAAATGTTAGAGAAGAGAATTAAAATTCAGGTGCCACTGAGAGAGATTACACAATACCTGCAGTTCACACGAAAAGGGAAATACCTACTCAATTCATTCTTAAAAATTGATTTTTTAAATAAAAAAAAGCAACTTGATTGACACAAAGAGAAAGAGTATGTCATAGGGACCACTTTAGAAAGATAAACTTTAATGATGAAAGTACATACTTAGTACAGAACATAAAGTAGGATTGGAGGAAATTAAGACCTTTATGGTCCCTAATAGAAGCCCTCTCCCCACAAATAGTTCAATATGAAATTTTCTTCTCTCTTTTTTAAAGATTTTATTTATTTGAGAGAGAGATCACAAGTGGGGGGGAGGGGTAGAGGGAGAAGTAGGCTCCCCACCGAGCAGGGAGCCCCATGTGGGACTCGATCCCAGGACCCCAAGATCATGATCTGAGCTGAAGGCGGATGCTCAACCGAGCCACCCTGGCACCCCTGAAATTTTCTCTCTTAAAATAACACAAAACTTCTATCACATTTATACTTCTGACACCTGCCACAATGTGTGTTCATCATTTCGTGTTCTGATGTGTGGAAGGTTTCCCCCCACATCACCAAGCAATTCTCCAACACCGGTTGGGGGTTCTACAACCTAACTCGATTCTGACATTATCTGCCTGCAGATGGCACCAGATCCCACAGGTGGAGGGCTCCATTCTCTAAGACTGCCCCCATCTCAGGTGCCATAATGGAAACTCCAGGCTGTCACTCGGCTATAAATCAGAGGTTCCTATGACCCCCTCCTTAGGTTCAGAGACTTGGCTGGAGCGGCTCGCAGAACCCAGAGAAACCTTTTACTTCCTAGATAACTGGTTTATTATAAAACAATATGCATCAGTATGGCTAGGTGCATTGGGCAAGGTCTGGGGAAGGAGCGCATTGCTTCCAGTGCTCTCTGAGAACCCCCTTCTCTCTGAATCTTCCCATGGTCACCAACCTGTGAAAGGAATTTCTCAGAACTTCCTCCTTTTGGGTTTCACGGAGGCTTCATTAAGTAGGACTGATTGATTAAATCACTGGCTACTGCTGATTGAACTCATTCTCCAAGGCCTCTCCCCTCCCCAGAGGTGGGTGGGACTCAAAGTTCTGCCCCTCTAATCACGTGATTGGCTCCACCAGCAACCAGCCCCCATCCTTCTGGCTTTCCAAAAGTCAACTCATTACCAGAACAAAAAACACCTTTCCAATTCTCCCCACAGGTAATTCCAAGGGTTCTAGGAGCTGTGTGCCAGGAATGGAGATGAAGACCAAGTATAAATTCCTTATTATAAATCACACTATCACAGTCTATATATATTCTACTTCATTTAAATTTTCTTTTCACAAAATTTTGCATAAGGTTATTGAGGCTGAACTTCTTTCCGTCTTTCCTTCTCTTTTTTCCTATTATTTTGCCTCAGATTTGCTGGGCAGGTGCCCTAAACACAGGAGAACTCTTTTGGGTGATTGAACACATGCCCACAGAATTTCTAAAGCTACTCCTACTGCCAAATTTAAATACAAAGGCAAAGAATTTAAAAAGGTTTTTTGAAAACGTTGTGAGAGCTGTCAGTGACAAAGAGCTATTTGATACTCTAGTATGTTGACTTAAAAGAAAGTCTGCCTCCCCGCTCTACTGTCTGTCTTCTCCCTGGGAGGGAGACTATTAAATCAACTGTTAACTGTGTAATAAATTGTGTGCCAAGATTTGCTAAAGCTGCCAGAAGGGGGCAGCATTTTGTCCTTCCCTATTTCCTTTAAAAGTCGGGAGGGATTTTACAGGTCCCCCAGGGAGTGCTACATTCCAATATTTATCATGAGGATGAAGAGTAGTGACCTAGAGGCGTGAGGCCAAGGGACTGGTCTGGAGTAGAGCATGTGTTTTTAACTCCCTCCAATTCCTGTCCGTCACCCTTCCTTCCCCTCCCTCTTAGCTGCTCCCAGGGGAACAGCCGTGACTGGACCCTAGGAAAAAAGATTCACTGGAGGATATTGCTGGCTGCAAATTTTCTGGTAGTGACTTGATAACCTTACTTGCCACAGCTCTGCCAACAGTCATTTAGGGTCTGGGCAAAAAGAATGTGGATATAATTAATTTGGGGCTATTTTACCTTCCCCTCCTCCTTCTAAAGCCTCCAAGCTCTAAAATCACCTATCTCACACAAAATTTTCCAGCCTGTGTCTCACACCCACTGTTTAGCTTTTACCATCTCTTGTACACCAACCAGATACTAATAACTAACATGTGTAACCGTCATTACTAATAACTACCAAGTATAACTGTCGTCGACGCTTTGGAGTAATTAGCATTAACACTTTAGAGTTTGCAAGTTGTTTTCATACATTCACTCAGCAAAGGCTCATTGTCCATCTGATAAGCACCAGGCGTTCTGTTGGATGCTCAACGGCTGATAAAACTTCTTGTGTTCAAAGGAACTTGAGCCTAGTAAATGATACACACACACACACACACACTTTAATCGTGGCACTTCATCTCTAAATATTTAAACATGTCTCTCCTAAGACCAAGGGCATATGGGCATATTTCTAAACAATCACACTCAGAAAAGCAGTCAAATAAACTATAATGACTTAATACTATGGTCTCATAGAAAGCCCATTTTCAAGTCTCTACAAGTGCCTGAACACTATGCCCTTCCCCAATCCAGGATCTAATATAGGATCATAGATTACATTTAGTTCTCATTGTCCTTTTTTCAGTCTCTTTCCATCATGAATATTTCTCAGCCTCAGTGATTTTTCAAGATGCTGAAATTTTTAGTCTGGGTTGTTGGTTTTTTGTTTGTTTTGTTTTGTTTTGTTTTTCCGAATGACCCTTAGTTTTGATCTGTCTGACTGTTCCTTTGGGACTAGACTCGAGTTAAACATTTTGAGCCAGAAGACTACTTGTGAAGGCCTTCTCACAGAAACATGTGGCATACGTTGTCAGTTTGTTTCGTGAATGGGAACATGATGCTGGATCACTTGATAAAGGCCGTTTCACTATTCTAAATACTGTGTACCAGGAGGGAGGGACCAAGGAGGCTGTCTTGGAGTCTGTCCACCACAGGGTCAAATCCATTAATTAAATATATTATGCATCTTGTGTTATATTTTTTTAAAAATCTGTTTTTTGTTCAATCAATTTCTAAATAGATTTGACTTTACATTTTCTTTTGTGACTATCACAACAATCCTGCAAATTGTCATTATTACTCTATGTCTGATGAGGAAACTGAAAAACAAAAAGTCAAGTTAAATCTCAAGTCCACATAGCTAGCTAGCAATGGCAAATCTGGGATTTGAACCTTGTGCACTTTCCTGCAGAGCCGCAAATACCCACCACAGAGGTTCTGACTGCTCTTCACCACTAGAGGGGGGAAGAGGACTGTCAGAGTTATACAGCTCTTCCTTGGACTAGAAATCTTTTGATAGTACCGAGTTCCACGCTGGGCAATGCTTAAAGATGAATGAATAAAGAAAAACAAAAACAAAAACAAAAACAAAAAGACATTATGTCCACACTGATACCCCATCTTTTTTGTTTGCTAATTTTAGACTAAAATAGACTGAATACACCTTAACTACAAACACTGTAGAGTAAGATTAAAGCCAAGTATGAAATGAGGATATGGCCCATATTTAATCCACAGTGAGGTTTTGGGCAAGAACAGTGGGTTGTTCTTTTACAATATGTATGATCTACCCCCGTAAGCATAAAACATAGTATATGCACTTATGGGATAGTTGTTAATTACTACTTTCCAGGAATCTGTATTTTTCCTTTTTAGAGAAAAGATAAGCCATTATGGAATGTGAATTTGGCAGTTATTATACTGTGTTGTTTTAAAATTAAAGGACCCCAATTAAATGTCTGCATCTTACCGTCTTTACCAACCACAAACAAGATATCATTATGTTTAATTCATCCTTTAAAAACTCACTGCTGTGGAAAAATACGAGGCAAATCTAGTCTCTACACTGACTGGATTATCAAAATAGAGCTTATCTGGAGATATAAATAGAAACCTACATTCTTTATTCCCAAAGTAGCAACACTAACAAAATAGTAATTGGTGGGAAAAACTGAAAAGAAAGAAAACAGAAAAAAGCAACACAGTCCTCTCATGTCAACCCTATGAAAACAGGTATCCAGGATGTACTGGGCAGACATTGAAAATCATGGTGAAGGACTAAAGTGAATAACTTTTTAAAAACTCATTACTATTTAAATGAGGAAAATGTAAAGTAGCCTTCCGTTCAGTAATAGAAAATGTAGAATTATGCTAAACATTAAAGAGAAAAAAAAGATTGAAAGAAAGCAACATGAAAAATTGCAGTTCTATCCCATCATCAGATGGTGTGCAAAGTATAAAAAGGTTAACTTAGTAGGTACTCTCTTTCAAAAATCTCTTGTTTAAAACCAGTTTGAGCACCTCCTCTGAAGAGTCAGGTTGGCGAGAAAGTATGCAGAGTCTGGAGGGCACAAGGATTCCCCGTGTATAAGGGAAAACTGAAACCCTCTTCAGATGAAGAGCTTTGCCTGGCACATTCTGGGCCCTAAACACACACCCTCTGCTCTGAACAGTGGACCCGGTATTTGTAGGTCCTACCTTGGAAGCATATATAGATAAACCTTGATGCGTTCCTCTTGCTATGATTCCCTCTCCATGGCCTTAACGATGTACACAGCCGCCAAGGAATAAAGGATAGAAACCATCTGTTTTTCATCCCAACCCAAGAGGCAGGTTTAACTAGAGGAAATGGGTGGACGCTGTTGTATAAAGTATTTTTATGAGACCTGAGAGTAAAATCCTGGAATGTTTTACCGGGAGAGGTCATGAAATCTTCCCTTTGGAGACCTTTAAAACCATAGCAGCTTCCCAAATTGGTGAGACAATACTAGGGTGGCTCTGCCTAAAGGCAGGGGAAAGGATTCATAGATGAGTCTTTAGACCTTTATAAATATCATTTTATAGGAGAAAAATTGTAAAGACCCTTATAAAATAATGGTCTTAATTATCATTTGTATACCCCTCTATTGCCACAAAGGGGTGCTATTGACTTAGTTTCTTCCTCAGAAAATGATTTCAGTATTTTCTCTAAAAATCTTACTGGAGGGTTTTGGCAATCATTTTACAAGCTCAAATAATAATTCACATTTTTTTGTATGTTTTGGAATGGCAGAGATCTGGATTAAAGTCAATTTTCATAAAATTTATTTGGACCGCTTGTAACAATTTCTTTAGAAAAATAAACACCATCCTTGGATTATTACTATGAATCAATGGCAGACTACATTTTTTCCAGGCAGTGATAGGAGATCCAGACACTTGTGAATCAAATTACCATCTTATGCTATGGTCGTGCAACCTTTTTGGTAATAGAATTGGTGTGCTGATGAGCAGTTACTAGGGGCAGAGGGTAGTCAGAAAGCTCAGTCTTCTTTGAGAAATGAACGTGGCGAAACAACAGTTGGGGACACCTCCCATCCATTCTTCCTTGGCAGGGAGGCTGAAATGCCAAAGAGATCTTCAACCATCTCTGTAGTCCCTACGGATAGTCCCCCGTTTCCCCTTAATCTTGGGCATAATGACAAAGCAGGTGCTCTGTTGCTGAACTGAACTGAAGCTCAAAGATTTGCTGTGTGGTGAGCAAAGGACCTATTTAAGTCTGAGGAAGTCAGGTGAAACCACAAAGCTCAGGGTCTTAATTTTCCTGGGTCTTGGCTTTGTGCTCTGAATGCTTCTGGGTAGAAAGAAGATGCAAAAAGAAATGAAAACCTTCTGTTTCTCCTAGCAAGACTTTGATGAGGACACGGATGCCTTCAAGAGATTGTAACGTGCAGAAAGTTTGAGGCTTTGAATATATATTAGGTTGTATAGATTCGGAGGTTTAAAAAGCATCCTGACGTGACCGGTTAAGAAGGGCTATATTTTCTGGTGTTTGCAAATGAAATGCTTTGTGAACTTAACATAAAAACAGTCTGAGAGATTAATTAATCCTTTGTCTAGAACCTCTGGTGGCGAATGGGGAAGGGTAGTGTGCTTGGAATACTTGGCAAGAAACATTTGTGTTCACATTTGCCCCTTGGGGCTATTACTGGTGAGTGTGCAATGGGCATCAGTGAGTTATGGTGTGATAATGATTCTTGGATAAACTACAGGCGTGCAAAGTGAATCAGCACAGGGTGTGGGATGGAAACCTCCCCTCAGTCCAGAATCTTAGTCCTATGACCATAACCCCTGACTTGCCATTGCTTTGCTGATTTTCCTCCTTTTGCTATTTGAGACCACGAAGCTCTCTATATTTGCCATTAGTCAGTTGAGAAATGGAGCATGTTACATCTCATATCCTGAGTCTGATCTCTTTGCAGGTTCTCCTGGGAGTGATACGTGGAGAGAGAACTAGAGATTCTATTTGGTCCCAGTGGGGGTGTCCTGAAGATTTGTTGATGTTTGCCAAGGGCACAGGGGTCATCAGGGTTCAGAGAACTGGAATGGGGATATAATCTGGAAGTTATGTTTGTAATAACATGCTGATTTTAGAGTAGATCGTGTTTAGCGAAGTGAGGGGCACAACTCCAGTCTTCTGTGCTAACAGAACATAACAAAATGTTCTGTGCTATTTTTTTTAATTCAAGGAATTCAATTCAAGGAATTTTAATTCAAGGAATTTTTGAACATAAATCTTTAAATTACAGACATTGATCTTTTACTTCTATAACTTTTTTATAAGGATAGGCTATCAGATATCAGAACATAACAAAATGATGTGGCACTATTTTCTATCACAAGATGAATGATTATCCACGACTACCTTCTCATATCATTTGGCAAGGTGTGTTTTTTTAACAACCCGCATACATTAATGATTTTCATTAGTCATTGTTTACTAATGGTGAAAGAGTTTCCACTGCTCTTCTCAAAACTTGGAACAAATTAATGGTTTCCATATTCAAAAGTCAAGTTCTTTCAGACCTTTTTCTAAAGTTTCACGGGCAGAAGGCAACCTTTCATTTAATTTGTAGCATTTTGTTAAATGAGTACAAATAAAAATAAAGACCATTTGTTTCGTTCCAGAACACTATAGATTTTTGAATTGCATGATAGATATGAAATATAAGCGTGGGGACCCGGAGGAGTCCCTCCTGGAATAAACTTTTTTATGAAATGCTTTGCTCATGAACATGGTATGATTAGATATAAATGTGCAGATGTACACAGATGTACACTGTCTCTGGGTTTAACCCTAACTCAATTATCCCCTTGCTGAATTCCATGGACAAATTATTTAACCTCTCTGACTCGGATGCCTTATCTGAAAAATGGTAGTAATTAAGATGAGCTGTAATTATAGGTCTAAAGAGTATAGGATAATGATAATTTATGATAAAATAGATTTGACAACATCGTTGGTTTTGTTATCATTGCTCAGTCCTCAAAGGACAATGAATAAATTATTTTATTTCTGTCCCAGCTAAGAGAAAGATATTAAATATATTGTATGAGAAACTTGGCAAGTTGTGTTCAGGGAAAAATGTAGCCTACAAGTATGGACACCATTACAATTGTTTGTGGAGGCATGTTCTCATTTTAGAGGAATGTCTTAAAAAAGCAAGTACTTATTTCAGCAAAAGAAAAAGCAGAAAAGAAAATATTAGTAATACTGTATAATTTGAAATCATGACCATAGAAGTAAAAGCCAACGAGTAAGTGAGAGGTTGTGCATTAAATATTATATACATGATATTGTGAGCACCTGAGTACTTTTTTAGAATTTTGTCTACAATGTCCATTAAGGCATATGATAATTATATAGAATTAAGTAATTCCATTGACTAACGTAATTTACAACAATATTTATATATTGCAAACACATTGATAATCCATTTTTGCTTTCAGATTGGGGTTTCTAATGGTTCTAATTTTTTTTTTTTTCAAATCAATTTTATTATTGACCTTTTCTTCTAACTCTCAAGAATGCTTTGGCATGTAGAAAGATGGTATGGAATCATTCAGCCCTGGCTCAAAACTTTCTATCCTTCACCGCCCAGCTTGGCAACCTCTGTTTCCTCACCTGTAGCACAGAGAGATATTCACAGCTATTTTAGTGAATATAAATGGAGACATGAGATGAGGTGATCTACAGAGTAGCTAGCATTGTATTTGACAGACTGCAATGTCCAGTTTACCTCTTAGCATTTTCCCTGGTCTTGTTAAGTCATGGGTGAGCATTTGGCTTCAGAGTATAACCTCTCACGAGCTCCAGGGCCTCCAGTCCAAAGGTCAATGGAAGCTTCTAAAATTTGTTATGAAGTTTGACAAAATAACTCTCTCCCTCATTAGCCAAAGACATCTTTGGCAGAGATTAAAACTTTGCTCAGATTTAAAAGTACGGAAAAAGCTCTTGTTTCGAAAGGTCCTGCCTTAGAAGATAGTACTAATAGAGTACAGGAGTGTGGGTTGATTCTGGGGTTTTCTTACATTGGCAAGGGGTCACTGTTCATTCATAGACCCTGTCTTACCACCAATGCCAAATATGGCACTGCTCCCTGAATTATTCGGCTGACAATAATTTATATTTTTCTAGAGTTCTAGGGCTCAATTTTCTCAAGATATTTTTTTTAATTCAAGGAATTTTTGAACATAAATCTTTAAATTACAGAGATTGATCTTTTACTTATATAACTTTATTATAAGGATAGGCTTTATTTCATTGACCTCACATAATCAGATTGTCATAGAGACTAGCATTCCTATTTTTAAAAATAAAAAGCTGAGGCAGTTTATAACTTCCCCAATGTTCCCTCCAATGCAGATTTATTCCCTGAAAACTGAAAATGGACTGTTGGCTCTTAAAAGACTAGGGTTTGTTTTGTAATTTTGAACCTACACATTCATAAAAAGAAAAGTATGTAAAGAGGTCATCTCATCATTATATTGCATGTCATTTCCATAATTAGATATGTCTCCATCCATAGAAATCTTTTTTTAATAAGATGTAAATTACTGGAAAAATATCATTCTGTGGCTCAGTCGGTTGGGCGGCTGCCAGGGTCCCAGGGTCCTGGGATCGTGACCCGAGCCGAAGGCAGACGCTTAACGACTGAGCCACCCCGGCGCCCTGGTCCACATGTTTCAATAGTAACCTAACTTATGTAGACACAACGTTCTGACAACGGGAGCCCTTCGACGCTTCAAGGCAGATGAAGGGCGTGATAAAAGCAATTCCTAGGCGCTCCTGGGTGGCTTAGTCATTAAACATCTATCTTCGGCTCAGGTCATGATCCCGGAGTCCTGGGATCGAGTCCCCCATCGGGCTCCCTTCTCAGCGGGAAGCCTGCTTCTCCCTCTCCCTGATTCCACTTTGGAACTTAAGCTGTCCTTATGTATAGAAGAGAATGATACTATGGCTCATACACAATTCTCTGAAAGGTGGGTGCTGGGAGGGGTGGGGAATGGCAGAGTCATTTCCCGGTAATACCTCCAGTCACTCTCAGGAAGAAAGAGTGTATGTTTGTGTCACATCCCTGGACGTTTTGTTAAGTATTGATTTAGAAAAGACGTTTTTAAACTAGCCGGCGTTTCTCAATGGTGAAAACTTTAATTACCATTTAATAAACAATTCCTTACAGTTTTCAAACTTTAGCCGACTGCATCAAATTGCCCTCGTGAGAAACGTGTTACCAGCAAATAGGAGCCTTTCATCTGATAATTAGATTTCAAGACATTCAATCTGAAACTTGAATGGAAACCCTTGTTTGTTTCTCTGCCCAGCACATCTTACACAGGGCATCCCTCTCCCAGACAGCAGTCACCTGAGCTCCCTGTTGCCTTTGTAGCTGCCCTGAGGGACGTCTTCTTGGGCAGTGAGTAAACCTCAGGAAGCAGGAGAGAAGAAGGAACCTGAGGCCAAGACTGGCCCATAGTTAGTAAACAGCAAAGCTGGCTTCAGAACTATTTGTGATCGCAAGCATGTTTCTCCTTTCTGAGAAAGTTATGCTCATCTTGAGCAATGCGTTCTGGTGGAGAAAAACATATATTTTATGTACTTACCCAGCTTCATTCAAAGTTATAAGAACTAAGAATGATTGTTAGCTATTCCAGTGATTATTATGAAGGTCTGTTCCTTGAAGATTAGGATATTCTGCTTGCCTATGAACCTCCCTCTCTTTTGCTAGATAAAACAAATGTTTACTGAGATGTGACTCTCCCTAATTTATCTGTGGTCAAGTCCATATGCACTATTAAAAGCCAATATTTTGTAATGAAATTAAACTTGAAATTAAATTAATGCTAATGTAAGCAATTAAGAGAATATACTTAGTGAAAAACATCAATATACTTCTTGTAATTGAATTTTATCTTGTAATACTGTTTGTTCCTTAAGGGAATGTCTCTTTAAGCCATTCTACTTATAAACTTCTTGCTCATTTAAAAACATAAATTAATTCTGAAACCTGCTCAGAGGGTTTTTTTTTTCCTTTATTACAAACAATTAGCTTAATCAATTAACAGCTGAAATTATATCTGTAGTCATTATTAGGTTTAATTGCTGAGAAATATGTTGTGTCTTTTTAATTGGAGAAAATGTATCACAATTTTTCTATAGCCTTTTTACTTTCCAAGAGCAGAGAGTTTTATAATTATAAAGTGGTAAAAAGCCAAATCAAGAATAATATATATTTTTATTTAATATTTTATATTATTTTAAATATTATACAATATTTATGTATTATTTTATGATTGACATTAATTTTATATTATCTAACATTATAATCATGTTATTATCATTATATTATATTGTATTATATTATATATTTTTTAAGAATATACATGGTCCTGTCTATGGACGTAGATATAATATTTTTATATGTGACATAAATCAGCTTTTCTCTAAAAAGCCTCATCTTGCATTTTGATATATGATGTGATATATCACATCATATATCATTTATGCTTATATTAGGTGTTCTTCACTACTTTCTACACATTTTAAAACAGCAACACTTTAAGGCAATTTCAGACATTTGAGAATTAAATGACAAATCAAGTTTTTCTCATGTGATATTATCATTATTTCTTAGTCATTGAATTTTTCTGTATCCTTGCACAAAAGAATCCATTTATTACATGTGTAGATATGCTCTGTATACATGTGTAAAGATGCAGATACCATGTCACTCATAACTAGATGGATGGTGCATTTTTGAATAGATAGGTTTCCACTGTATGTTCGACAAGTCTTACACCAGAGAACATGTGCTAAATTACATACAATTGACAATTTGCATTTTGTATTTCTTCATAAGAGATACAAAGTTAACACCCAATTTTGACAACTTGCCTTTTGCATTTAGTTGTCATACTGTAATACGAAAATGTGATGCATTTACAATGTTTAGAACCTTCACTTTTCTTGATGGTGAAATTTTGTTCTCTAAAATTCTGCTACAGCAAAGAATTTGTGAAATGATGGTTTGATGCAATTAGCATCTTCTTCCATGGTGGTATAAAAAACATGCCTGGCCTTTTTCCTTTATGCAGCTTTTTACTTTATTTATTTATTTTTTTTTACTTTACTTTTTGCTTTTTCTCCTGATGGAACTCATTGAACCAGCTAACATTTGTGCAACTCAGTCAGGAGACACCATAGCTCGCCATACTTGTGAAAACACTTGGAGAAGCATAAGTATGTGTGGAAGGGTGACTACATCATTTGCTGCTGTGGAAGTGAGGAAAAAGTTGTTTATTGAAATGAACTTCAGTTGTGGTTGATGAAATAACAAGAAAAATATCTTCAGAGGGAGGGACTTCTGTGGCGTAGTATCCAGAGCAGGTAATGCATGCTCAGTATACAATTATATGGAAGTACTACCAGTGAGTGAGCCATTTGGAAGTGAGATGAGATAGAGCTATTTTTCTATAGCAAGAAAGGAACCATCATTCTTCTTGTTATCGAAATTGCTATTATTCACCACTTGGACACATCTTTTATCAGGACTCCCCATCCATTAAACATTTTAGTAGTTGCGTTTTCAAGAAGGAAGCCAAAAGGGAGGTAAAGTGAAGAGCAGAGAAGAAATACCTTTGCAGTCGAACCCTGGGATGTTCAAGACAATCAAGTGAAAATATCACAAGCCTTTCTGAGTGTATTCTTGTGGGTTAGACACAAGGAACCTGCACTATAGATAGAGGGTCTGACCCAGGGAGGGAGATTGTAGTGTTCTGCTCTATTGTTAATTTCCTTTCACACCCAGTATGGAATCTCTCTCCAGCAGCTGCTAAGTGATCTTTAACCTCTTCTGAACTTGATTTTCTCATCCAGAAAATGGTGATCACAGGGTTATTGTATGGCTAGAGTGAAATGAAGCAGGTGAGTGTTCACATGCTGCCTTGCCCACTGAGAAGAAACTGGTTATTGTGCCCATAATTTTAATAACAATGATGAGAAGGTGGTGGTGATGACAGTAATGGCAAATATTACAAATAATAAAGTCACAATTTCACCTCTCCACTAAAGTTTTGATAGTTTATAAATCCTCTAATCTTTTCATCTTTCAGCAACAAGCTTTACCACCTTTACTTAATCCAACACACTCCCCAAAGTCATTAACTAAATGAAGTGAAAGTACCATAATGACTCTGTGTGTGTGTGTGTGTGTGTGTGTGAGTGTGTGTGTGTGTGTGTGTGTGTCCAGTTTGGGCCACATTAATCATAATTAGCTGTACGATAATCTAGTGTAATGATAAGAGCATAAGCTTTAACATTTGTTGTATTTTAAGTCTTGAATTCCAATTCCAGTTCTGCCTTCTATTAGGAATATGATGCTGTAGCTACTACTTAACCTCTTCAAGCCTCAATTCATCATTTAAAAAATAGCAGTAAGACGTGCTTATAGAATTATTAAGCTTTAAAGGAATTCATATATGCTAAGTGCCTACGGAGTGCCTGGAACATGGTTTATGCACAATAAATCACAGTTGCTGCTTATTACATTATTGGTGTTCCTTAGACTGTGACAGTCCTTCACCGCAAAGTCACTTGATCAAAGGTGAATATAACTTCCTCACTTATTTTAGAACCTTTGTAAAAGCATTCAAGAATATTTTGATATTCCTTGAGATCAATCAATAATCTCAATTATTGATTATCTGAGATTTTATTAGCTGTAGACCACCATTTTTTCCTCAGTGATATTACTGACACATATTTCTTCAGCAAAACTTTTAGAATTATATTTTTTGAACATGATAAGCAGGAGATCTCTAGAAATTTTCTATAATTTAATCATAGATGTATGACATATACACATATACACAAATATATTCAAATACATATATACACTAATGTATGGTACATATTTATATATATATGCTTACATATGTTCATGAATATATATGAAATGTATGAGTATGTATTATGCGTGCATGTGTATTTGCTTATGATAGACTTCTAAACAGTCTTCAGAACAGATTTTTATTTTCTTTTAATGAAATACGATTTTTTAAAACATAATTGTTAAATATTTTCCTAAGTGAAACACTTAAGAAGACTGTTACAATAAATTACGACATTTGTCCAAAATATGCATCATCTGAAGCTGGAAAATGAAACAGTATTTTTTTTATGCAAAGGACTGATTAGGTGTGTATGTGAGTATGCATATAGATTTATGGTTCAAGAAGATAATGGTCACATCAGAGCAATTTCAAGATGGGAAGCACAATTTTTTCACTTGGACATTATTTTCATTAAAGTAGAACTGATACATATAATTCAAACAATGTCACACCAGCTATCACCTCATAAAATGAGATTACAGTACAGAATTACTTCTAGAATTTGAAATGTGACTCAACCATGATGATTAACAAATAGTGCTTTAACAGCTGATGAAATATTTGAAATAAATAAAAGCAGATTCTTATCTCATAGAGGATTAAGAAGTAAAATCTGTCCTTTCAGTGTTTTACTTTCTGTTTCATTTTTCATATTAAATATATTTTCCCTTTCTAAGCAACATATTTTCAGCGACAAGGAAAAGTACCAACAAAGAAGTAAAGGATAAATTAAAGAGTTTGCAAGCCTTGAAAAATATAAATATATTTATCTATTATTGAAAAGGTAGGGACTTTAAAGAATAAAAAATGGAGGCATTTTGAAAAAAAAATTGATTTGACTATATAAAAATTAGGAACATCTGTCTGGAATAACATAAATGACTATAAAGTGCCAAACATTGGAAATTATTATGATAAATAAAACATAAATTCCCCAAACTTATTTAAAAAGTATAAATTAGTAAGTAAAACTACCACCTCATTAGGGGAAAAAAAAAAAGAATAAACTAAGGCTAAATCAACTGTTCTGTTATTAAACCTTTTGGAAATATTCAAGCCCATTCAACTCACTATTAATACAAGTAAATGTAGAAATCAAAGGGTTCTTCTAGACACATACTATTTACAGGACTTTTTGTTTGTTTGCTTGCTTGTATCTGTTGGTAACACAACCAGTGCTAACATGATATGAATCCCACACTGCTTATGGGAACAGAAAATGGTTTAACTTTTCTGGAAGACAAATAAGCTATAGCTACATCGAAAGCCTTAAAATGTTCAGACCCTTGACTTGTGTTACTGTGTGAGTGGATTTCTGAAGGAAAAAGTCATAAAGTGTTGAGATATTACTTACAGCATTTAAAAAATGAAACCCAACCAAATGTGAGCAATTATAATACAACAGCAAAGTGGGTGCCTGGGTGGCTCAGTTGGTTAAGCGACTGCCTTCGGCTCAGGTCATGATCCTGGAGTCCTGGGATCGAGTCCCACATCAGGCTCCCTGCTCAGCAGGGAGTCTGCTTCTCCCTCTGACCCTCTTCCCTCTCGTGCTCTCTATCTCTCATTCTCTCTCTCTCAAATAAATAAATAAAATCTTTAAATATAATACAACAGCAAAGTAAAAGGTATTCATAATGAATAATTCGTTTTTATTATCATGTCTTGAAAAAAGTGTCTAAGACTGTAACATAAGTTCCAGAATAAGAAAATAGCTTGATTTAAAGAATGGAAGCAAATAATGTGTTTGTGGTGTTGGGTGAGTTATGATAACCTGGTATGACAGGAATATGAAGTAAACAGTGGGGTAAAATAATTAGCCAGAAAAGACAATGTTGAAGTTCACTTGTGATGGATCTGGAGCATGAACTGTTTTCTGCAGGAAATGGGGAGCCACTGAGTACTATGGCTTTATGGGGGCTTCACAGCACTTGGGCAGATTGTGGCGGGTGGATTATAAGTACAGCATTAGAGGTAGTCTCAATAGTCCAGGAACCAAATGAAGAACATGACACTGGAAATGTAAACGTAGATGACAGATCTGAGAAACATTTCTGAAGGAGAATTAAATGCTTTTTGGACCATTTGAATGCAGTTGCCTGAGACCCACTTTACCAGAACCTAGAGGCAGAATCTCTGGGGATGGTGACTAAGAATGTTCATTTTAACAAGCTCCCAGGGGATGTTAAGTGCATGCCAAGGTTTAGGGACCATGGGTGTATCACTTAACCTGAGCCAAAGGCTCAAGGATTCTGAGGCCCCACAATTCAAAGGATATGAATCCTTGAGGCCCCAAGGATTCAAAGACCCCAGAGTCTGAGAGAGATGCTCTCAACTATAGAGCATCCAGGGCATGGCTCACCTGGAATTGAGGGCGGAGTTTGAGGTCTGATGCCTCCTGAGGTTCAAAAATTGTAGGAAATAATTTCTTTGACCTTGTACACTCAGGATATTGCTGAATTCAACTGAACCAAAGTGAAATAAAATCATTTGTTAAGTCAAAAATTTCCAAAGCACCTTTCCTGAAAGCACTCAGAGAGCATTACCCTTCCAGTCATCTGTTTGTTAATTCATGCATCACATGAGCACTTAATACATACTTCCATTGTATTGACAGCTAAGGACATGAGGATTAACAACAGAGCTCCTGTCTTCAAGGAGCTCACAGTCTACTGGGGGTAGAGGAGCTTGTATATAAATAAATTTTAAAGATTTATTTATTTATTTATTTAAAAGAGAGAGAGCGAGATAGCGGGGGGAGGGGCAGAGAGAGGGAGAGAAGCAGACTCCCTGCTGAGTGTGGAGCCCAATGCAGGCTAGATCCCATGAGCCTGAGATCATGACCTGAGCTGAAATCAAGAGTTGGACACTTAACTGACTGAGCCACCCAGGCGCCCCAGGAGCTTATATTTTTGTGCCCACTTTGTAATAGATGCTAAGTCACCTGCATTCCTCCCAACATACTTGAGATCTTATTATTTTCATTTCCCAGATAAACAAGGCCTCAGGAAGGTTCGGTGACTTGTCCCACATCTCACAACAAATAAGTGGTAAAACCAGGTCATGTTATCCATTTCATCTGTCTTATACTGTCTCTTAAGAAAATAGGAAATCAAACACACACAAAAATAGAACTGTTATTATTTGAGAAAGAAGCACAGTGTATTAGAGGAGCTTGGGATCAGTTACACTTGTCACTGTGTAGCACGGTAGTTAAAATCAACCTCTGTCCTTGGATATGACCTGTGACTTGGTCTAGATTAAAGGACATCACTATAAAACTGAAGAGTTGGTTGTTGTCCTCATTTTGCAGGCAGAGAAAATGAGCAATTTACATTAACATTAAACTCGATTTTGTCTTTATTTTTATTTTATTTTATTTTATTATGTTATGTTAGTCACCGTAAAGCCATGTAATTGTCTTATTAACTTAAAATTTTTAAATCTTTTTGATTAGTGAGTTTTACATAATTGATCATGTAAGCAAGCACAAATATGTAAAAACAAATAACTTCTATGGCTTGAAATACCAACATGTGATGTTTCTCATATGCCTACTAGTTGGATCAGAATTTATACATGAAGAGGGATCTTTAGATCTAGAAAAGAAGGTGGGGTTAATGTATGCCCATGATGTTGCTTTCAAAAGCAGCTCTGAAATCAAGATGTTGCTCTCATTTTATCAATATATTTATATTTTAAAGTGGAATTTAGGCATGTGAAGTAAAATCTACAGTTCCAGTACATGCCTCAGTTGTTAACTTGTGGAATAATTCTTTCATAAAGCATAGGTTCTGAGTCAACATTGTTGATGAATGAGAGAGGAGTACAAGGGAATAATTTAAGAAGTACCCAATCAATAAATCAGAATTAAAGATGGAAAAAAAAATACAGGCAAAAAACTATCAAAAAAGCTAAAGATATACCAAAGTTGCTATTGTTTCAAATAACAGCATTAAACTATAACGTGAGGAATACTTAATTCCCATAATAACTCAGGCAAGAAAACAAAATAACTAACTTGGGCAACGCTACCAAAATGAGATTGAAAGCCTTGGGATCAAATCCAGGCCCATGAAATTGAAAAGTGCCCACTTTTTTGGTATTGCACCTTGTATTATGTTCTGTATTGCATATTTAGATTCTCCATTGTTTGATATGGCACACATATTATATCTTTTATTGGTATTGCACACTTATCTGTTTTTTTGTATTGTACACTTATTTTACTTTTTTTTTTTTGGTACTGCATACTTTGGTGTTTCAGTTTTGTACGCTTGTATTATCTGTTCAAATGGCTTCACTTTGGCCTTCATTTAAAAAAAAAAGGAAAAAAAAATCAATTAGCGTAGAATCATCTTCCTGACCTTGAATTTATACTTTTGGAAGTTGAACAAATGGTGTTTATACGTAATTATAATGCCATATGGATTATTTGACTGTACCTTTCAAACACTGAGCATAGAAAATATGATGTTGGGTCACTTCTGTATGCTTTAAAAATATCAACTATTTTATAATAGATACATGGAGCAAAATTTACTCATTCAAAGAGAAAAGACAAGGGGGCACCTGGGCGGCTCAGTCGGTTAAGGGTCTGGCTCTTGATTTCGACTCAGGTCCTGATCTTCGGATCTTGGGATAAATCCCCACCTCAGGCTTCTCACTCAGTGGGGAGCCGGCTTGTTCCTCTCCCTCTGCTCCTCCCCTCGATCATGCTCACTCTCAATCTCTCTTTCTCAAACAAATAAATAAATAATCTTAAAAAAAGAAAAAGACAAGTTTTTTGTTTGTTTTCTGTGTAAGGATCAAGTAACATGGACTTGGTCACTTGTTATTTGATAAGAAATAAAGCAACCTTATTAGTGAATTTGCTAACAAGTGAAGGTAATTATAACCCTTCCATCTCTATGTTATGTCACTTTCAGAAGTTTATTGAGGACCTATATTGTTGCCTGTACTATGTAAAGCTGAAATCTTTTTCCCAAAATATATTTGGAGAAGAAGAAAACAAATATAATTCACTAGAATTATTGTTTTAAAGTTCTCAAAACAACTTTTATATTGAAGTCAAATCCCTACAATAACACATCACAAATGACTACTTCAAGGTTATTAAAACAAGGGCCTGACCTTATATTAAGTCTCTTACCTAGAGAATTTACACCAGATAATCTACTTTATTTAATTCCAACATTCTTTTTATTCCTTCTAAAGATGAAATTGTAAAATGTGTAGTTGACATTCTCAAATATTTCCTTTAAACTAATTGTCAGAGCTGATTTCAAATCTAATGGGCCAAACTTGATATGAAAAATATGTGAGCACATATGAATCAATGCTCTTGACTTGTTTTATAGCCCCTTTTATGGCATCAATATTAGTATTATCCCTTTTGGTCTTCTATTAGTTCCAAAATATACATAATTCAAGGGTTAATTGGCCACTTACATAGCAGATTATCACTTTTTCTATAAGGGGGCAGACAGTAAATATTTTAGGCTTTGTGGGATGTGTGATCTCTGTCCCAACTATGTAACTCTATAACCTGAAAGCAGCCATAGACAATATGTCCACAAATAGCCATGTCTGTGTGCCAGTTAAAACTTTGTATACACTGACATTTGAATTTCATATAATTTTCATGTATCACAAGATATTCTCCTTTTGGTTTTTTTTTTTTTTCAACAACTTAAAAGCGTAAAACAAAAATTCTTGCTCATGGGCTGTACAAAAACAGGCAATAGGCTGTATTTGGGAAGTGGGTTGTGTTTTGCCAATTCCTGTCGGTTATCCTGAAGATACACATAAAAAGGCCACAGTTACTTACACGTTTATTTTTTATGTATGTTTTGTTACTAAAGTATCAATCTCTTTGCCCACTACATGGGAGAGGAAGAACAGTTTCAATGTTAGTTTCACTAACACCTCTACCTCTGGCTGATCTCCTGACACCTAAGGATGGGGACTGCACAGATGTAGCAGACTCACTATCCCCCATAATAACTGAAGACTTAGCATTCCTTTCTCGAATCTCACCAGACAGACTTCATGCCTGCCCTTCCTTGTTGCCCCACTAATGCTATCCATGCTCTCCTGGAGAAATTTTCTGCAGGGTAAATAGAAAATTCAAAGAAATTTGGTGACTTTGATTTCTTTTTCAGCCAGATTAAGTCTTACATTCACCACATTGGAAATGATTTCTCATAATGTGGGTTATAGGGGTGGAGAAATTGTCACAGAGAGAACAGCCTGGAACTGATTCTTACCCCCACCCCCACCCAGGAGCATCTGAAAATTAGTATTGGTGTTAGGTCTATTGTTTAAGAAATTAAATTATATTCACAATAGTTGAATTTAATTCTGAGGCCAACAAGGCACTTGCTCGACATTGCTTTGTCCCCTAAGTTTTTGTTAAATTATTATATTTTTTATATGCTAACTCACGAAGCACAAAAATCAAATTGATAGAGATATGCCTGCTGGTATAAACTTTATTCTGGTGTCATTTTTAGTGTTGAAATGCTAGTGTTGAAGTGCTTATTTTAGAGTATTTTTATCTCTTTATGGTTTACATATTTCGGCAATTGAATATTTTAAAAAAATGTATGGCGATGTATTACTGAACAGTATTATCATTCCTTTGTTCTTGGGATAAAATATACTCAATATCGGGAAGTACTTAGTTTATTTCCTAGAGAAAGTAATGATTGAGGTCAATTAAAACTCCTTGACTTTTATGTTATTCTTCATGGATTAAAGGATTAGTAATTAAGATCATTAGCAGTGTCTGGCACTTTAGTTTCTCAAACCAATTGCCAACATTATTTAGTTCACAGCCTTCTACAACCATGTGAAGTATGACATATGTAGCAATACATGTAATGTATACATAAAGTATATACAATATACATAAAATATATATGAAATATATGCAAATGCATATACTATGTGTATATGAATTATGTACCAATATATATACAATGTATAGAGGAAGTGCATACAAGTTCAAAGACATACATAACTTTTCAGTGTCACATAACAATGAGGATCCCAATCAAGTCCTTGAACTCTTTCCATTATACCATGTTGCTTCCATCTAAAGAGTGAAAGATAAGTTACAATTAGCATTTGTAAAGAATGTAGTCTCTTCAGATGATTTTTGAAAATATATTTTTTGAACTTTAGAATAGTTTTAAATTTATAGAGAGGCTGCAAAGAATGCACAGAGGGTTCCTGTATACCCCACACCAAGTTTCCCGTTTTGTTAGTATCTTACGTTGCTATACTGTATTTGTCACAACCAGTGAATCAATATTGAAAGAGTATTTTTAAAGCCTATTCATTATTTGGATTTTCTTAGTTTCAGAATCCCTTCCGGGATACCACATTAGTTAATTTCAGTTATCATGTCTCATTTGCCTTCACTATACTGTGATAGTTTCTCAGAATTTCCTTATATTTTGGATGATCTTGACAGTTTTGAGTATTTCTGCACTGGTATTTTGTAGAGTATTTCTCAATTTGGGTTTGGTGTTTTTTTCTCATGGTTAGTTTGATATTATGGGTTTGGGAAGGAGGAACACAGAGGCAGTGTGCCTTTCTCATAATATCGTATCCAGGGTTCATATGATCAACATCACTTAATCACTGTCCATCACTTGGTGTGTGTAGGTAGTGTTTGCTGGGCTATCCACTGTTAAGTTACTCTCCTCCCCCTTTCCATACTGTATTCCCTGGAAAGATGTCACTGTGTGGAGCCTGCACGTAAGGGATGGGGGGATTTGTGTTTTACCTTAAGGAAGAACTTCACTTGATTTTATCCCCATCAATTTTTAGCCAAGAATATTACCTCTGGTGAATCATGTTAATATGAAAATCTTGTCCAATAGATGTAACTGTATTCATATCAATTGAGCAATTGTCTTACAATTGTCTCCCAATGCATGCTTGTTGTAAATCAAATTCCAGAGTTCTTTTAACTCTGGGGTGAGGTGAAATGGAATTTTATAGCTAAATTTTAAAAAGCTTTGACGAATTTGGTGATAAAACAAAACAAAACAAAAACGCAGCAAAATCATGAAATATTTTATGGGTAGTATTCTTAACACATGTCATATAATTGCTTAATATGTTATTTGTTATGTACAGAGTAATAAATTGAAACATCTTACTGTCAGAGTGAAATGTAATTTTTAGACTTGTTTTAGGGGGAGAGATTCTGCCATGTAAATGGCCATAGTGGGTAACGTTGGAGTTTAATTCTGGGAATTAAAGAGAGAATACACCTTCCAGAAAGAAATATTGAAAAACACATGCTAGGGTGCCTGGGTGGCTCAGATGGTTAAGCGTCTGCCTTCGGCTCAGGTCATGATCCCAGGGTCCTGGGATCGAGTCCCGCATCGGGCTCCCTGCTTCTTGGGAGCCTGCTTCTCCCTCTGCCTCTCTCTCTCTCTCTGTGTGTCTCTCATGAATAAATAAAATCTTAAAAAAAAAAAGAAAAACACATGCTATATAAAAGTAAACATGGGAAGTAGATTTGTCTTCCCCAAAAATGAATCATGTTCAGAAAGGATTTATCTCATCTTAATATAGTAATAACTTTCTTGGGTATCTTAAATGAGAAAGAAAAGGTTCAATAACAGCTTAATATGAGATGATTCTATAGCACTCTTCAACAGCTTTATTAAAATATTGAAATTTAAAAATTTTTGAATTGGCTATTTTCTAATATATTTAAATTCTCTTAGACTATCTAGCCATCACTCATATATGACCAACACTTTCTTACAGAATTTGTATTGACCACCAAAATAGTTTAATATTATAGGCATTCTGAAAAAAAGAGGTTGATTTTCTTCTATTAATATTTTAAACCATTATATCAATCAAGTGGATATTTAATTATTTTAAAATAAAAATCTAAAGAATATGGAAATCATACTTTATAACTATTCTTAAACTTTTATTTTTTAGATTTTTTTAAAGAATGGATTATTCTTAAATTGACACATTTATATAGTACAAACTTCTAATTGACAGAAAATTCACACTTATAGTAATGCAGTTTTACATTCCAGAAATGTAATGACTACTGTGAAATATATTGGAGATACTGTTGTTAGAGCAATCTAGGAGAATTATTATTTTGCAGTGACATGTGCTGATTCTCACTCTTAAATAGTAAAGAAAATTAAGTAACAAATGATAAAAGATTTGTGTGGAAAAGTAAATACAATGCAAATATCAAAGTGATGCTGTAAATATCTTACCTGAAAGAAGGTTGGAGGTTTTGCAATTTTGCTGGAATGTGTAAAATCCAGTGAGATTTTACTGAAAGAAAATGATCTGTTGAGCTAAGAGTTAACAAAAACTGTTCAATGATGGTGGCGTCTATTCATTTATAAAACTTATATCAAGAGCTTAATGACTCTGTTCTGCATGTTGGGGCTGCTGGTGGATAAAATTTGGGGCCTGCCTTCTGGAAACTCTATGTTATAAATCCATTTTAAGGGTTTATAGTCACTCAATAAATTTTGCTTGTATTTCCACCAAAATAGACTTACTGTATTTTTATTGCATGGATTATCGAGTTATAAAATATTAGAAATCTTTTGAAAAATTTCTGAGCCACTTTGGCAATGTTCTGTTGGGACAAAAGCCTATTGGTTTTTGGAATAATTTAACAAATATCTAGAATTTCATTTAAAAACCAAACACTGGTGGCCATAAAACACAGCTCATTTTTCTCAAGGAACGTTATATCAAGTTAGGCACATACAAGATATTAATCTAAAAGTGCCATCTTCTGGACTCCAAGTCCAAAATACTGATTTGGATTTATTTAATACACACTATTTATTCTCTCATAAAGCCACAAATATATTTGGATTTCTTGAGTACTGTCTGGAAATGGTAGCATCTATGACAATAACTATTATTATAATTTCTAGATAATAATCAGGAGATGTAGTAAAAAGAATATTCACTGTGGAGTCAGACAGATCTGAGTTTGATAGAGGTCTGTATTACATGTAGTAAGCTGTGACCTTGGTCTAGCTTCTTAAACTTTCTGAGACTGCTTTCCTACTTGTACCATATACATACATTCAAGCTTTCAGGGTGGCTGGGAGGATTTAATGTAACATATACAGAGCTCTTTGCATATGTGTGACAGAAAGCAGGTATGGAAAACTCCTAGGTATTTGTCAGTATTACAATAATAATAGTTAAGCAGTCGTTTAGTATTTTGAAAAATGACCTCACTTTCATCATCCAATGTAATCCTTACACCAACTACTGAAATTGAGATATTACCAATTCAGTTATTCAGATAAAGAAACCAAGAAGTGCAGTGACTGGGAGAAATTTGACACATCCAGGCTTTGAATTCTTGTCTTCTGGCTCTAGACCCTGCCCACTCCATAAAGGATTAGGAATCATGAGAATGTCAATCTTGCTTTGTTCACGCCAGAAACTTACTTGCCTGGCTTTGGGCAACGTATGTAATTTCTTGAAATTTTAGCTTCCTCATCTGTATATTGAGGGTGTTGTACTAATTTATCTTCTCAATCCTTTCCACATCTACATATACACTGAAAGTCAGTACAGAATAGTTGTCAAAAGCACAGTGTTAGAAATGATTGTCGGGATCCAATCCTGACTCTGCCATTTGCTGGCTCTGTAAGCTTAAGCAAGTTACTAAATCTCTCTAAATCTCATTTTACTCATCATTATGCATTAATAAATAGTACTTATTTCAGAGCATCATTGTTGTGAGTTTAATAGACTATGCAAAGTACTTAGAATGGGATCTGGTATAGAGTAAATGTTATTTAAGTATTTGCTCTGATTTTTATACTAAAATTGTAACATCTAATTCAGAGACTCCAAATGAGCTATTTAACCCTTAAAGCCAAAGAGTAGATTTGCTTAGACAATTAAGTGGAAGCTTCCTCATGCTGGGTTCGTGGCCCAATCACATTACTGTCCTCGTGTGAGACTCAACTCTGTAGTTCTGTTAACTACAGTTATTAGGGGACATGACCACATATACCTGGGATCAGCATTCATCTGTCCAGAAATATACTTCAGTATATAGTCAGCTCTGAATCATCTCCTGATATATAATTGACCTGATGAATCTGTTTTTCTGAAGTGCTAGAACTAATTGGGGCCTGGGTCAGTATGATGGCACAAGCTAATGATTCTAACTTAGATACTTGCTGAAGCATCAAAGAATATAGAAGAATTTCTTTGCAAAAAATTATTTAAACATTTAAATTCCAAGCATTAAATGCATGCAAAGTCATTTTGGTAGAAGAATTATGAAAAGCCTTAATTCATATGCTTTTTATAAACAAACCCAAGTTTTATTTCAAGAACAAAAATGGTCTTTAAATTCTTCAAAACTGATCACATTCATCTGAGATCTCCTGAAAAGTAGTTCCGATAATTGAACTTAGATACATTGGGACCTATAAGATGATGGAGTTGACATAAAAGTAATAGGTAAATACTAGGCAAATTGCTTTAAAAAAGGAAAGGGTCATTTCCATATTGTGAGCTCCTGAAACATATTGGAAAAATATTCTTGCCCAAATAATTGTTTGATTATGTCACAAAAAGTTTACCTAAGTACAAAATTTATTTATAGTTCCCATATTTTAATTTCGCTTTGTAAGAATTACAGAGATAAACAGCTGACATTTTTTGGAACAACTACTAGCACAGTGCAAAAAAAAAAATTGCTTTCATTCCATTTTTTGCTTCTGTATTCACTCTTTCTTTTTTGCTAGGTGGCATGCATGCCGTGGTTTCATGGAGACCATACAATGCTTGAGATGATTGAGAAAAAGCGTTGCTTGTGCAAGGAAATAAAAGCTAGACAGAAAACGGAAAAGGGGCTTTGCAAACAGGATAGCATGCCTATCCTGCCCAGCTGGAAGAAGAACGCAGGGGCAAAGAAGTACAGCCCTCCACCCTATTCTAAGCAGCAAACGGTGTTCTGGGATACTGCCATATGACTGTGCACAGGACGGCCAGGACGGCGGGAGTTCCACATCACTTTACATGAAGAGGGAGGTCGACTCAGTCATGTGATAAGTAACTGTTACATATCTTCTCTGTCGGAATGGAATGCCAATGCTTCCCTGGAAAGCCCACGGGAAGCTGTGCCTACTCATGGCAAGTTCTTGATAAAATGTATATTAATTGTATCTTTGCAATTAAGACACTTATTTATCCCGGATTATTTTGAATCCAAAAGATATTAAGATGTAAATATTTTACTAGTTTATGGGTGACACCTGAAATAATACACATTATACGTATATAAATTACAGAAATATCAAGAGTTTTACTAGATGATATAATTTCGGTAT
Organism: Zalophus californianus; assembly: GCF_009762305.2. Classification (NCBI taxonomy): domain Eukaryota; kingdom Metazoa; phylum Chordata; class Mammalia; order Carnivora; family Otariidae; genus Zalophus; species Zalophus californianus. The sequence goes on from NC_045597.1 coordinate 182,353,471, forward strand.
TAACTGGTTTGTTATCTCTTTTATATGTAATCCCTTGATGCCTTTTATTATTAATTTTTGCATTTAAGATGTTATTATTTTTTTTTTCTGTCCACATTTGGCTTCTGTATGAGAGCTCACAGCTGTAAATCATGTTCAATCACATAATATATGACCTGGTGCTAGTAATGTAGAAGTCAAGTATCATATTCGTTAAGAACGTCTGTTGCTTTGTAAGTTTTTAAGGGTTTGACCGGAAAAGAATGCAAATGTGATGCATAATTTGGACGTCCACATTACATCAACACCAATATTTTTGCTACATTGGCTTTATAAGAATTTCTCTTCAATATTGTCTTGTTTATACTAAGCAATGGTTAGTCAGACTCCAGAGAAAGTTATTAGGATATATTTGGATATCCCAGCAGAAAACATTTCCTTCAGAAATGACTTTCAGGACATGTGTCCTTGCATCATGGATCTGATTGGAGGAGACCAGGGTTCACTGTGACAATGGAAGGAACAAGGAATCGAAAGCTTAAATAGCACGACTGCTTTCAAGAAAGGGGTACCAGTGGCTTTATAACCACTGCCATCACTATTTTTAAGTAACTTTTCACGTGTATGTTTGTTTCCCCTAGAAAATGAGAAATAAATATTCAGACTGATACGTTTACATATTTTAGTACACTAAACGCCAATCTTTTGCAAAATTTAGGTCCATTAATGAATTAGAATTTCTTAAGTTTTTCAAACTTGTTATCACCACATTTTTGGGTCGCAATCTTCTGTGCATGACCATCACATCCATTCTTACTGATTCTGACACCATGACCAAAGAATTATGACCACTTGTTTATTTTATTTTGTTTCAAGGAAGAAACAGGAAATGCAGGGGCTAGGGGATGGATGGGGTGGCTTCGATTTTATGTGGTGGTAAAATTTAAGTTAAACAAATTCCTATATATCTTTTAAGAATAACTTGTTAGTTACATATAAATATTGCCACGGATGGATAAAAAGGAAACTATCTCATATATTTTGTATATTTAAATTACTATTTATGCTTCCTAAAATTGACAGTATGTGATTCTTCTTTAACAATCAATTTAGTATTATATTTCTGAGAGAAAAGGTATGTGTTTGAAGTTATTGTCATAGTGGTTTTCCTTGTAAGGGTTTTGACAGCAATAGTACAGTGCTGCTCGATAAAACCAAATATAAAGGAGTGAGGGGATTTTTGTAATCTCTATTGCTAAAAACCTAGTGATGCTTTATCAGTAATAGTTCGTTTCAAGCCTTTGAAATGTTAAAAAGTAATTTTCTAATCTTTTATAATCAATGTATATTTTGATGTCCAATTAGAATTCTGAAAGAATAAGGGAAAAGGGTAAGTGGGAGCATGTGTATCTGTTGTTTTTGCGTGAATGAGTATTCAGCAGGAGAACTGTATACATAAAACGTTTACTGAGGTTTTAGGTTTTGCTTGTATAACTGAGGTGGTTAAAATAAAAGAAGAAGAAGAAGAAGCGGATCACAAGTACAGGAAATCATGGAGAGATCTTAAGTAGCTTAAGTAAATCCTACTGCCATATTTCACCAGTTAGAGATTATGTTTCAAACCCAACAATCAATGGAGTACCAATCTAAGAGTGATGAAGATGTATTAAGATAAAATCAGTATGGAAATAAAATGTTAGCTTAATTTAACTACTTATGACCACATATACTCGAGTCAGTCAATCGGGTAGAAGACATCAATTCTCAGCATCTTTATGATGATCTGGGTGTATGTATATGTATATTCAGGCTCGGTATGGTAATGATTGGATAATTCCTTTGAAATTTATATTTCAGTAACATATCTAAGTGTGTTTTTCAGATGCCAATCTTTTCCCATATCTCTCTGAATGAGGCAGAAGATATTTTTTAATGCTGGCCACTTGTCAAGAAGGAAACAGAGGTACTGAAATGACTTGTGTTGGATTCAGTCATTCCCATTTGTTCTGCCAAACTCATGTTGCTGCCAGGTTTCATGCACTCTTTTTTTCAAGCAAGTTATTTTCTGAGAAGGCAGCTTGTTTGAAAATCTGACCTTAGGCAACCGTTTCTGTTTAATTTCTCCAAATCTTCCTTTCAATGGGGAGTCATTGAAAGATCTGGGAAAGCTGCTTCACTGATGTTTGACTCAATAACGTTTCTTGGGTGCCTAACCCACTGTTCATTGCGGCTTCACTGACGTGGCGAGTTCCATTCTATCATTCGTTTTCTTTTTGTGTTGTTTTTCTTTATGTGGAGAAAAGGTCATTAGGATAGAGGAGGAAAATCAGCGTATTCTCTGGGGGCAGTCAATCAGGACACGTCAGTTGTGAATTTGGTCGGATGATAAAACATTCCATTGACAGAACACTCTGGAAAGATAAAGCCCATATTTTTTATCAGTGCCAAAGAATAAATGGTATCATGGCATGGTTATCAGGTGGGAAGAGCCCATACGTATGAGAAATGGTCTTTTCCCGACAGCTTTTACAGAAACAGAATTTTATTGGCTGTCAGCAAGATGCTTTTCTATGGGAAAAACTTCTTAGCACACAAGAGACAAATTTCTTTAGAATAGATGGGAAGGAGATTCTGCATTTCTGTTCAGTGCCAGAAGCCAGCACCTTCTGAGCTGTTACGGTAGGTCTTCATGTGAACACTGCTGTTCCTTTCCCCGTATTCATGCCGTGGGAGCATGTCTGGAGTGAGTGATCAATTTGTGTAAGTGAAGGTTAATGATCACCCATACAAAATATTTGGGAAAGTGAAGCAAAACAAAACATGAAGAGGTTCACATTTGCAGTTTTAAAGAATATACACATTCCAATATCTGGAAATTGTCTGGATATAAGGAGATACAACTTCCCTTTTCAAGATCGTGACACTAGGACTTCAAACATGGAGGTTCCAAATCATTTTCTTGAATGCTTCTAGAGAATAGAGAAACAGTTTTCTTACTATACTCTGGCTTAGGCCTCATCCTCACATATAATTTGATTTGACTCTTTGAGCAAGTTTAGGAATCTAGTCAATAAAACTAAACAACACTTTCAGGTTAGTGTTTTAACTAACTAAATAAGACATCAGAACAATGCACATTGACAATGCAATTTTAATCACTTATATGTTAAAGTGAGTCACCTCCCTAAAATAGAAAAGAGCTTGTAAGCTAATTATGGCTACCTATGAAATTAAAAAAATAAAAATTCCTGTGATTTAAGCAGTAGGTAATCTGAGATGAGAGACAGTTTACCCTTTCAAAGGAAAAGAAGTACAATAGAATAACAAATCCTACTTCGTTGTGCTCCAAATTTAAATGGAACTGAAAAAAAACAGTACCTATAATATTTAAGATTAACTCACTACATCTTCCCTCAATAGGAGAATAGATAGCTAATTGTAGGATGTGGACAATTTATTAATTTATTATTAACAGTTCATCGTTGAGAAACTTATCTATTAGTTGTTTTTCAAAATTCTGTAAAGCACTGGAATTAAATATTCAAAAAGATATGGTCCCTGCCTTTAAGGAGCTTAATTATGCAATCATTAAAATTTCAAAACAAAGCCAATTATTTCTAAGCAGTTATACAATATCACGTGTTTGACATCTCTTATGTGTTTATATATGGTATTCTCTCTTTTTTTCCAGATCAAGTGTACAGTCAAAATAAAATACTAAAACATATTAAAGTTAATGTCTAAGTATAAAATATGTTTATGTATAAGACTCTATATGTACACATAGGATATGTACTGATGTCTACGTAACTCAGTAAAAGGATAACACGTTTGCCATGTTGGACTTGAACATTGTGGCTTGTTGTTTGGATTGATTTAAAACCCTTTGATATTTGGGTCAATTACATTGTAGCAAAATGTGTGTAACCTGAAAAAAAAGTCTGATTATACTTCCCTTTAAATATTACAAAGTTTCAAATTTAAGGGGGAACACCTTTACAGAAATAGTGTTGGATTTAACCTCTATCAAATATAGATGAAGATCTTTTTGAAGTGCTCAATTGTTCCCAAATATGACTGGGTTGCCCACCCTAAAAACATCTACATTTACATGTGTATACACCCACATACAGTATACATACTGTATATAATATATATGAAAATGTTTAGTATGCACTTCTTTTGTTTGGAACTCCTTGAGTTAACATTTATAGTGTAGCAATTGGTGTAAAGTGCACTGTGATTATAAAAAACAAAGCACAGTAAAGTCACAGGTCTTGTTATCTTGCACTAAAAATGTGTTTACGTATTTAGCAATTGTACGTTTACTTTCTTGCTCTTTTCAAGAAATTAAAACAAATAGCTATTGAAGAAATGATATAAAATAATATGTTTTTTAGTGGATAATGGCACTACATTTTTAAAAGACAGGGTTTTTAAAAGAAACCATTTAACATCCATTCCAACATAACATGTTTACCGTATCTAAGAATCTGAATGTCATATTACATTTTTCATAACTCATTAAAAATGTCAGGTATGTGCCTGAAAATTTGTGCAAATAAGCATTAGCTAACAGATTTCTCTATTCACGTGTTGTTAGCCATTTCTATATACATAATAATGTAAACACTGATGTTTTAATTTCTCTTAATTTTTGTACTTGATTTTTTTAGGTAACATGTAATTATAAATGTACTTTGATACTACTGAAGTAACCAGATGTTGTTTGAAAACAATTTGTTTTCTTTAGTGCATTGGCAATATTTTACAATACTTTTGTGCTTATTTATTTGTGCTCCCGTGTAATTATAATAAAAGCAATAGTTTAAATTAGTTGACTTTTGCCGTTGCTGTATTTATTCGCTGAGAAGCAAGATTAGTAAGAGCCTTTCAAAGAAAAGCACACACATCTTTCAACTTTGGAAGCGATCTCTGACATGACTGACCTGTATTATAGCAGACACGCACGGGTGAATAGCGAGGACCTGAATGCTTCAATTTTGTTATGTGACCCTCAGTTGTCCTCAATCACCACTTGGCTTCTGCCCTAAACAGATGAGCCACTAAATAAGAGGAAACTTGACATTTTTCTTTCTTCAATATGCTCCTAATTCCAATTAAATGACTCAGCATGTATCTGTAGTACTCTGGAGGCATTAAAGGAAAACAAAAAATCGAGCCATCTTAGATCTGTGTATGCAGACGAAACGTTTATTGGGTGGGTATTTGCCATGTTCATTTATTCAGTCATACCTCTGGAATTGATCTGGAATTGATCCAGTTTAAATAGGGAGCAAGTTAGTATGGTTAACATTACTGGGGAATCCATAACTAAAACATCATTGAGCACTTGAAGTATATAAAACAGGGTTCTGGAGCTCAGCAAGCTCACAAAAAAAGTGCATGTGTGACAATATAGTCTCCAGTTAATAGTTTCTAATGGCTGCTTCATCACCACTTACATCTTTTGCCACATGCCCAATTTCAGTGTAATTTCTTATAATTTTATAATTCCTCAAATTCTTTTCATGGGCATTTCTTAAAAGAAATCCAATTTATTCCCACCATTTAGCCCCTCCTCCAGCCACTCAGTGCTCTGTGGGCACTCTACTTCTGGGTTGAACAGGAAATAATTAATCACATTCCATATCGTCAATGTTTCATGCTTCCGTCCATCTCAGCTCATGATAAGAAGGACCCCCTAATCTATATCATCTCTTCTCTTCTCCCAGTTCCCAGTAAGACTCACTTGTTCCCAGCTTTGTGATCTCAGAGTCTAATTATGTTAACACTAAGATGGGAATGACTGATAAAACAATGTACATCCTCCTATGGCCGTTTGTATTTGAGAGGATTTTTATTAACATGTACAAGTGAGTATCTATTAATAGAATGTGACAGACTAGGAGATTGGAAAAAGAGAAGTTTATGGAAAAAATTTGTACAATATCACCTCAAATCATGTTCTCTAGAGTTGTGCTTTTCAAACTTTTCTGCACAGAAGAGCCCTGCTGGCAATTTCTAAAACTCCTCCTGTCCAGGAAGCCTCCTGGGGTTAGTCACAGGCTTTGTGAGATTTGCAAGTGCTCAAGTGACTCCAAAGGGGTCAAAATTGAGAATTAGAGAAGTACTTCTCAAACTTTAAGGAAATGCCTATCACCTGCAGATCGTGGTAACAACATACAAGTTCTGATTCATCAGAGTCTGAGATTTGGCATCTCTAGAAGATCCCAGGAGATGCTGGTGCTGCCTGTCCATAGACCGTCTACTGAGCAACAAACAACTCCTAGGTGACTCATTTTTCTGCCTATTTTCAAGGAGTCTTTGGTACCATACTCTTGAGCACTGAAACTCAGATTGTACTTCACAGGTGGACCACATCAAATTATCTTGAGACTGGTTAGAAATGCAAAACCTTAAGCCCATCCTGGATGGATCTTTGGAGCCAAGACACGTGAATCTTTGGGGCTGGGGCTCATGGATCTGTTTCAGCAAGCTATGCCGATGATCTTATTCTCAATAAGGTTTGAGAAGCATTGTCCCTGATCATTGCCCTGCTGTGGTTTTCAACCGTGGCAGTACATTATATTCCTCTCAGGCTATTTTATCTATTACTGATGCCTGGGTCCCAATCCCAGAGATTCTGATTTTATCAGCTTGGGTTTCAGGACTGGACAGCTTTTCCTTCTCCTCCTTTACAATCTCCTCCACTTCTTCCTTTTTATCCTTTCTGCTTTCTTCACCACAGCCTCCCATATGTTTAGAATCTGAAGTTGGTACCAAGAAAACTATATTAGAGAATCACCTTCACCTGTGTCTCACACATTGGAAATTGTGTCATGTTCAGCAGAAATAATATTTTATCCACAGGACCAAATACAAAAATGCATCGTTTCGTATCCTTACTCCACAGTTATTTATAGGCACCTCATGGCAAACTGTGCTAGTGTGGGAAGAAAGTTTCAGCTTTTGGTTGAATCAATTCTGTGTGATCGGGTGCCCATCTGTCCCCTGAAGTAGTCAATATTCTATGAGAACAGGGTTGCATTATTTTTTATTTGGTTAGTTATTTAAAAAAAAAATTTTTTTTTGAGAAAGAGAGCAAGGCTGGGGGTCGGGGAAGGGCAAAAGGAGAAGAAGAGAGAGAATCTTAAGCAGACTCCACACTAGCACAGAGCCCGATACAGGGCTCAATCTCACGACCCTGAGATCATGACCTGAGCCAAAATCAAGAGTTGGACCCTTAAGCGACTGAGACACAGGTGCTCCAGGATTATGCTAGAGCAGCTCAGGGGTGTTGCGTGCGTCTTTATGACTGCATATAGCGTTCCTTTGCCTGGGTAGCCCATAATTAAATGAAAAACTATTCTAGACATTGCTTAGAAATTAGTGTCCAGGTGCTACTCAGAATCTTCATTGTTAGTAATAGTACGAGGCATCTGTCAGATATCCCTCAGGTTGGAATTGATGTCTGCCACTCAAAAATCCATTTCCACCCCTAGCACATACAAACACACTGTGCTGTGTTTGAATCTCTGTTAAAATGCCATCTGTTTCTAATATTTATTTATTTATTTGTGTATTTATTTATTTATTTATTTATTTATTTTTCGAGTTTTTCTTCTAATACTACATGGTAAGTTTCAGAAAGAGGAGATAGGTTTGCTTGTTGTAAATCCTTTATTCCCCAAGGTGCCTGGCCCATTGCTCTGCACATGAAAGTATTAAATAATATTCGCTGGCTTCATTTACAGATTTATTCAACAGACACTCATTGAAGTCCTCCTGTACACTGACCACTTTGTAGACAGTAACAGGCCAAAGGCTATGCATGCTGTCTACTCCTTCTCCTTCCTCTCTTCCATCACCATAAAACAAGAATTAATGAGATCTTGTGACATTTTATAATTCATAGCCCAAGATTACTGTAAATATGTATATTATTTATATAGTTATGATTTGTATCTTCCCATCTACATATTTATTTAAACTCCCTTTTGTTGCAAAATAAATTAAAACGGCTTTTATTAATGCATAAAATATAGCAAGATAACCTGTGTTAGCAATGTGTGAGAACTATAAGAAGGAAAAAAAGAAAGATTAGGGCATGAAATAAAAGCAGTCAGGAATGATTTAAGTCACAAAATGCATACAGTGATGCCCTATGTCATTACTAACTTTAAGTTTAAAATTTATCATAATAGGAATATCACCAATAATGGTACTAATAATGACTGATTTATGGTTTATTCCATGCTAGACACTGAAATGTTTTTAATATGTTTTACTTAATTCTTACCTCAACTCTATGATTATCTTCATTTTCTACATAAAGTAATTGAAGTTTACAAGAGTTTTCTAAACTTATACAGATAGTAGTTACAGATCGTGGAAACTCAAGCCAGGCTTCTCTGATTCCAAAACAAATGCAACACAGCCTCTTAATTAAATTACTCTTTGTCAGTTTGATACTATGCAAACACTATGCTGTATCATGTACCATGAAAGGAATTAATCCATTTAACTTAGATTCACATACTTAACACCAAAGAGGCAGTATGTTCCCTACAACAGAACAAACTTCATAGTTACAGCCCAGTGTAGGGGACTTTAGGTTTTTAGAAATCTTTGTTCTTTATTGATCATTTCCTACCAATCTTTTAACTGGTTGCAACGAAGGTCAAATGAATTCACTAAGGTCAAACAGTGAATTGGCTTTTAAATTGATTTTTTTCTGGTACATTTTCCTTAGGGTAACTATTATTGCCACACTATATTGAATTAAGTTTCTTGGTATGTTTCAAATTACCTTCTCAGCTATGTTAAAAAAAAAAAAAGGACATATTGGCTTAACAAGGTACTTTGTTTTAGGTAGTATACCTATCCAAATTCTGTTAGTCTTTCTTCAGGGTAGACACTGGATGATACCATATTTATAATGGAGAGAGAGAGAGGAGATGGTGGAAAGTGAGAGCACGGGAGAGTGAGAGAGAAGCAGAGAGAGAGAGAGAGACAATAGAAGAGTATCTGTTCTTAAGTTAAAATGTACCCCACACAGGACACTGACACCTCAATACTTGATTCCTCGGCAATATTTCATCACAAGGGTCCTTGAAAGGAGTTACTCATGACACTGGGGTAGGAAAAAAAAAAGCACTTGTTATTTTAATAGTTAAGAACTTTTTGTATATTTAAAATATAAAGTTAGCATATTAAAATACTTGATTTGATTCACTGAATAAATATTTCTTGAGTGCTTATATGTCAGCCATTATTACCCATGATGGGGATTTGGTTGTGAACAAATGAAACAATGACAACTTTACTCCTTTTAGAGTTTACACAATTGATATGATCAGTCATGTTGAGGTTGAAGTTGGTAGCACCAAGTTAAACCCCCTCACTCAGAACTTGAGGATTGCAAGGTATGGTGTTCTGGTGATATTCAGATGTGGCAAAATTCCGAAGTATTTGAATGGCTGAAGGGAGCTTGCTCTGAGACCAGAAGATGTACATTGTCTCTGCTAGAGGAAGCTTTTTAAGCCCACTCTCCTCGTTCCCTTGGGATTTGATACCTTCGTGTCAGAGATCACACATATGGATATATTGATTCCTTAGTAAATATACACTTCTCCTTTTACAATGGAAAGATTCTGAGGAAAATCATACAAACTACTGAAACCACCTCAGAGTTGATTAGACATCCCTGGTAATATCAGAATAGTTTACTTGTCTGAGGATCCTCTAGATTTTATCGAGACTAAATGTTTGTTCTATTTTAGAAAATTCTTGACTTCTCCTAGCTTATAATACCAATTACATTGTCCAAGTTCCAAACAGTTCTACTTGGTTCCAGAAACCCATTGAACCAATATCATTCTATAAGTCCCTGCCTTCTCCCAGACTCCAGTGTTATACATCAAAGATCTCAAATTCAAATGATTGTATGCATTGGGTGAGAGAGACAAGTACCTACCTTCAAATATTGAAACAGGCAATAAACAAGGCAGAGCTTGAAACAAACGGAGGATGAAGAGGTTGACAGACCTCTTAGACAAAGGTAAGGAGTTTGTTGGTAAAGACACAGAACAGGGATATTATAAAGCTAAAAAATAAGTTTAGGACTATTTAGTTTTGGGAAAAGTACAATTCCTCTCAAAGGCTCCTGGGTGGAAACTTTGGAAAAGAGTTGACCTCATTTTTATTTAAATGTGTGGCCTTCTTTCAAATTAATATCAGGATTCTGCAGAAGAGCCCAGTGGGGAACTTGATCGGAGCAATTTAGAAAGGCAAGCAAGACAGCAACTCAAGGCATAAAAGTGAATAAGGTCAGTAGAGAGCAGCAAGCAAGGCAAAAATTATTGGCCTTGATATTTTCTGATGACTCTTCAGAGCTTCCTGTTTCTAGTTTATAAATGTATTATTCACTAAATCTGAAGAGGTGAGTGGAGATGGAAACAATGAACACTTAGCTATGCAAAGACCTGGAGGAGGGTTTCAGATATTTGAGGGATTGTCAAGGCTCTGAGATGGAATGGGTTTTCATGTGTTGAGGAAACCCACTGGCCACAGATACACTAAAGATGAGGTCAGGGAGAGAGGCAGGGGCCCCTTTATGTAGGCATGGTGGCGTTTATATGCCAGACTGTATAAAGCATATCACCTGCACTATCTAAAAACCAAAGGCATGGGTAGAGTTTAAGAGTATATAGATCTAGAGATCTAGTAAAAAGGATGTCCATGCCACTTCCCTAAACTGATCAACCTACCTCTCAATGAATGTGTGCAAAAACCCAAGAATCATCAAACATTTAATGAAAACTAACAAAACAAATAAAAGGCAATCCAATAGAATTTATTAGGATCTTAATAAATTATAGTTAGGTTGATCATCAGAGGTGGTTTAATGTGAAGCTATTGAAGCTTAAATTTTATGCTGCACACATGTAGAAGCTACTCCAGGATTCTGGGACAGACCCCAGTAATATGTTCACATGGTCATATGATTTGTAAAATTTGCAAAATGTGGGTCATTTGACTAGTCAGTTTAGAGTAATGCCTTTTCTATTTTAATGTATCTTCTATCCTTCTTCACCTTAATTTGGAGTCATTGGAGTGGTTGTGGGAATTTGGGGATCTGGTTAAGAAGAAGTTAGGTTGGATGTACATTTACTTTAGGCTTAGTGGTACATTTTCACATGAATTATGGAATTCATAATTTTGTATATTTTTTCCTTAAAAATCACCCTTCCCCAATTTGTATAAGCATCAGTCCTCACAGAATTTTATAGATAAACAATATATAGTTAAGAGATTGGAGCCACTTTATCAACCATCTCAAAAAATTATGATTCAGATTTCTAGAAAACCCTGAGGTCCATAGCCTATTTTGAGCATGTTATATTTATCATCAAAGTGGTCCCATATCCTGGATATATTCATATCCATTAAACATGATTATTTTAAAATTCACAAGAATCAAATTGATAAAGTTAAACTTTTTGGAAACTTAAGCACTTATGTCCACATAGAAATGACTAGAGAGGAAAAAATAAAACAAGACAAAATTAGAGAGGGAGACAAACCGTAAGACTCTTCATCATAGGAAACAAACTGAAGGTTGCTGGAGGGGAGTCAGGTAGAGGGATGGGGTAATGGGGTGATGGGCATTAAAGGGCACATGATGTAATGAGCACTCAGTATTATCTAAGACTGATGAATCACTGACCTCTACCTCTGAAACCAATAATACATTATATGTTAATTAATTGAATTTAAATAAAAAATAAATTAAAAAATGACTAGATAATAGAAAGTTAAATATAACTGTGAAAATAATCTATTTATACCCTCTCAGCTCCAAAAGTACCCCTGATTGCCTGCTTTCTGAAAATGGATTTGGGCCCTGTATGGTTCTTCTTCGCAACCAGCATCATGTTAAGATTTGTCAGGAGGGGGCGTTAGAGAGACACTATAGGAAGAAAAGACTTCTCTTCAGGTCCTTTTTTCTCATCTACTTCCTGTTCCTACCATGTTGCTGCCAGCAGGATGTGTGTAGGGCCACCCAAGTGATGCTTCCTTCCATCCAGTTTGAATGGCATCCCAGAGGGATGTTTCTGGCTTACACAGGGACAATGGACCAGCTCTTACCCAAGGCAACTCAGCAAAGTTCTCTGACATCCAGTGAGCCGTAAGCATACTCCAACAAGGTCTGCATTTCTTGAGGAAGGGATCCCCATCTTCCATATTTGTTCCTTCCTTGGGTAATTTCCCTCAGCCCAGGGTAATTTTTAGAATTCTCTTTACTGCTATATAGAGTTTTCCCTGTTACAGTCAATAATTCTTTACATCAAACTTTCCCTCTTCAAATGATTGTGTGGTTTCCATCTCCTGAATGGATTTTGACTGATAACAGCATTCTAGAACAGCTTTTTATTCTACTTTACTATTATTACTATGTTTTATTTTCACAGACACTTTTCTGAACTATCACCTAGTTCAATAAAATGAATATATGCTTCATAAACCATATAGCAACTTTTCAGTCCTGACAACAACACAGTGGAACTGGTGATTGACTTTTTGAGCCAAGACAACATTAGTCAATTGTGGTCCTATCTACTTGTTATAGATAGCTAAATAAATGTTGTGTATAATTTATTTGGATACACTTAATCTCTTGTTAAAAGAAAACACTCATTTGAAATTTAGTTTGTCCTCTGATTTCATTTCTCCCAGTTTTATTATTCCTTGTTAATATTAACTGAAATGAAACTGAACACATTTGGTGTTTGAAAAAAAAAATCAGACACAGGTAGAAGAGTTGTTCTTGAGATAGAGGAATGACTTTCAAATGTGCAGTCCATAGCAAGCATTCTCTAAGACTTGCTCTAAGACATATAATTGGTTTAGGAATTCATAGGGGACAGTGAAATGATAAGTGAAATGATAAAGGGATTACATATGTAATCTATCATTCTATAAGAAAATAAAGTATCTTTTATTATACATTGTATGCATATTGGAAGATAAAAATGAATAAAAAATAGGTAAAAAAAATCTGTTAGAGCTTTGTATCCTTCTGGAGAAAACAAAATTTTATGATGAGACCAAGAACCATAAAATTATTGTTCATTCTTGTAAAATGAATAAAGATAAATATTTTACTACTTCTATTCTTAAATACAGAACATGAAAATATCCTGTTCTGGTACCTCATAGATTTGAAGACATACCATGATTTTCTAAAATATCAGATAGGGGTGCATGGGTGGCTTAGTCATTAAATGTCTGCCTTCGGCTCAGGTCATGATCCCAGGGTCCTTAGATTGAGCCCCGCATCGGGCTCCCTGCTCAGTGGGGAGCCTGCTTCTCCCTCTCCCTCTCCCCCTGCTTGTGTTCCCTCTCTCGCTGTGTCTCTCTCTGTCAAATAAATAAAATCTTTAAAATATATATATATATCAGATAGTAAAATGACACTAATGTGATACATGGAACTTACCTTCACTCTCATGAGTCCCTCTGTGTGAGGGACACTTTTTTTTTTAATATTTTATTTGTTTATTTGACAGATAGAGAGACACAGCAAGAGAGGAAACACAAGCAGGGGGAGTGGGAGAGGGAGAAGCAGGCTTCCCTTGGAGCAGGGAGCCCGATGCGGGGTTCGATCCCAGGACCCTGGGATCATGACCTGAGCTGAAGGCAGATGCTGAATGACTGAGCCACCCAGATGCCCTGTGTGCAGGACACTTGATAACATCTTGGTCTCTCTCGCTCTCATTTGCCTCTCCCCTTCCCTGGGGAAGGAGGAGTGACATATCATTTTTAGTTTGGGGCAAAAACCTGGCTTAAGGGCTTTCCATGTCAAGACATGCATTCTGATCTGCCACTACTTGGAACCTCAAGAACCTGGCAGCAATTTGGTTCTCATATATTGTCATCTCATACCTCATGACTATAAAACCAGGCATATATAGGTTAAAGGTAAATTAAGGTTTAATACATATTTGATTCAGTAAATCTTTACTTCTCTGCTTTGGAAAGCTTATTCCTTCTAGAGAAAAAGTGGTTGTAAACATATTTGTGCACATTTGCAATCAAGCAGCAGGAAATTTTTTATCTATATGGACTCACGGGTTCTTTTGGGCAAAAAACTGGAAAAGGGTTCTCCTTTGAGCCCGTGTGTCCACATGGCCTGGATGGACCAGAGCCGAGCAGCCATCTACACACAAGGCAGATCGCCTTCCATTTGTTCTACTCTCTTCTCCCTATCGCGTCCCCCACCCCCATTGCATCCCATTCATGTTAATAGCTTGACACCTGTTCGAACTCTTTACTTCAGATAGTTTGGTGCTTTTCCTTCATGATGATGTGCATTCTTAGAATGAATAGATACTGTGACCACCAAGTCATCTCATGGGATTTGTTTTTATGAATATAACAATTGACCATCCTCAAGATCAGTATCCACCCATCAGCAACTGAGTGCCAATAATGTACCTATATCGGTTCTTTCCGAATGTTCACAGGTCCAGTCCCTCTAGATGCAAGTGCTGAAACCTCAAGAATTTGGGGAACAAGGTGTTTGTTAGGGATCCACAAAAAAAGCAGATTATTCTACAAACCATGTGGGCAAAATTACTCATTCATTTGAACAAAAAATACATTGTAGTCGCTACTTTACACCATTCACTGAAATAAATACTGGTCGGATTTAAGAGTTAAACATAAAACAACCCCTAAAACTGTAATGGCATTTTATAAATAATTTAAGTTCTAATAAGATATAGTACATTTTATAATGTTTTGCTGACTGGGGAGAAAGTTCTTAAGCCCAACAAATTCTAGATTCCATATCTATCAAGAAGAGAGATTTTACTATATGAAAATGAAAGCTCTGTGTCATAAAAGATATAAGAATAAAATTTAAAGGCAAAAGGTAGACTAGGAGAAAATATCTGCAACATATCCAGCATATCCAGCATATGGATGTCTAACATATAAGAGTCCCTAAAAATCTAGATGGCAAAACAAAAAAATAGACATATAGACAGAAGATATGGATAGGCAATTCAGAGTAGATAGAAAGAGTTCCCACACATAAAAACATAGGAAAAATCAATAATCAGAAATAACAAATTAAATGACATTGGTCCATGTTTCTAAATCATCAGCTCCTACAAATAGTAAATGGTTGATAGGTCAATATTGATCAACCAATATTGACTATAGTGTAAGTCAAGGTGTATTCTCATGACTAATTTTAATACTATAAAGAGTTAGAGCTTTTTTTAAATTTTATTTTATTTTTATTTTTTTAAAGATTTTATTTATTTATTTAACAGAGAGAGAGACAGTGAGAGCAGGAACACAAGCAGGGGGTATGGGAGAGGGAGAAGCAGGCTTCCCCCCAAGGAGGGAGCCCAATGTGGGGCTCGATCCCAGGACCCTAGGATCATGACCTGAGCCGAAGGCAGACACTTAACGACCGAGCCACCCAGGCACCCGAGTTAGAGCTTTTTTAGAGGATGACAATATCTGAGTGATTTTATATATATATATATATATATATATATATATATATATATATATATATATACTGACTCTATACAAAATCTGCCTTGGGTACAAAAATGTACAATATCAGTGTAAGATTATCTATTGCCACTATTGTAGATACATGACCAATTGGAAGTGATACCAATTCTCTTATTAGGAAAACAATTGAATTAAAGAAATCATGCATAGATACTATTTGTATTAATCAGAAATGGTAGAGTATGCAGGAGTACCCCTCCAAAATCTCATCAGTTTATTTTATTTTTTTTTTTATTTTAAAGATTTTTATTTATTTATTTGACAGAGAGAGCGAGAGAGCACAAGCAGGGGGAACAGGAGAGGGAGAGGGAGAAGCAGGTTCCCCGCCAAGCAGGGAGCCCGATGTGGGGTTCGATCCCAGGACCCTGGGATCACGACCTGAGCTGAAGGCAGACGCTTAACCATCTGAGCCACCCAGGCGCCCAATCTCATCAGTTTAAAACACCAGGTTATTTCTTGCTCATGCATGACCCTCTCAGGTGAGCTGGGGACTCTGTCCTGTGTCTTCTCACCTAAGATGCAGGCAGATGGAATGGTCACCAATCTGGAGCATTACACCAGACTCTCTGGCAGAGGACAGGGCGTGGTGGCTTGCAGACAGCTCTTAAAGCTTCCACCTGAAAATGATACATGTCTCTTCCACTTACATTTTATTCACAGGGCCACACCTCACCCCACAGGTGCCACAAATTATACTTATGCGTAGGAGGAGTACGAGAAACTAACTTCTGTACCATGGAATAAAACGTGTTACAACTATATTGAGGCAAATAAGCATGTTCATATTTTAGTTGAAAAGTCATCCAGCTCAACAGGATCTTTAAATTCCATTGCCGTCTTGAAAACATATATATTTGCATATGTGCATATGTATTCATGTAAATGAACAGACAGTTTTGAAATCCTAAACCATTAACAAGAGGAAGTGGTACGTCCTTGGTCAAGAGCAGAGAGGAGGTACTTTTATTTTTACTTTATCTACCGCCACATACTTTTCAAAATGTAATTGTAGGAGTACTCCCAATACATTATTTGTTTGATTTAAACACAAATGAAAAGAAAGGCAACGCAGGTTCTTGAAACTTTTCCATTTCTCCAGGAGGGGAAAAAAACTTTGTCAAGAGGTGCCTGGGACAATAAACCATTACTCTCTACATCTTGCATGTCCCAAATAATATTTGTGTGAAATTGTTATGTGTATCTTGAAAGTCCCAAGAAATATTTGTGTGGATTTGTTATCTACATCTTGTATGCCCCAAGCAATATTTGTGTGGACTGGTGAAGATGCCAAGGTTCTGTTAGCCATTCTGGAATGAAAGAAGCATTAACTTTTGGTTTTATCAGACCAAAATGTATTTTCCTAGGGCACTTCAGCCCTTAGTCTCTTCCCAGTGGCTCAGCGCTTCTTAAAACAAAAGGGTTATTTAGGGGAAAGAGTTCTGGCCCATTTTCCTCAATGGTCATCACTTTCCACACACACACACACACACACACATATACACACGCATACACCCATACACAGAGAGCTGTTAACTGTGACCTCTCTCAATTGTTAGGCAGGCATTTTATCTTCCTGTAGTTAAAGGCAGATGAGAGCCCTTTGCTCACACCTTGCCACTATGTGATCCGTGAGAGATAAAACAAGTGTAGAATTTCACCACACTCCAAAACAGCTCTTAGCAAGTGGACCCAAATGCAGTCGTGCACGCAGCCAGACCAGGTTACTGAAGGTCAGCTCTCTGAAAAGCACCTTACACAAAAGGTCTACTCCAGGGAGGTGAGACAATATTCAAGGACAAGTGTCAGCTACTCCCTGTCAGCTCAGGTGACAATTCTGTGAAGATGGCAGGGTCACACGTGGAAGTGGTCCTTTAGCTGAGGCTGCACTCTGAAAAAGTGTGGATTCTGAAACTGAGTTCGTCCAAGGGTGGGGTTTCAGGGTAATGCTCATGGCTGGCACATGACTCCCTTCCCCAGTGCAAAACATTTCTAGAAAACACTCTGCTGCGTTAATAGCCCTTGGATGCTGAACAGAGATAAAGAAGGTGGATGTGCTTGTCGCAGCAGCCCCGGGAATACGGGGTCCCAGTTAGAGTCTACGTGATCACCTTCTCACGGACTGCTCACGTTTAATTCAGGTAAATCTAATGTGAATTAATCATCACTGGGATGTGTTTAAGCAAGCACAAACAAAGATAGCACCACCTATGCCAAAGTGTTTGCAAGTAAATTACAGACACTATCACGTTTGGCATGTCAAGGCTACAGTGACGAGTTGACGGAAGCGAGCCTTGAGGAGGGTGTTTTACCTGAAACTGACTTCTAAACAGTAACATGACCAAGAATCGGCCTACTTTTTATTATCACCATGTGCTTGGGGTGGGGATGGAGGCTAATACACAGGAGTCATAAACGACTACTTTCCTGAAAATATCTCTTGTTGGTCTAAATTCTAAGCCATCCTTGTGGTTATTTTCGGTTACTAGTAATATATATGTAAACATCAAATGAGCCATTGTTATTAATACTTTTAATAAATGTATTTTACATAAAAGTTAATTTGGAGAATCCTCAGTTATACAACTTTTGAGAATAGATGTATACTGGTTCAGAATCCCTGGAGTTTATTTGGGGCACACTTGTATCTCCAACTCATGGTACTACCTCGTCTTGTAAGTTTTAATAGTTGACCCAAAATAAATAATTCTTGCACAGTGATTGTAAAAACACCTAAAGAGACGTTGAGTTTCTGTAGTTGGTCATTTTAATCTATATGGCACATAGAGTTGTGTTTTTTTTTTTTTTTTAAGATTTATTTGTTTATTTTAGAGAGGGAGAGAGTACGAGCGGGAGGGACAGAGAGAGAGAGAATCTTCATCAGACTCTGCAGAGCCTGGTGTGGGGCTCGATCCCAGGACCCTGAGATCACAACCTGAGCCAAAACCAGGAGTCAGATGTTTAACAGACCGCACCACCCAGGTGCCCCAGCAAATAGAGTTTATACTGTGTTTGAAATATAAAACAGTGAAACAGTGTGAATTGGAAGGTGTCATGTTTTTGTATGGCACAGCAAGTTTTAATTTGCACATAAAATGTTCTCACTGAATGAAAATACTTTGTTATATTTATAGGATAAAATGTATATGAATTTTACATACATAAAAATAAAGTTAAAATGTTCTTTCTTAATTATTGATTTCTTTTTCCTAAAGAGAGATAAAATGTTACCACAGCAGTATGGTTTAAGTAATTGCCTACATTGTACTTTTTTGCTTACATTCGCAAAAAGAGTACAGTTTCATTAATATTACATTAATGTAATGAAGTAATGTACATGTCACTAAATGTACATTAGTGTCTATTTCGCTAATATTAACTAATAAAGTTAATGGGTAATTATTTATATAGCTTATATAGAACTGTCCCCTAAAGATCAAAGTTCAAACTGCTTAGTTGTATATAAAAACTGATTAAATATTTGTGCTTTTTTTTTTTAATTTAAGAATAATTGACACACAATATTACGATGGTTTCAGGTATACGGCACAGTGATCCCACAATTCTATGCTAAATGTTGTGCTCACCACAAGTGTGGCTGCCATCTGTCACCACATAATAACACCACTGACTACATTCCCTATGTTGCACTCTTCATCCCTGGGACTTATTCATTCCACAACTGGAAGCCCACACCTCCCACTCCCCTTCACACATTTTTCCTTTCCCCTCACCACCCCCAGCTTTTTAATTTTCATACTGAAAAATTATTTTATTTTGTTTTACTTCACTTTTACTAACATAATTATGTATGCAAAGTTCAATAAGAAAAACTTTTTACTGTCTGCACTTCTTTTCTGGCTATTATTGTTATTAGCTTTATTTCATAATTATTACTGAAAACAGTGTTTTTCCTATAGAGGAGGAGGTATTAAAAAGTGATTCACCCCAGATAAAAAGTACATTAGGTACTGATTATAATACACACATCCAGACACACAGGCTCACACGCGCACCAACTCACTTACCATTCTGGATGTTTCTCTGCCCTTTAAACCTATTGCCAACAGAGGAGCTCAAAAGCACCCAGCCCACTGCGCCTGGGACCTTTCCCAAGACTTTCTCTTGAACATCTTCCCCTTATCTCAGGGACCAGCCTGCAGAGAAAAGGGGACAGAAGACAAATAAGCCTGTGGGTTCCTCAGTTGTGACAGATATGGAAAATTTTATCTTTTCTTTAGTTCAGTCTTTCTGTTTCCACCAAGAAAAGAACATACAGAACCCTAGAAGGACATACTCTGTAACACGGAGCTCTTGGATATAGTCTCAGCTGCCTCCAAGTCAGATTTCCTCGGCATTGTGAGAGTAATAAATGTAGAAAGGCCGTAAAATTTGGGGCCAAATTAATTTCCATAAATCTTTGCCATCTTTTCTCTTCAGTGGCTAAAGGTAGACTTTTGGTCAGGTGCTACGCCAGGGCAGGACTCAGGCAGCTATCCTACCATCTCGTCCCCTGATGAAACATGAAAGTTACTTCTGCTGCCATATATACATATATTGTCCACGTAAGCCACATGACCCTAAAGGGTTTTATTTTTTAATTTTAAATTTTTTATGCCTTTTTCATAAATAAGGAAGCACACCGTCAGAGTGATAGAATAATCTGCCCAGGACCATACATCTCGTTAGTGGCAGAAGGAGAGAGAAGCAGGCTCCGCACTGAGTAGGGAGCCTGACACAGGGGGGACTCAATCCCAGGACCCAGAGATCAGGGCTTGAGCGGAAGGTAGGCATTTAACCGCCTGAGCCACTCAGGCGCCCCATAAGCCATCATTCTTATCTTCTCAAAAATATATTATATGTGTATTTTTCAGGAAGTATATTTTTTATGTTATGAGGAATCTGTCTGCACTGAATTTCATTTATCTTGTTCTCCGTGCAGTGATTAACCTGATTTTTAAATAAATTGTGAAAATCTTCAAGAACCTTTTCTTGGAATTCCTTTGGGTGGCATCAAGCACTGAGGATGTTAATTGAATCCTTAAATTTTCATTTAAGTCAGGTTATTTTTACCCACAGGCTATCTAGTTATCAGATGCATATTTATCAAAATAGATTTGCCCTCTTACTTTTTAAACTTTATTCTCATTTTTTAGAGAATAAATGATCTCTATTGATTTTTCTTTGTAAGCTTCTATTTCATAAGTCATACTAAGAAACTTTGCTCATTCTCTAGTTAATTTTTTATCCTGTATTACAGAAGAAATGGGGAAATCTCTAAAAATATAATTCTAAGCATATGGGATGTGGTATATTGTGTGCAGAAAACACTTTTGTTCAATGATCACTGCTCATGAAAACTGTCAGAATTTTTTATGGATGCACTTAGTTAAAAATCACCAAGGTAATAATTTTATGGTACTTAATATTTTCAAATGGAATTACATTTATTAAACCTGATTAGTAGTCAATGGACCCATGAAGCTTGAAGCAAAGTGATATCAGACTCATCTATTTTAAAATCCCTCAGGATTCCCTAAGGATTTATTACGAATCAGGCTATTGTATGGCAGCATGTGGCAATAATAAAATATGTTCTTGATATTCTTAAGCATAAAACTGAGGTACTTCGAAGATTCATCTTTCTCTTCAAAAATTTATGTAATACCTGCTAATAAGTACTTTCTTATTTCGAGAAGATTCTTTAAACTTTAATGAGAACTGTTAGAACATCAATTTGAATACAATCACAGCTCCCACTTAACCCATGTGAATGGGTTTCCAATGACAGAAGAGAGCAAATGGGAGAAAACAAACAAACAAACAAGCCTGATATTTGCAGGCCCTGGAGGGTTCATCTGAATGGCCTTTAAGAGCCACTGGACTAGGGAGTGAACAGGGCATGGGAACCTAGCTGCCCCGATGGCAGAAACGGGGCCTGGGTCATCTGCTAGAAGCATTTTTTCTTTAGCAGATCCCTGAGGGGATGAGAAGAAAGTCGAGGCGTGAACACAGCAGGCCTCCAGGTACCCAGGGAACATGCGGGGTAGACCTGAATTTAGAATTAATAAACGTCTTGGCCTGAGGTTGAAATTCAAAACAATTTTATTTCCGGGATGGAACCAGAAGGATGTATCAGTTAGGGTCAGGGTCCATTTTGAAAATATTTTTGATTGGCCACTTTTGTTTTAGGAAGTATGTAGGTTTCATGTCTGGTAAAACTCACTTACTGGTGAAGCCTAGTCCGTATAACTACTTTCCAGCTTGAGTTTGAATTGCGATTCAGACATTCCTGGAGTGTGGCGTATAGGTTATCTGGAGCTCACCGGAAGAAGCAGCTGTCAGGAGAGGTTTGTTCTAGAGGATGTTCTGCACACAGGGCGGGATTAAAAGAGCAAAGCAAAGGGAAAAAAAAAGAAGCTATTTATTGAAGTACTGGCCCAAATGAGAGACTGGGGAGAAGCACTGGGAACGGGGCTTCCTAGCTGTGCAGGAGATCAGAATGCTTTGGGTTGGGGGAAAAGGGCGAAATTTCACTTATTAAAAAAAAAAAAAAGTCGCACAGTAAATCACTGATACTGGTCTCTAATCAAGGGACTTGTGCCCTCCACCCTCCCCTGAAGCCCAGTTCCTGAGTGGTAGTGGGGAGGGGGTGTTAGGATAGATTTTTCCATAGAATTTGGTGAACTCAGAAGCAGGAGAGATTTTTATAGTATTTCTATCTAAATCCCTGGAATCTGGCACAGCCCACAGAGTCCCTCATGCGTGACCCAGAAATAGAAGAGTCTGATGGAGTTGTGAAGATATTTCAAGACAGGCTTCAATAGTATTGCCAAGTTTCCTGACCACCGAGTGGAGCAGGGGAAGGGCTGAGTGTTGTGGATACTCAAGGAGACCAGCCGAGGAGGGGCTGAAAGAGGACCAGATGGGGCCATGTCCTCTCAGCAGAGGCCTGCATAGGCAGATGAGGAGAAAGGACCAGCACGCCTCCTCTCTCCTACCCTTTCACCATCCCGAAGCTTCCAGATTATTCGTGCTCCCTCAGGAAAGGATTGAGCGGGGAAGCCCAAACTGCCGAAGAAAGTCTTGAAGTAATTGCTATTTCTCTGAAGGAGAAGTTTGGACAATCATAGGATGCTATCAAAACACGTAATTTGCAGAGACAGGGTTGGGGAGAATGAAGGAAGGGAGGAAAGGAAAAGAATAGAAAAGAAAAGGAAAGGAAAGGAAAACAAAATAAAGAGGCAATTGGAAATGATAAAACTAAAACGCACCAAAAAGTCATAGTCCACCCAGAAGTGAATGAAAATATGGTATGACTTAGTACCATAAAATAAAACCAGCTTGACCTTGATACTTGGAACACCTCTTTCAACTTTCACAAAGGTCCCAACATTAAATCTGAGATGAAAATGCAGTTCTAATAAAATCACCTGCACATCCTAATAGTGCAGTCATCTATGTGCTCTAGAGCTCGGGGAGTCCGTTATGTGGGGAAAAAAGCATGGCCAGCTTGGTTTTGGGTGCAGAACAGAGTGTAAAAGTTGACAAAGTTAATTACTTAAAAAGGAAAGATTTCTGGGGCGCCTGGGTGGCTCAGTCGTTAAGCGCCTGCCTTCGGCTCAGGTCATGATCCCAGGGTCCTGGGATCGAGCCCCGCATCGGGCTCCCTGCTCCGCGGGAAGCCAGCTTCTCCCTCTCCCACTCCCCCTGCTTGTGTTCCCTCGCTCGCTGTGTCTCTCACTGTCAAGTAAATAAATAAAATCTTAAAAAAAAAAAAGGAAAAATCTCCCCGGTGAGGTGGGAGATGAGAGAAGGAAGGCAGTGTGGTGAGTAAGTAAAGGAAGTAGAGACAGTGACAACTTCATTTTAAGAAGCAGGAGAAGGGGTAACGGATACCAGAAAATGCTACGGAAAAAGAACTA
The DNA here is from genome assembly GCF_009762305.2 of Zalophus californianus. Taxonomy (NCBI): domain Eukaryota; kingdom Metazoa; phylum Chordata; class Mammalia; order Carnivora; family Otariidae; genus Zalophus; species Zalophus californianus. The sequence goes on from NC_045597.1 coordinate 182,376,972, forward strand.
GAAATGTATGTACGCTACTAATGTTATAAAAGATCAGTATACAAAATAAGAGCAATAATACAACTCTCAGGGGGGCGTGGGTGGCTCAAGTCAGTTAAGCGTCTGCCTTCGGAGCTCAGGTCCTGATCCGGGGGTCCTGGGATCGAGCCCCAGCTCGGGCTCCCTGCTCAGCGGCGAGTCTACTTCCCCCTCGGCCTCCACTCCCACTCGTGTGCTCTCACACTCTCTCTCTCTCAAATAAATAAATAAAATCTTTAAAATAATAATACAACTATCAAGCACCGGGGCTAGGGATGAAGAATGGCGGTCAAAGTCATTAAGCTAACTCATTGGTCATAGTGAGGAGAAAATAGATATTGTTTTTATTAAAGAGCATCAATAAGCATATTATCTAAAATTATGGAGGGAAACCCATAAGATATAAAAACAGCTGAAATTGAAAGAACAGCAGAGCATGGGATTAGGAAAGAAAGAATTCCAGAACTGTGTAATTCTTCTGCACAATTTGATGTTGCTGTGAGCAAGAATTGTTACCCTAGGGGCGCCTGGGTGGTTCAGCGGGTTAAGCGTCTGCCTTCGGCTCAGGTCATGATCCCAGGACCCCGGGATCCAGTCCCACATTGGGCTCCCTGCTCAGCGGGGAGCCTGCTTCTGCCTCTGCCTCTGCCTTGTGCTCTCCACCCTCCCCTGAAGCCCAACTGTGCTCTGTCCCTGCTTGTGCTCTCTCTCTCTCATTCAATCTCTCTCTGACAAATAAATAAATAAATAAAGTCTTTAAAAAGTTACATACACTAAAGATTCCATGACAGTAACAATGCCATTTAGTGCGGTGGTTAAATAGCTGGATTTTAAGTCTATCACTGTTTAGCGGCTCGGATGCTTGAGAAATTTTCTTTAGCTTTTCCTGTCAGTTTCTTCATCTGTAAAATGGGAGAGAATTATTGGATTATTGCAAGAATTAATCTGTGAATTTAATCTCTAAAAGTTAATCCGTGTCTTCAGACATGTGGGAAGTACTCGATGAATATTGGGTTTTACTGCTTCACACTTCTGACCTTTAACAGATTTATATTTGCCTACAAACTGGTGACTCTTAAATCTACATAACTAGGTTATATTTAGGCTTTTGATCTGTATGTTGATGGGGGCACAAAATTTCTTCTGAATGGGTTACATCCTCTTCATCCCCCAGCCTCAGGGTGCCTGATGGAGATTCGGTCATCTCTTGTATGGCCCCCACGGCTGACTTCTTGGCCTTTCCTGTCTCTCCAGGCTTCTGGTCCTTGACCCACCCTCCACCCTCGCTCAGCAAGATATTTTTAACCCAACCAAATCCCTTTCCCCCTTAAAAGTCTTCAGTGTTTCTCAACAGCCTCAGGAGAAAGTTTCCACTTCCAGACAAAGTGACAAATCTATTCCGTTTCCCTGTTAAAGATCTTGTGAGCAAGCCATGCTAGACTCTTGTATTTACCAAAATAATCTATTGAGATAATTATTCCTCTCTGTAGGAAATGAGCTTCATCCAATATAGATAGTAGGATTTTAACACATATTTACCAAATGAATAAATGAATGAACGAATGAATAAATGAATAAAGGAGATTATAAAACCATGATAACCCTGTTGTTTGATTCCAGAAATAGATAATATTTATTCTACTTCTAAAGACCTCAAAAAAATACATTACACAATCTTCTTCTGTGCCATATAAATCCAACATGATAAGAAAATACAACCAAATCTTATCCCGCATGTTTAGGGCTCTGATTAGAATAGAATCTTACTGACAGTTGATTCGAAATACATATTTGTTGAATTGGTTAATGCAAGAATGGCTAAATGGATGAATGAATTAATATGTGCTCATTCCAAGCTCAAGCACTCCTATTTAACACAGTTAATTGAATTTAACTGCCAACTGTATTTGAGTTTACTCATTTTAAAATTAAAAAATTCAAACCCTAGTATAGTTAAATGTCTAGGTATTCTTAAAATAGGTGATATGTAAATGCAAAATTAGAGCCCACACTGGGATATTCAATGTTTTATCTATGCTAATTCACTGTGTAAAATGTCTTCTCTGTTAAAAGCTCCCCCCCACCCCCAACAACATTAGTCTCTTTTTTCAGCCTTTATATGTTCTTGCTACGGTAATGATAGAGAGGATCCCAGCTCACCAGGAGTTGAAAAGTGCCTTAGTCACATCACCTGTGAGCATGGATGCCGTGAAGGAAGGTCTTTCCAAAGAAGGGTGGCCTGGGCCCAGGCAGTTTGAAGCAGGTGTGTGATTAAGGAAGGATGGTGAATGGGAATGGCCATCATCCAACGACAACAGGAGACCGAGGAGTGGGAACTCAGTGGGAAGACCTGACTGTGTATAAGGCAGATAGAGAAAAGTCTCAATAAATTGTTTGGGCAGTAATTATTATATTGCAGCTTGCAAATATATTTAATTTTATTTATTTATTTTTTATTTTTTTTAAAGATTTTGTTTATTTATTTGACAGAGAGAGATCACAAATAAGCAGGGGGAGAGGCAGAGGGAGAAACAGGCTCCCCGTTGAGTAGAGAGCTCTATGTGGGGCTCCATCCCAGGACCCTGGGATCATGACCTGAGTCGAAGGCAGACACCTAACTGACTGAGCCACCCAGGCGCCCCACAAATGTTTTTAATACCCAGGCCAACCAACCAGGAGAACTGGACCAGAGCTTGGTGGATATGAGCCAGCTCTCAGCTTCTGCGTTTCTCTTATGCCTTCTCCCCCTCTCAATATGAAAACCATGCTGGTGGTAATTCACCAAAGACAGGCGCTTTCTGTTTAAGTCTTTGGGTGTTGGGAATTGGCATGATGAAAACAGCTTGGTCTTCAGGCAAGCAAATGAGCTCATCTCATTTCAGTTATAGGATTTCTATTTCCCATTTAGTTATAAGAAGAAGCCATAAAGTCCTAACTGCCCAGAGACAGAAAACGGTGACAAACTTGATTCCTCTTCTTTCTGTCCTCTCTTGGATGTTGACAGCAGAGGCTCAAAGGACAATCTCCAAGTCAAATAAACAACAATGCTGAAAAGGCACTGGTGAAATTCATCAGTGATAACCAACAGAAACAAAGTATGGATGAGTCAGATCATGAAGTCAAGAAAGAACTTAAAATTTATTTCTTGTTCCCAGGTGGAGATGACAGTCAAGATAATAGGTCTATGCCTGAGCAGGATCATGGGTTTATGCGGACTTTAGGGCCCTCCTACAAATTGGTTGAGGGACCTTACCAATTGTGTCACTGATTCTCCAAGACAAAACAGCCTAAGATTTCTATAGGTCTCTCTGGGGTTCTTTTGTTTGGGGGTGATTCTGAATTTAGCCTTGCCCACCAAGGAGTGGCTATACATTGCATTCTTTGCAGTAATCACGTTTATTTTCATTCAGAATTCTCCATTTACTTCCCTCTCTAGGAAAGTTTCAGCTTTATGAGGAAAGGGCCCCATCTGTCCTACCCACTGTAATCCACCAATTCATAGCTTGGTTCCTGTCATGGTTGGTGCTTAATTAATGGGCATTAAATAAAAGGGTCATGATATAAATTTGAAGTCTAAACGTTTGACAAAACAAGTCATTAGAGAGCAGAACAAGTGTTAATAATTGGCATTTGTGAAGAAAATATTTTGGATAAATTCTAGCAAAAACTACAGTTTTTCAAAAATGGAATACAATTCTTTGTGAACTGTTGTGTTCCCTTTCATTTAGTAAAAACTCTGCACTTGGCTCGTGATAACAGTCAAGGAGCAATGCTTAGTGTCTACAAAGTCTTTTATGACAAGACCTCCACTGTCACCTGGGCTTCTCTCCACAGTACAGGCTTCTGGTGGTTCCTCAGTCCACTTGCCTTTCCCAGTCTTTCCTTCTTGATGCAAGGCATTTCTTTAGACCAGGCATTCCCTCCCTCTGCGAAGCTATCTCCTCTTTGCAGATAATCTCATTGCCATTCTCTAAAATTTAGAGTTAAGACTCTTACTACCCATCGCTCCAAGCCATTCCCTTTAGTAACCATCTCATGGCATTTTGATTATAGGTGTACACATTTTCCCGTTTCCCAAGGGCCACTGAAGTCAGAGAGTCTTTCTTTTTCTTTCTTTCTTTCTTTCTTTCTTTCTTTCTTTCTTTCTTTCTTTCTTTCTTTCTTTCTTTCTTTCTTTCTTTCTTTCTTTCTTTTTTTGAGAGAAAGAGAGAGTGAGAGCCGGTGGGGTGTGGGGAGAGGCAGAAGTAGCAGAAGACAGAAAATCTTAAGCAGGCTCCATGCCCCAGCACAGAGCCCAATGCAGGGCTTGATCTCACAGCCCTGAGAGCATGACCTGCGCCCAGATCAAGTCAGACACTTAACAGGCTGAGCCACCCAGGTACCCCCAAGTCAGAGATTATTTCTTACACTCAATAACCCCAGCATCCAGAATGAATCTAATGCTTATCAAGGAATCAACAAATGTTGGTAGGATGAATGGATAAATTAATCCTGGCCTAATCTTTAAAGATTACCTTACCACTTGCAATGGTTAGTTTTACCGGTCAACTTAACTAGATGATGGGATGCCCAGATATTTTGCCAAACATTATTCTGGGTGTTTCCCTGAGGATTAACATTTAAATTGGATAGACTGAGTAAAGCAGATTATCCTCCCTAGTGTGGGTGGGTCTTGTCCAATAAGTGGAAGACCTGAATGGAACAAAATGGCTGACCCTTCCTCAAGTAAGAGAGAATCCCTCCTGTCTGCCTTTGAGTTAGGACATCAGTTTTTTCTGTCTTCAGATCTGACTGAAACCTTGACTCTTCTGGGTCTTTGGCTTACTAACTGTATATCTTGGAATGTGTCAGCCTCATACTCACGTGAGCTGACTCCTTTAAAGAAATCTCTTTTTATATATTAGTATATCCTATTGGTTTTGTGTCTTTGGAGAATGTTGATTAATATACCATTTGTTAGTCAAAACGAAATAGCCTGGAACATTTTTCCCTTTGACCTCTAAGTCTCCTGATATTTTCTTTGTGTTATAGGATATAGTCATCTGGGTGACTGAGGTTTTAAGATAAACATCTTTGATTTCCTAGTAGTATTTTCTTATCTCTTCCATACCTGTATCATTTTCTAGCTCTTCCTTACTTCTAATAACAAGTTTGAAGTATTTCTTTAATTAAAAACAGACAAATGCAGAGAAAGAACAGTATCTTCTACTTCTGAACTTTACACACATTTTTCAACAAAAAGAACCAATATTTAATAATATTTTTTCATATCAGTATATAACCTATTGCCCTGTCAATTACTTTTCATTGATTCGAATTTATTGCTTTGTATGAGCTCTGGAGATTTGTGAGGTTAACCTGTATTTTCAGTGGTTGATCATTATTAAGGAGTTTGTAAAACCAGAGTTATCTTATATTACCTTGAATACAGCTGTATTTGTATAAAAACTAATGTCCATTGATAGGGGAAAAAGTGTCATATATGGATTTAAAATATTAAGGATATTAAGGTCTATATTCTGGGGGGACTAAAATACAGTAAAGCTTCGGTTCTTTAGAAGACAGTTTTTGGCAGCACAGAAGGAATGTCCTAATAATTATAGATGACATTAATGATTATGGTGCTGACTGAAAATAAAAACAAAATACAAATATAGTCTTTAAAAACAAAATCCCAATTAAAGCTGCTACTTACACTCAATGTGCAATAGGTTAGCAGATTAGCCAGCCAGAAACGTAAAGAATATTATAACTGTGGGTATTCTGTTTGGACCTTAACACTGGCAGGGAAGAGACATTTTACAGAATTAGTAAGATCATGTCATTCTATGGCTTAAAACTTAACCAATAGCTTCTTGCCTTTGGCATAAAATCCCATTTCCTTTTTTAATCTCTAAGTCCCTACGTGTCCTGGCCCATCTGCTCCTGATCACTAAGATTCAGTCTTACTGAGCCACCTGTTTGAGATGCTGTTTCTGTCAAGTTTATTTCTTCTTCACTGAGTTTCTACTTGCTGTTTCCTCTTCTTCAACGGCTTTTTAGCAAATGTTGTTTTGCTTTCATCTTTCAGATCAGATCTGAGCTCAGAAGGCTCACGGCCTTCTCTGAGAATCTCATCTGATAAGTGGTTTTTCCCTTGTGCTCCAACTAACACTTTATGTACCAGTGTGTTTGTTTTCTTCAATGCACTTGTCAGAAATATTCTTCATTTGTTTCTCCGACTCTCCATGTTAGAATTCAAACTTTATGGGAGCAGGGATCCTGTGTGTCTTGCTCAATGCTACATTCTCAGTTCCCGGGAAAGTGCCTGTTCAGAGTAAGAGGGAAGCTTGCATGGACAAGTGGGTCATGTGTAAATCCTAATGCCATCAAGGCCTTTCAGAAAAACTATCAAAGCTGGCATTTGAGAATCAATGCTGAATAGGTGATCAACTTTGTTTTCCTTTTACCTTGCCTACCACACTCAATATCACTCAGGGAATTCTCCCTTTGAGCTCCCTTCTGATGTTTGAAATTGGGTGTCTATTTCTCAATTTATAAATATGTAAATTATGTGAGGATGGATTGTATAGATACTTTGCTCAGGTCATGGATTCACGATCTCATCCTTCAACCTACGATAAGGCAGTTTAGAATTTATCATAGGATTGGATTAAGTATTATTATAGGTGATATTTACTAAAGACTTACCAAAACATAATCTAATATATTCAATATATTTTTTTAAGATTTTATTTATTTATTTGAGAGAGAGAGAGCACAAACAGGGGGAGGGAGAAGCAGACTCCATGCTGAAGAGGGAGCCTGGCTCAGGGCTGAACCCTAGGACTCTGGGATCATGACCTGAGCTGAAGGCAGATGCTTAACCTACTGAGCCATCCAGGTGCCCTTAATATATTTGATATTTAAATGGATATTTTAATAGCTGTGCATGGGCCCGTGATATAAATTAGAACAAATTTTAGTTTTAGGACTCAGTTTTAAGAAAGTTCAAAGATACATTTTTTTTTATAAAGAGACTGAGATAAAAATCACTATTACTAAAGACTAGAAGTTTACTTTTTTACATAAATAATAACTTGATTGTCCTGAGATTTGTAGTTGTCAGAGTAAAGATATTGCCTTTAGATGTCTGGAAATAAATGCTTCCTTGAAGTCACCCAGATGCACATTTTATAATGTCATTTACACTTGACTGCTAGTAAATCAGAAGATTTAAGTCATACCTAAGAAACCAGATGAAGCAGGTGTGGTAGGTGTGGTACACCGGTTTTGGGTGTGCTTTTGGCAGATGTCCAACAGAGCATGAGCATCCCTGGGCTCAGAGAGCAAATCAGTGTCATGTGATGAGCACTTGAAGTTGCTATAACTAGCCTCATCATCAATAGATTCGTCTTGGGGGGACTTTAGTGGTGCTGGAAAAACTTTCCCTGCTATGACACAGTAAAAATCAAACAGTGTATAAGGAAAAGAAACTTTTGTTAATTTTACCAAGAAAAACAAAACAAAACAACCCAAAGTGCATATAACTAGTATTTCTTTCTTCACTAAATATTCGTTGAGTATCCATTGGGTAGTAAAGGAGATATCCGGAAGATTAATAGGATAGAGCTACTTGAGCAACTCACAACTTAGTGGATGGGATAAATATATCAATTAGCAATTATAATAGATTCAGTATGTGTGCTTATTGAGATATGATTATTATAGAACACGAAACTCAACTTGAGAGAAATGTGAAATAAGTATGCCTTTCGGCCAAGTCTTGAAAGATGAGTAGAGTTTAGCAGTACAGCACAGAGTGGGGAAAATAAAGAACATTTTGTGCAAAGGAATACACTTCAACCTTTCAGTAGAAAGTTTTCACTCTAATGCAGTGGGAAGACGATACCAGCTGGAGCCCAACAGCAGTGAAGACTGAGCCAACAGTGACAAGTCTAGCAGTTACCCTTTGTGGTGGGGTTGTGGCCTTGGTCTGGGCTGGGTACTGCCTCACACACAGAGGGTGACCCTTGTATCGGACCCAGTCTAGTTAGCTCAGTGGTTCTCAACATGGGAGGCTTCCCCTCCCCCTCCCCCAACCACGAGACATTTGGCCATGTCTAGAGACTTTTTGGTTGTCATAATGGGGAAGAGGTGCATTGGCATCTAATGGGTAGAGACCAAAGATGCTGCTAAACATCCTATAATAAGCAGGACAGTCCCCACAACAAAGAATTACCCAGTTTCCAGTGTCAATAGTCCTAGGGTTAAAAGCCCCAGGTTAGACATACTCATTTTCAGTTACAGCAGGATACAATGTAAATTTCTGGCATTCAGAGTAGAACTTTAGTTCATCCTCCATGCCCTGAAAGATCCTGTGTCTTGTGGTTTGGGAAACTCCTCTTTTGTAATTTCTCTTGCTTAGCCCTCTCTTCTAAACTTTGCCTCCCACCTCAAACCCTGATGAGGCTGACTGATGTGTAACTAGGACTCTGACACAGAAAAGAGGCCATATTTCAGATTGCAGAAAAGGATTCAAGGACTATTAATGTTAATGAACAATTGTTAAATAATCTGGTAATTCTGTCTCAGGTTGATTGTAAAAATTTGGCCTTTTCACCTACTTAATGAGTTCTTGATCCAGGTTTTCTTGCCTTGCTTTCCCCACATGGACTTTAAAGAGGATTTATACCCCCAGGGGAATGGATCGCTGGAAGGCAGAATTCACAGATCACATAGCAGCAGTGGTTGCAAGCTAAACACTGAAAGCCTTTCTCATAAGCCCAGCCTTTCCTTCTGGATGTAAACAGAATTTTATCACTCTGATTCTCTGTCAATACTTGTTACCATATCATTTAATTCTTCGGAGATTGTAAAGATTAAAGTTGATATTCAAGAATGTGAAGTCTGAGTTATGATTTTAAATGTAAGATGTTGGGAAAATTAGATCATCCTGAGAGATCCATAAAAGAGCAAGTATTTCAGACGTTTGCATCTGCTCATCTTGAAATATACATACACATAATCTAATACCTGCCCCTTGACATGGGATGTTCCGAATTAGCAGAAATTCTGCCAAGTAATTCATAGGACAGGGCAAAGGGAGAGGACAAATCATTTAAAATACAGGCAGAAACTTTAGTCCGATAAACTGATGGGATTCCTGCCAAAACAAAAACAAAACCAAAAACCCTCACAATTGGGCCACCCTCATAGGTTTCTCCAACAAACACAGCCAAATATTCCTGTACTTGGTGACTTGGTTCTGTGGTCCTGAATTATCAGCACCTGTCACTTCATTGCTTCAGAGAAGGATCATTTGAGAGAAAATGTCATTTCAAGGCTAATAATGGAAAGAGAAAGAAAGTGGTCTTCATTTCTCTGGCAGTATTTACCTTGTGTACTGGAAATAAGAAAAGGATAAATTCAAGCTATTTGGGAATCTGAGTCAGGATTTGTAAATCAGAAGGGTAAGCTTTGCCATCCATAAGAGTTACCCAGAATACATGTTAAAAGTGCATATTCCCCACCCACCCCCATGAATTTTGACTCAACAGGCATTTCTTTCACGGCTCTAAGGGTATTTCTGGGCAAGCGCCATGGTCTCAACTGTACAAAAAAGCTGTCAAAGATGTCAGCACAAGGCTGGTGAGCAGCAGGAAAATAGTGGGATAAGGTAAGGGTTCGATAAGTATTTGTTGAATGAATTATTTCTAGCTCTTTTCCCAGAAACAGAAGTTTCTCATTGCTTTCGTTGAGTAGACTGCTGATGGTCTTATTTGGATATATGATATTTTAGAGAAACTCAACTCTTTCCTATTTATTCTGCACTCTGTGTTAGATGAATTTTAGTCTCTGGTGTCAGAAAACTCAAGTGACGTTAACTCTTTCCTTTCCTAATAATGTGGCCTTGGGCACTTCTTTTGACATCCCTTGACCTTGGTTTTTAAGTTCCTAACCTGAGAAATTGAATTACTTCTCCAAATGTCATGTAATACTGATAAGTACAAAAGGAAATAATATAGGTGGCACACTACAAAGTGTGCTGTGAATGTTATTTATTTTATGATTCCTAGAAATCAATTATAAGCTGGAATTCAGAACTGAGTCACGGAGGCAGTGGCAGTGAGGTACTTTTAATCAATCCTCTGCTCTAGGAAAATATGTTTTCCTCCATGGCTGGGAGATTTAAAGTAAATGCAAGTTAAATACCATTGAGAAGTTCAAGTGGTACCTTCCCTCCATCTTTTTGTTTTGTTGTTTCAAGAATTAACATCATTGGGGCATTAGATACCTTCCTGTAAACTTGATTCTAAAGACCGTGGTCATACAGCTCCCATGGGGTCAATGAATCTCTAACAGGAGAGTGGATGGTCTGTGGATGGAGGGGGCTAGTTAAGAGAACCAGCCCCCTACTGAGCCTCCCCCACCGGAAAAGCCCATGTATTATGCATGCATGCGAACTCACACACACAAGTAGACACATGCACCATTCCCTTAATTCTCATCCTGTAAAAGATGAGTCATATGTGTTCTTCTTACCTCCCCTTCAGCTGCGCTGTATGAAATGTATGTGTCGGTGAAGGATGATTCTTTAAGGGTGTTGGCGAGCAATTAAATGTCAGAGTGGAGAAGGAAGTGAGTGTCTAAAAGTAATTCCAAAGCTTTTTTATTTTTCTTTCCTACTTTTTTCTTTCTGATAAAAAAAAGGCATAAATATCTCTGGGAAATGAATCATCCTGTCGACTGCATGAGAAATGCAGGCACTTTCCTGTTTAAACCAAGCATATTAAAATAAAATAAAGGAAAAAGAAAGCATGGAGGTAAAAGACAATACAGTAGGGATTAATCATATTGGCACAAGTCAGCCAGACATAACAAAGCCCAGACAAATATCAGGCAGGAGCTGCCTAACTTGAAAGGCACAATGACCCTCCAGGGTCCAGCTTAGTCCTACCTTGGGTGATGTTTGGTGTTAGTCAGAGCTCCCTGCCCTCCAAGCATCAGAAGCTCTACATGAATTATCTGAGGAAAAGAAATGTAGTTTCCTGTCACCGTGGGAAGGAAGTTGGGCTTGAGGCATACTATCAGACCATCCACTCTGGTCTCTGCTTCTCCTGGAACATGGGTTTCATTCTCATGGATGAACCTCCTTAAGATGATGAGGGGAACAGGAAATTCATGCTCCTAAATCTGTATCTTCCAACTTCAGCGTCCAATAGGAAATAGGAATGATAGAGTAGGTTAGATTTGAGATACAGACATGAGGTAAAGTCACAGACATGGAGTGCGTGTGTGTGCACAAGTGTATGTGTGTGTGTGGGGGGTGTGTGCGCGCGCACGCGTGCACATTCACGCATGCATGATGCGTCCAGGGACGATCTGTGGTGCCCAGGTTTCTTCACGAATTAAAGCCTCATGAACCAACTTTTGGAAGTGTTACTGGCACCCTCTACTGCAGCTACTTTTGGAGATTCCCTCACTGGAGAGACACACTTCTCCCAAGATCATAATCCCTTCTCAGAGTAGTTGGCACCAGCAGCTGATGACAGACTGACCATAAAAGCCTCCCACTCCAACTTGGGGAAGTTTTGAGAGGCCTCTGTGCCCACTTCTGCCCCCTCCCTCTCAAAGGTGTTGAGTCCAAGATCATGCCCTAATGAAGCCCCAGCATGCTTGGCTTAATCTCGGAGCTGGCTTCTCAGGGAAGCCACTCAGTGACGTTTGAGAAAAAAGAAAAGAGAACACAACTCTGTGTATCACCACCCTTTAAAATGCAGAAAGAGGGTGCCTAGGTGGCTCAGATGGTTAAGTGTCTGCCTTCAGCTCAGGTCATGATCTCAGGGTCCTGGGATCGAGTGCCACATTAGGCTCTTTGCTCAGCGGGGAGCCTGCCTCTCCCTCTGTCTGCCGCTCCCCCTGCTTGTACTCTCTCTCTCTCTCTGGCAAATAAATAAATAAAATCTTTAAAAAAATAAATAAAATAAAATGCAGAAAGAGAAATAACATCTGCTTAAGAAAGGAAGAAGTAATTGAGGAGGAGAAGCTTGGTCCAGAGAGAACAGAATTACAAGGTTGGATGGCTTCCCCCTGATACGCTCCATTAATTTATTCAGGCAAGTACATTGACTTAGAGTGGGAAGAGAGGATCAAGCAAGATGACTGAGGTTTATGGTAAATTTTTAATGGCAGTAAGAGGGACTAGTCATTGCAACAAACACAAGATTGACAAGCAGTGTTTAGGATCCAGATAGACAGAAACCATGAAGATCAGCACCAAACTGTACAGAAATGCCATCTACTCTTGCCTTGCTCGGTGAAAACAATGGCTGAAGGATTGATATATATTTGGGGATGTATGTGGAGTGGTAGAATAGTTGCATAAAAACTAGAAGACAAGAAAGTTGAAGCAGGAATTGGAAATAAAAACACACACACACGATATATTGATTCTTCTGTATCAATTATATTTGTATGTTCATATTTTATTTCCAAGGAATGATTACAAGGTACCATCCCACTTTTTCTTGATGATTTTAAGTAGATATTCATTTGCAATAATGTTTTATATTATTATTAATATGATTATGTATTAATGAGGCTATCATTCTGTTTGTCTTTTCTAGGTCCCATGTGTACAGTGATGAATAAAAAACACAATATGGATATGCGATTATATAAACAATTAAAATATAAGGTAGGGATTAAGTCTTCTTGAGCTTTTGGCCAGCCAGAAATTTCACAGTGCATAAAATATGAGAAGGATGCTTTAAATTGATTTTCTGTTGGCATGACTTCACTTCCTTTTCTAATAACTCATGCCATCCTTGGAGTGGGGGCACGGGGATAGAGGATGAGAATTTGGAGAATGACTAGAGTCCATCTTGTTAGGAAAGACTGGTGGGGAGGGGTCTTACCTTAAGTGACTGTGCTTCGATCTGCCTAGCAAGAAGAGCCCTACTGAAATGAAAGGGCAGTCATCTGAATGAAGGAGGGCCACTGATCCCAAAGGGACAAGTAGGTAGTGAGAGCAGAGACAGTGGGAGACCACCAGGTTCAGACAGGGTGTGCAGTCTCCTCATCTGTGCCTCATGTACTCAATACCAACCCCAATCTTCTCTCAGATTTCTTATTTGTTTACCAGTCTGTCTCTACTATTAGTGAGAAGCTCCTGAAGGGCAAGTTCTGGGTGTCATTTGCCTTCTTGTCTCAAGAACTTTTCAGAGAGTTGGCTTTTGATGTGGTGTACAAGAAATTGTAGGCTTGAAGGAACTCAGTAGATCAATCTGACAATTATTTTGTAGGTATTGAACTCAAATATCCCAAAGCTCAATCATACATACTATAATGAGATTTCTTATACTGATGTTATCAGGATCTTTAGTAATTCATGCCAAGAAGAGTTCATGTCTTGCAATTCAGGGCAAGGAATGGGCTGTATCCTCTCTGCCCAGCATGATGCTTGACATTTCACCCAGCGTAAGGTTATCATACAGCCAGCCACTCTTTATTCTGGATGCTGGGAAAGCTCCAAGTAGTTCACTAGGAAAGGTGGGGGGACCAATTCCAGTGTTTAGGTTCTCAAACTGTTTTCAATTAGGAAAGGACTTCTGTGTTTCTCCCACTCAGGTGCCTTTGATTAGCGAGAAGCACAAATATGCAGTCACGCAAAAATGCCCTCCCTCGGTCAGAACCTACAAAAACTAATCAACTGCCCAGCTGGCTTACATTTCTATACATTCCTTGACACACACAGATGTCTCTTGAACCTGGCTGGCCTATCCTTGTGTACTGCCGCCAGACTCGGCTTTAAGATTGTAGGTGTGGATATTTTTCACCACTTACAAGTGATTGTGGTGGATCTTTAGAAGAGAAGCCTGAATAATTAATAATAATGACACTGTGTGTGTGTGTGTGTGTGTGTGTGTGTGTGTGTGTGTGTTACAGCATCCGATATTGAGCCTTTCACCATCTCTTACATTTGGACTTGGAATTCAGATGAGGGCCACTGAGAAGAGCAAGAAATGGCAGAGAAGCTTCTCATGCCCCCTTTTCTCCAATCTTTCCCCCCTAACATAGACTTTCCTCTTATCGTGTAACTCTTCTTCACAACGTCCTTCCCAGGTGCAACTTTACATGGGACTATGTGATCGTTCAATACAAATGTAGATATTCACAGACAAGAACCGTGTTGGGTTTTTTTCTGCACTGTTCGCCAGGGTACAGCCCTGCGCCTACCTGCGCACAGTTCACTTAACGGCTGTGATGAGTTCAGATAATGCCCAGGGACTCTCCTTCATACCCACTCTCTGCCCACACATAAGTTTTTCCTGCATCTTCTTTGGCTGCTACCTTTTATTTCTCCTAATCCACAAATTCTCTCTTAAAGGAGGATTTTTTTTACATTTTTAAGGAAATCAGCTATGATGACAAGGTATTATTTAAGATCAGTTTGTTAGGGAATATCCTAGATCAGCAAAATAATTTACAAATTTACAATCTGGCCCCCAAATGTATGTCTGCTTTCCTAAACCTGCAAAACACATACTCTATTCTCTGGGCTTCCTGAACTTAGTATCTAATTCATAATAGTTGTGCAATACAATGTACCATCTATATCAATATCCGTATATGTTTCTCTTCAGCTTTATTTAACCACCACACCAATAATTATTCTCTGTTTTACACCAATACACCCTAATAGTTAATGTACTTTTATAAATCCCATTTCAATTGTTTTACGTTTCCCAGGCAATGCAATCTCAATTACATCATTCACAGTCAACTACAAAATAAACATCTTCGGTCACCTGGTCCAGTAGATGCAAAACCACAGGGACATATAAACAAATATTTTGATTTTGTTTACATGTGTGCCACCAGCTGCTTCAGAAATTCTCCTTGGGAAAAAAAAAAAAAACCCAATTACAGAAGAACCCCAGATTGTAAACACCTGGATTTAAATCCTCAACAAAAAGCCAGAAAGTAAACACCGCAATATTAAACTCATTCATCTGGGGAAAACCTACTCCCAAGTGCATCTGAGATATTGTTTAATTTTACATAGAAGAGAAAGAGTAAGTGGCAGGCAAAGAGAATGGAGCAGATGCAAAGGAGAAGCTCACTGCAGTGGGGGCGGCTGTGTCTCATCAGAGTGGGCTTTGGTGGATTGTTGGAAAGTTCAGAGCACCCCAAATATACTGAGCTTCTCCTTTGCCTACACCCGTCCGAGCTTATAAAGAGGATAATTTGACCACACATTCATTTTCCATCAGCAGGAAGCCCATTTGCTAAGTGCCAGCGGCTTAATTCAGTTAAACACTTACTGAGAGCCAGTGACGTGCTGAGCGCTGTGCCGAGTGCCAGGAATACAGAGATTCATAAAAGGAGTTCTTTCCTTTAGGGATCTACAATTTAGTGAGGGCTGAAATACGCGTGAATAATTGTGTAATATTCGTGATACATGCTAGAATAGGGGTTAGTGCCGGACCGGTGCTGGCTCTGAGGAGGAAATAATGAACTCTTAAAACACTCAGGGAAGGCTTCATATGACAAATGATGGTTGGTTTGAATCTTGGAGCCTGTGTAGGAGTTTCCCCAATGTTTAGGTAATGGAAGGTGAGTTGACAAGTGAGAAGGGAGTTACAAATGTGCGTTCCAGGCAGAGAAAACATCACTACAAAAACAATGAGAGCTCTCCAGGACTGCCCCGACACCTGCAGGTCACGGGGACCAGGCTACCTCCTCCCTGGCTGATGGACACAAGGGTACACTCTGCCCCCAGGGTACTGCCTGTACCCATCTGCATGCTCCTTTGTTCTGTGGCAGATCCTTTCCAAGTCACTAGGTCAAAGATAAAATTATTAACACGAAGAGGAATTTCAAGGTGGCGACAAGAGAACATGAAACCAAGAGTGGCGTGTCTCTCAGCCCTCAGCGGGGGGCCCTGTGCTACCTGGCAGATTTCATGCCAGGAAGTCAGCTCTGCCTTAGCATAATTCTTAGTCCAGAGTAACATAGTATATGGTCGACGAACATGATTTCCTTTCTCTTTCCCCCCAGATTTAGTCTTAACTGGGCTTGGAACTCAAACACATTGGGGAAGGCGGTAGGGGAAAGTCAGCAATGGTGGGATGAAGCTGGGGCCAGAGGGAGGGCCCAGAGCCTGCAAACCTTTACACAGCAGGTTGGAATTTGATGTGTATCCTCAGGGTGCCCATACACTGCTGAATGATCTCAGGCAGGGGTGTCAGAGATCAGATTTGTTGACTAAAACATTCAGTCTGGTATTCAAGTAGTGGATGGATTTGATGTGGAAGAAACAGGAGGTAGGGAAACGAGGTCTGAGCACTGCAGGTGGTGGAAATATTTTACCTCCCCTGCCTGTAGAGATGAGGGTGCCAGTTGATGCCTAGCAAATGTTCTAGTTCTGAATGTGCATGCATGCCCTATTTCTCCCACTAGAGAGAAAATTCCTTAGGTTTTGTGGTGCCTTTTAGGTAATAGATGGGTAATATTTATTTCTTATTAAACTGAAGTTTCCTTAGCTATTTGAGGAATCGCATAAAAATCTTGACTCACATAGAAGTCTTAGTCTGAATTTAACCAAAAATAGGTATTATCATAGGAAAATGGATTTTTAAGGAGCAGTTGTATCTTATGTGGGGGCTACCAGCGTTAACCAGTGTTCTACAGTGGAGTTAAATAGCTGAATGTGATCTTCACAGAGAAAAATATAAACATACCACTGTATTATCTTAAAGTCATTACAAATCAATCAAGTGATGTGCATTGATAAGGAAAATTGCATTATAGTTCTATTTGTAGAGAAGAGGTGATACTTGTACCATTAATACTTTAGGTAGTTGACCTTGACTGTGTAAGATTATGATACCACAGTCAAAAGGGACTGGGGCTTCTGATATAAACACAATGGAGTGGATTTCAGCCCCTCCTTTAGATTCATCTAGGGGATTTTTAAAAACGGCCTTTCTTGCATTCCACCACAACTGAATTAGAATCTCTGGGAGTGAGACTTGGGTATCTGATTTTTCCCAAGCTTTGTTGAGTTACAATTTACTTTGCATTAAAATTCACCCATTTAAAGTGATTTCTATCCCTATAGTTGTGTCTTTTCCAGAAGGTCATGTAAATGTGATCAAAGTATTAGTCTTTGTACCTGGTTTCTTTACATAGCATGTTGTTTTTGAGATTTCTCATGTGGTTAAATGTGATAGTGTATAGAGAATACTGTAGAGACAATACTGAGCCATGTTCTAGAGTATGGTCATACCACAATTTATTTCTCCATTCCTTAGTTGATGGGGACAGCTGAACTTTTTAAAAGCTTTGCAGTTGATCGTAAAGCATAACAAAGGTTGAGAACCACTACCACAGAGAACTTTACGCATATTATTTTATATTTTACCAAATGCTTTCCACATCCCTCAGTTATCATACTTGTACTTACTGATTTAACATAATCTATGTGGAAGAAGTTAGAATGACTGCAGCTGTTGGGTAGGCTACACTGTCTGATGCACATGGAAACTTCGGGTAATGTCTGCTTAACAATTATTTTCTACTTTACATTACTAAAAATATATGTACTTTTCAAAGGCATAGTGAATTAGTACCACACACATCCAACTATCCCTGTTATCAATGAGGTCTGATATGCTGGTGGAAGATTTCAGAGAAACAAATTATTCACATTCCAACTCATCTTCTCTTACCCATAAATGGAAAATTCTTGCCTATTAAAGAAAGACCAGTTTTAGGATGCATCATTATTAAACTAACATGTACATATTTCTGACCGCTTGGAAAACATTATGAGAGTCTTCCAGTATCCAAGTCTATAAATTATGATTAAGAACAATTTATAAGGGCACAGCCATTTCCTTCATAAATGCTTGGTTGTGACAGTTCCTCAGGGCCTCTCCAGTCCTTTAAAGGCAACACTTAAAAGCAATGGGATCAAAATATACTGGAAACTTCGACATTACAATGACAATGTGTCTTTGTCAGTGCATCTTTAAACACACACACACACACACACACACACACACACACACACACACACGAGTTTCTGGGGCAGTTTGTAAATTGCCATGATTTAATCGATTATGGTGGTGTTGGATACATAATGCAACTGACTCATGGAGAGATGGCTGGGGGCCCTGCAGGCTCCACAGAGACTCACAAGAGATCAGCTGCCTGAGAACAAAGGACTGAATCTGGCTTAGAGAAGTTGAAACACCATTTGAAGGAGTGTCTGAGTGAAATCAAACTTGAACGTTACACTTCAAAAGGACTGAAGTGCACAAGGTCCTGTGCTGCTGAGGCAAGGCCCAGCACAACATGAATTTGAGTCATTTTTACGGATGTTCTTAAATATTACGGCCTCTCTCCACCCTGAAAATAACAATAACAACAATAATAATAATAATCCCTTTCAAAATTGTTATGAATCAACTCACTTTTTAAAAATTAATGGGTGGTTCTAATCAGATTTGAATAGTTAGAAAGATTGGGGAGACTTATTCCTCATCTTTCTGCAGGTTATTCCATTCAGTTCATTGCAAAAAAAAAAAAAATCTTTCTTTTGGCAAGCAAAGGAAAATGCAGCATTGATTTCCCGGGAGATTTGTATTCTGTTCTCCTACATACATGTACACACAGATATATTATTGAAGGAATTCCTAGTTTCTGAGGATGTGCCAAATCTAGCAAGGATAGCAATGAGGTAATTCTATAGTAAATGATACTTGTGTCCTCTGACAAACAGACAGAGGGAAAAAGCATAAAAAAGAATCAGCACAGGAGGTTAAACAAGAATCTTAATGAAGTGAAATAAAATTGGGAGAGAGTGGGTATTTTCTCGTTTGCTTATGAAGAGCTGAACATTATTTCAAGATAATGATGGCAAATTAAGTAGTTTGAAGCTTGTGTGCTGAGTGGAATAGTGTCCTCCCCCAAATTCATGTCCTTCCTAGAACTTGAGAATGTAACTTTATTTGGAAATAGGGTCGTTGCCAACATTAGTTAAGATAAGGTCACACTGGAGACATGACTTGTGTCCTCATAAGAGAAGGGACAGAGAGACGCAGATACAGAAGAAAGACAGTCATGTGATGACCGAAGCAGAAGACAGTGACAGGACCACAGACCAAGGACCGCCTGGGGCTCCCAGAAGCTGGAAGAGGCAGGGAAGGATTTTCCCCTGAAGGCTTAGGAGGGAGCGTGGCTCTGCCAACACCCTGATTTTGGACTTCTTACCTCCAGAGCTGTCAGAGAATAAATTTCTGTTAGTCTCTCGTACTTTGTCACAGGAGTCCTAGGAAACTAATACAGCTTGCCTCTGGAGTTTTGTCCCAAGTGAGAGTTTGAGGCTCAGCATTCTACAGACAGATGGTCTAGGAGGAGTCAGAAAAACATTAGGAGAAAAACAAAGGGAGCAGCACCTCACTTCTCTTCACTCATGACATTCTGACCATGCCACATGTGGTGATCTCTGAGCTAACAGTAGCAGGATCACCTGGGGTTCCCAAAATGCAGATTTCCTGCCAGACCCAAGCCTGTCAGTTGGAAGTATTTCTGGTTAGAGCCAAGACATCTGCATTTCACTAAGTTCCTTATGCCTTTCTTATGAATGCTAGAATTTTGGAACCATTTTCATACAGAATCCTATCTATTATCATCTTTGAGAGACAATCATACAAAACCCGACCAATCTTTTGAGGTCGACAAAGGTTCAGTCTTGTTCTCAAGACTGTATATGGGGCCAAGTGAAATCCAAACATTAGACAGAATCAGCGAGCCACCTAGGACCACGCAGTCTCTTAACAGGATACAGAATTTCCCAAGAGCGTATATCCAGGTGGCCCTTAATTTTCTTCCTGCTCCCTCAGTTCCTATAGCGTGTAATAGGACAACTAATGGTCCTTATGCCAAACCACGGTAGCTGGAAGTTGAAAACGATAGAGGAGATATATGGAAACTACCAAATGTATAACTTGCTGCCTGAATGGAATCCTTCTTTATTTTTTAAAGTTTTAATTTATTTATTTTTATTTATTTTAGAGAGAGAGAGAGAGAGAATGAGCAGTGGGGCAAAGCAGTGGAAGAGGGAGAAACAGAGCCCCTGATGAGCAAGAAGCCCTATGCAGGACTCGATCCCAGGACCCTGGGATCATTACCTGAGCTGAAGGCAGATGCTTAACCAACTGAGCCGCCCAGATGCCCTTGGTTTTCTTCTTTAACACTTTGACAAAAATAAAAATTACGCGCCTTCAAAATAAATTAAAAATCGTTGCTAAGATTAGATCGACAAAAGAAAAAAAAATCCTCTTCTGAAGGGAAATCCCATTTAACAAGAGGTTTTCAATTACATAAATCTGAAATTACATTTATCTTAAGTAAATGAGGCAAATAATTGGTTAAAGGATTTGAAGTGGACATTCTAAATCTCTCCTTTTCTATTGTAGACTCTCAGAATTTTTATGTTTGCACAGTACGTGTATGATTTATACAGGTGAGAGAACTCATGTGCACATCCTATGAATACAGACCTGTGATTCTAATGACAAATTTTTCTTATTTTCTTTACAAACTTTGGATTTTGAAAAGCTTTAAAAGTACAGGAAAGACAAGAGAATAATGTAACGATTACTTGTGTAGCTCCTCCCCATTTTTAATAAACTTTATAGTATTTCTCACAATGTTATTATGAACAAAATACATAGAGTGTTATAGACCAAATTTATCTGCTTGTTGGGACCATTGTTTTTTTCACTTTTATAGAAGGAACTGCTCTCTTGTAGTCTCCCTATAGTCTGTTTTCTCTCTCCCTGTCGCTTATATCTGTATATATGTGTATGTATATGTATATATATTTATTTTTATTCAATTTAACTGCTAAATGGTACTTTATTATTTGGATACAAAACAGTTTCTTTTAGATAGTTCCCAAATCATGGATGATTTTTTTCCTAAGTATTCACAATGTTGAGGCATCATAATTTTTTAAATATCATGAATGATATCTGTGTTTTCCTTTTATATTTTATAACTGGTATTGTTGGTATAAGGACATTACTGATTTTTATATATTCATCTTCTTGACGATATGTAACCTTGTTCTTACTGGCTTTAATTGTTTGTTTTTTTTTGTTTGTTTGTTTGTTTTGAAGGCTCTTTTGGGCTTTTTATTTTTTTTAAAGATTTTATTTATTTATTTGAGAGAGAGCTCCAGTGAGGGAGAGGGAGAAGCAGACTCCCCCCTGAGTAGAGAGCCCGACCTGGGGCTCAATCCCAGGACCCCGAGATCATGACCTGCGCTGAAGGCAGATGCTTAACCAACTGAGCCACCCAGGTACCCTTATTTTGGCCTTTTTTTTTGACAGTCATATCACCTGCATATAAAAATCATTTTTCTTATTCTTTCTTTGTATTGCCTATTGAATGACTTGGGGATCTCTAGGAAAGAGCTGTGATGTCAGGACTATGGTAGGGGTATAGTGTTTCTGACATGAATAGGAATATTTCTGATGCTATAAAAGTAAGCATAGTGATGATTAGAAATGCACCTTTCTTCTAGGAAATTACTGTTATACATATCTTCAGAGCAAGGCCAATAGTAGAAAAATATTGAGAGAGCTTCTAAAAGCTTCATAGAAAAAAAAAGGCAATACTTACATGAGAGACAAAGGTATAACTCATAGCTCTTCTTCATACAGAAACATTGGGTATAACATATCCTAGTCAATGAACTGAAGCATCTCTTCTGATGGTGGATCCTGGACATAACTGAACACACAGAAATCATTTTTTGCATCACCTCCTTCAATAAACAACAAAAATAATTTCTCTAATAATTATAAAATTAAATGCACAATAATTATGACAACAAAAGAAACACAGTGAATGTTTTCTTTTTCTGAATTTCCTACAAGTAAAAATAATTAAAACATGAAATAAACTTTACTGAATGAAAAAGAAAAAAGGAATTAATTAATACTTATGTTAAAAATATTTCCTTTGGTGCACCTGGGTGGCTCAGTTGGTTAAGCGTCTGCCTTCGGCTCAGATCATGACCTCAGGGTCCTGGGATCAAGCCCCATATCGGGCTCCCTACTCAGCGGGGAGCCTGCTTTTCCCTCTCCCGCTCTTCCTGCTTGTGCTCACTCACTCTCTGTCAAATAAATAAATAAAATCTTTGAAAAAAATTTCCCCTTATTCCTAGCACACTGAATTTTGTTCTTATCATAGATGGGTATTTACAATATTTTTTTCTGCAGCTAGTGAGATAATCACATGGTTTTTGTACCACAACCCATAAAGTTGCTCAAATTCCTGACCTTGAACATTCTTGTATTCCTGGGATAAATTTTACTTAATTATAATTTTTATTAATATAGTGTGGAATTCAGTGTGATGGCACTTCATATAGGATGTTTTCATTTACATTCACAGGTGTGGTTATTATTTTTCTTATATCATCCTTACAAAGTGTTACTATCAAAGTACATTACCACATGCACATTGAAATAAGTGGATTTCTTTCTTTCATTTCCTCTGACATGATTTGTAGAGGACGTGAATTATCTACTCCTTAGAGTTTTGATATAAGGTTGCCTATAAAATCCTCTAAGCCTATTTAATTTTGGGGTCATGGTGAGATAGGCTGGGAGGTAAGCTTATTTTTTTAATAAGCGATTTATTTACTTTAATGGTTATGGGTTCATGAGAGCATTCCATTTTTTATTTTTAACAGCTTTATTAAGGCACAATTTTCATACCATAAAGTACCACGTAAAATTCAATGACTTTTAGTAAATTTGCAGAGTTGCGTGATCATCACCACAACCCAACTTCGAAGCATGTTCATTGTGCCCAAAGCCCCTTAGTGCCTTTATGCGGCCATCTCCCATTCCCACCCCAGAACCCTCCCTACCCCTCACCCCCAAGCCCCCGCCTTGAGCAACTACTAATTTATTTCCAATCTGACAGTGATTTACATTTTGTGGGTATTTCATATAAATGGAAATATGCAAAATATGGTCTTTAACATTTGCCCTTTCTTCCACTTAACATACAATTTTTTTTTTAGATTTTATTTATTTATTTGACAGAGAGAGACACAACCAGAGAGGGAACACAAACAGGGGGAGTGGGAGAAGGAGAAGTGGGCTTCCTGAGGAGCAGGGAGCCTGAGGTGGGACTTGATCCCAGGACCCTGGGCTCACGACCTGAGCCGAAGGCAGACGCTTAACGACTGAGCCACCCAGGCGCCCCTTAACATACAATTTTCAAGGTTCCTCAGTGTGGTAACAGGTATCAGTAGTTGATTCATTTTTTATTTTAGTATTTATTATCCGTTTGTTCTTGAGTTTGCAAATCTCTATTTTCTCCAATATTTCTTTCATGTTTTAAAATGTGTTGATAAATTTGTTGATGGAATTATAAAATTCTTCTCTTATAGTCTTTTTTTAATCTGACTTAAATATTTCCTTTGTCATTTGATTCCTATTTTTGGTTCCGAGTATGCTTTTATTTGTGCTCATTCTCTTTATTATTTTTTTTGAAAATATGACAAAAAATTTATATTTTTAATATTTTTCAAATAACCAGTTCTTGGTTTTATTGATGATCTCTATACCATTTATTTCATTTTTATTCCTTATTTCTTTTCATTATTTTACTTTCTGTGGGTTTTATTATCTGTTGATCTTTTCTTAATTTCTTTCATGAAATACTATATCCCATTTATTTTCAGTCTTTTCTTTTAAGATTTATTTAAGGTTATCTTATATTTTTCTACTTTAAACAGTACTTAAATGTGCCTCACAAGTTCTAAAATGTGATACTTTCATTCTCATTTATATATACGTATTAAATATTTTAAAAATATGTATCTTATCCACCAAAACCTTATAGTTTCTGTTTTCTCCTGATCCCATAAGTGATAAAATTGCTGTGCTAAATTTGATATTTATCAGTCTCCTGTGCTTATTTATACTTTTAATACATGTATATTATTCTTTCAAAATCCACAACTGCAAAGCCATTCAATAACATTGGTGGAACACAATTTATCCATTCCTTTTTTTGAGGAACACTTAGTTTTGTTTTTGTTTTTGTTTTAAGATTTATTTATTTATTTTTAAGAGAGAGATTGTGTGAGCAGGGGGAGAGGCAGAAAGAGAAGGAGAGAGAGATGCAATCCTCAAACCGACACCCCACTGAGCAGGAAGCCCAATGCTGGGCTTGATCCCAGAACCCTGGGATCATGACCTGAGCCGAAATCAAAAGTCAGCCACTCAACTGACTGAGCCACCCAGGCACTCCAGGAACACTTAGGATGTTTAAAATCTATTTCTTTTGTAAGTAGTGTCTCTGCACACATTTTAGTGTATGTCTCTTTTATGTGCTGTGAGAGATTTTTCTGGAAAATAAAAAAAGCTTCCTTTATGAATCAAAGGGCATGGGCATCTTCAGCTTCACTAGAGATCTCTAAACTTTTCTCTGACCAGCATTTCAGCCCAAAAGAAGAAAGTATGATACCATGGAAAAGAGAGAGAGCTTCATAATTCCTTGTCTGAAATCGAGTCACATGACTACAAGTAGTTACAAGGCAGCTGCAAAATATTTCTCTAACTTGAAATCATGTGCACCACCAAAACTTCGAGGTATGTAATCTCTATTGCCAAAATAATACAGAGGAGGGGAGAATACATTGTAGGGAATATTAACAGCCCCTGCCAAAGTAACCAAAAATCCATGTGCTTCTTCTTCCCATACTAGCACTCACTTACTCACCCAAGGGAAGTAGGAGAAGGAAGCCGACTGACTGTCAAGTGTTTGATACCTCCCATTTCCTGGGAGTGAGTTTTTTTTCTAGTTCTCATTGTCTGAGAGAGAAGTCTTCATAATTATAGGCACCCGGGTATCTCTATGCAAAGATCTATGGCTCATACCCTAAGAAGAGCAATAAATTTTTTGTGTGCATTGGTATTTTGTGTCAATGCCTCTTCATCTTAATGATTCTGGGCATTTATCCAAAACTCTTTTGCCCTCTCTTGCTCTGGAAGGTTAAAAGACAAGTTCATTGAAAATATATTAGGTTTTTGTAGTCTTCCGTAAAAAAGCTCCATGAAATTGTGGTCGTGAGTTATATGTATCATCATCTTGATATTTCTACTTATGGTATTATAGAAGATGATGATAGTTTAATAAAACAATATGACTCTTTCTTTGAAGCCATTGTAGTTCAATAGACCAGACAGATTTAGCCATATCTTATAAGAACAGAACAGTTATATGAGTAAAGGCATTTTGCTAAGTGTTAAAGCTTTTGATTGGGTGTAACCATTGCCTTAGGCAGATAATTTGGAAAAATCAATGTATTGAATGTATTGATAAGTTGTGTGTTAGATAATTAGCCATCTAATTTCACCTTTAAAATCCATGAAAGTATTACTATTGTGAAAAGGAGTAAAATTATCAAATATTTTATTAGTATTTTGGAAAATAGAAACAATACTAATGAAATACAGTTGAGAGGAATGGAATCCTCACAGATTTCTGGAGAAAGCATAGAATGATATACCTTTTTGTAGAGTGTATTGACAATATCAATGAAAACATTCGTGACATATGTTCAATATAGAATCTTACTATTGAGAATTAACCCTGTAAATGCATTTATGTCTATGTACAAAGAGGCATGTATAATCACTATCTATTAATAGAGAAAAGTTTAAAAAAATCTTAAATTCTATGTGGTCTACACATGGAAGGCAATGCTTATGTTGTAGGAAAAAATAAGGTAGACCTTTGTATTAGTTTTCTATGTTGTATAACAAATTACCACAAACTGAGTAGCTTACAACAATGGATATTTATTATCTCAGTTCCTGTGGGTTGGGAGTTAGGTACTGCTTTAGTTAGTGCTCCTACTCAGGGTCTCATAAGACTAAAGTAAAGTTTTGTCTGGGCTATGTTCTCCTATAGGAGCTCATTTGAGGAAGAATCTGCAGCCACAGTTATGCAGGTCATTGGCCGATTCATTTCCTTGTGGTTGTAGGATTGGGGGACCTGGTTTGTGCTGGTTCTTGGTTGAAGGTCACCCTCAGTTCCCAGAGGCCATAATTCCTAGAAGCAGCCAGCAGTTTCTTTCCATACGGTTACTTATTTCATCAAGCCAGTAAGGAAATTCTTTATAAAAACATCTGCTAGGAAGACAAAATCTTATGTCTTACTAGGGTAAAAGAATCACAGGAGTGACTTTCTGGCGCCTTTGTCGTAGTTTGTTGATTAGTCATGGGTCTGGCCCATATTTGTGTGAGGTGATTATATACAGACGTAAGCATCAGGACAGGCCCGAAGGTCTGTCCACTGCACATCTATATGCTGATAGGGAATAATACATACACCTATGTATGTATGTACATGCATGCATGTACTTGTTTTTGCCTCTGAAGAAAAATAATGGAGGAAAGAAAGGCTATTTAGAGTGTAAAGATGATTAACAAGTCATTTTCTGTTCTTTTTAAAATGTTGCTATTTACATAAAGCATACAAATATATATGCGTATATATATGTATATATATAAACTGTGTTAATAAAGGGTTAATTTTTTAAGTTTATGACAATATAATGAACACTTTGATGAAATGTTTGAAAGCAAAAGCAAAAATAATAACTTCTGCAAAATAAAAACAAAGACAAAACAACCCATTCTGCAAAGGTTTCGAGTATCTAAGTTCTGATTTTTTACTTTTCTTTGAGCAATGTACAAAGTTGCCTACACATTCTGAGCCTCAGTGTTTTTAACTTACATTATGGTAAAGTTGGAACAAATACTCTCTTAAATCTCTTAATACAAATCAACCAAATGTTGGATAGGTAGTCACCGAAATACTACAATTATTAAAGTATAGCACATCTTTTTAAAGATTTTATTTATTTTTGCAAGAGAGAGAGAGCATGTGCACAAGCGGGGGTGGGGCAGAGGGAGAAGCAGACTGCCTGCTGAGGGGGATCCCCGTGCAGGACTTAACCTCAGGATCCTGGAATCATGACCTGAGCTGAAGGCAGATGCTTAACCGACTGAGCCATCCAGGTGCCCTAAAGTATAACAGTTTTTTTTTTACTTCTAATGTGTATTTTTTTTATTATGTTATGTTAATCACCATACCCTACATCATTAGTTTTTGATGTCGTGTTCCATGATTCATTGCGTATAACACCCAGTGCTCCACACAGAATGTGCCCTCTTTAATGCCCATCACCAGGCTAACCCATCCCCCCACCCCCTCCCCTCTAGAACCCTCAGTTTGTTTCTCAGAGTCCATAGTCTCTCATGGTTTGTCTCCTCCTCTGATTTCTCTCCCTTCAATCTTCGGAGCCTGAGTTGGAGTTAGACCAGGAGGGTGGAGGAAACCCATCATGCACAAAAGCCTTGATGGAGTTGAGGAAGGAAATGAGAAGAAAATAACACCAAGTCAAGGGGAGCAGAACTTTGGAATCAGGGTGAACCTTATGCTGAAATGGCTTAGAATTCATTAAGAGAGGAGATGTGTCATGTGCATAACATTAATGTGCAACCAGAGTATTTTATTTTTATTTTTAATTAAACTTTTTACTTTGATAGGTTCGCTGCTTCCCATGCATATATAAGCAAAAATGCAAAGAGCTTACACACCTTTGATTCAGTTTCTCCCAGTGATAATATCTTGCAAAACTATAGTACAATGTCAAAGCCAGGATATCTGACATCGATACAGTCAAGATACAGAACATCTCCATTATCACAAAGATTACTGAAGTTGTCCCTCTGCAACCACAGCCCCTTTCTTCCTGCCACATCTGCTCCGTAACTGCTGGTAACCACTCCTGTGTTCTCCAGTTTTAGAATTTTGTCATTTCAAGTGTGGTATAGAAATGGAATCATATAATATGTAGCCTTTTGGGATTTTATCCCTAGCATCATTCTCGGGATAGTTGTTTATGTTGTAACATTTATCCATAGTTTGTTCCTTTTTATTTCTGAGTTAGTATTCCACAATATTGACCTACCAAACTGTGTCATTAGCTCATTGAAGGACATCTGAGTTTTGGACTATTACTAATGGGGCAGTTATAAACATTTATGTATAGGTTTTTGTGTGACTAAAAATCTTCATTTCTTTGGGAAACTGCCTATGAGAGCATTTGATGGGTCTTTTAGAGGCCGTATGTTTAGTTTTTAAGAAACTGCCCATTTTTTTTTTCTTTTTCCTGTAGTGGCCAAACCACTTTACATTCTTACCCTCAATGTATAAACAAGGTAGCTTCTTCATATCCTCACCATCATTTGGTTTTAGCACTTTTTTTTTTTTAGTGATTCTGATAGATCGTTTAGCTTTCATTTGTATTTTCCCAATGACTAATGATGTTGGATAACTTCGCATGAGCTTACTTGCCATCTGTTTGTGTTCCTCAATGAAATATCTCCTCAGGTCCTTTGCTCATGTTCCAATTGGATTGGACTAAAAGAAAATCCAGGGAACTTGCCACCATGTTGTTTCTCTGGTCTACAGTTCTCTAGAAAGTCTGCCCTCTCTTCTTTTTGAGTCTTCTGATGCTTATTCTATATGTAATGTCCAGGGTTTATAGTTATACTTAGTGGAAAAATATATCTACACCATTTTCCTGGAAGCAGAAGCCAAAGCTGTCTTTTTAAAATATGAATTGATGTCCACCTTATTTCACCAAGGATTTGAAACAGATTACAGAATGCTGAGTGCCAGACTGACATTTTTGACAGCATAGATTTCAGTGGATTGTCTTTTGTGCAATTTTCAAAAAAGATAACTCAAGTCTCACTACTTCTATGACCTCTTTTGCTATATTCCCATCCTTCAGGAATGTTCCCTCTTCTAACAGAGCACACCACTTGGGGAAAATAGTATTTGTTAGTATGTAAATAATTGAGAATATAGAGAAAATAGAAATATTTATAGGAATTTTCTCTTTCCTCTTGTTACAATTTAGTCACCAAGAACTGAGCTTCCCCCAGAGCGCAAATCTAACACGCAAGTGTGCAGAGGTGAAAATGTCCAATGTATTGAACACATCAGTCCTCAGCATGACCGGGTAGTAAACTGGTAGTGAATTTGATGACATCATGCCATGAAAGCTTCCTCAGCTTTCCTTAGTGCACTAAAAAACATTATTTTCTGTATGCTATGATGTGTAAATGTTTGGAAATCCCTGCCCTTCTATGGTGCCCTGGAAAGGGTATGCAAAAGTTGTCTGGTAGTAGTTACTACAAAATACTTGTCTAAAGTGATTATGTAAATTTTTTCTCCTACCAATCTCTGAGGGTTCTAGTTCTTCCACACCCTCATGAACACTTGTTATCAGTGTTTTAACCATAGTTATTCTGGTGCTCATATGTCAGTCTCCCGTTATGGCCTCAATGTTCATTTCCTAAATTTCCGGTCAGTTTGAAACCTTTTCACACATTTCTGCACAATGTGGTTATCCTTTTTGGCTAAGTGCTTATTTATCTTTAAAAAATATTTTTGTGGTATATCTCTCTTGTTTAATTGACTCTAAGTGTTCTTTATATATATCAGATAAAAGCATCTTCCTGCTCTTTCTCTTTTTTCTTGTTTCTTGATATGCGTTCTCAGATTTTCAGCCTTTCTTCTTTTTAAAAAGTGCATGTCAGGCTATAAGTTGTTAAACCATTAGCTACATCTCACAAGTTTTGATAGGTTGTGTTTAAAGTACCATTTAGTTCAAAATATTTATGACTTCTATTTTAATTTCTTTTGCCCCCACAGATTAATTAAAAATGTGTTGCTTAATTTCCAAACATTTGATTATTGCTAACTTTTTTGTTGCTTTATTTCTAAGCTAACATCTATTGGAATCAGAGACTGTACTCTGCATGATTTCAATCCTTTCAGTTTTGTCAAGCTCACTTTATGGTTCAGTATATGGTCTTTTCCTAGATCTGCTTGATCCTCTTTCTAGATAGATTGTTATATTCATTTCTTTATTCAATTATTCAACAATTTCTCCAGGGACTAACGATGCAAAGGTAAGCATAAAGTAAATATCATTTTAAAGTTCCGCAGACTGAAACATGAAAATAAGCAGGATGAGGGCTTGTGTGTGTGTGTGTGTGTGTGTGTGTGTGTGTATCTCACAAAGAATTTGATGTATTTGTGATGTGTTTGTATGTGTGTGCATATATATAGTTCACGAATAATATAACTCAATTTCCTTAATAGTTTTGAATATATCGCTTCTGTTTTTTTTTAATTGATATCCCCAATTCTCTATCTTTAGCGTGATAAAAGAGACAT
This sequence comes from Zalophus californianus, assembly GCF_009762305.2. Lineage (NCBI taxonomy): Eukaryota > Metazoa > Chordata > Mammalia > Carnivora > Otariidae > Zalophus > Zalophus californianus. Next base: position 182,407,338 of record NC_045597.1, read on the forward strand.
TAGTTTCTATTTTTTTGTGTTTTTTTTGGTGTTTGTCATAAGAGACAGACAAGATCATTTTATTTTCCACTATACAAAGGGTTAGACATGTCAAGTGTTATTTATTATTGCCATCTTACAAATGACAAAAGGAGATTCAGAGACTTCTCTGAGGGATGTAAATCCTGCCTGTCTATGTTATAAGGTCAGTGTCAAGATTAAATGAAACAACATGGTAAGAATGTTTTTGAAATTACAGGCTTTGTGCATGTGAATGTTGTGTGGAACCCTTAGAAAGACTTCTTAAAAAAATAGCTCAGGTACTATTTAAAAACAATAATTTTCATTACCAACATCACTCCTTTTGGAGCTAACTCTAATATGTAGAGACACCACTCCTTACTGACAACCCTTTTTCCAAACATGTAATTGGTGAGAATTTTTGAGAATGTTTAAGTCTAATTTAAAAATAGTTATTTCCATGGTTTATTTCCTCAAAGACTTTGAAGAGTTAATGTTTGGGTTTTCAGCCTAAATTTGCCATGAAGTTCCCTTGATTCTTTGTAGAGGAAGAAACCAAGGACTTCAAATCATCCGCTGTTGAAGTATATATTTAAAAAACAAAACAAAACACCTAGAACTTAGATTTAAGGGCTTTTTTGGGTGGAGACTCTGTGGTGGCTGTAGCTTTAATCTTGACCTAAACTTCCTCTTCTTTTTAAAAATAAACTCTAAGCATTGTTTCTTGGATATAATTGTAAGTGATCTTTCCAGAAAAAGAACAACTCTGTTTTGAAAGAATCTAGTAAGTACTACTGAAACCAATGTGATGGAAGGTTGGTCAGACTCTAAATGACTAAAACTGGAAATTCGACCAAGACCATAACATTCTTTAAGTGTAGCCAAGTGGTACGCACCAAAGGAAGAATTCTTTCTAGTTCGAAACCTTTTGGACTAAGCTATTTCATAGAATTTAGGTTTTCTTTGAAATGACTTTAGTAAAACTCTCATTTTGAGAATTGGCCTGCCAGCTAGTGCCATTGTAAACATAGGACCCATGTTGTTTTTCTCCAAAAACGATGTATTCATTTGAGCACAACTGGAAAACTTGGAATGAGCCCATATTAATTTCATGGCAATCAGCTCTTTTAAACAGGCAAATGTGTTTTACCCTCTTGAAATGAAATGCTTGGTCCCTCATCTCTAACGTGGTGGACATATCCTGGAGTTTAAAGCACCTTTGTTTACAAGGCGAAAATAATGGCCTCAATGCCCTGTAATTGATTTTCAGGGCCCAGTGCTGAAACAGGTAGTACAGTAACCCATTACGACAGCCAGTTTCACGAATCATTCTAAATAAATGCGTTTGCTTTGCAGACTTGAATCAATACAAACAAATTTGCAGAGTTCTTACATGGTGGGAGAGAAAAGTGCCAGCAATTATATGTTTGTGAAGGTTTTTGTTGTTCTGAAATATCCGTTTAAAAACATTCCCAGATCTTGAATTTTTAAAGTAAAGTCCTGAAACAACATTCCTTTACCAAATAACATTATATGCTGGATGCTTTTGATCATAAAAAAATATATATATAATTTATCCAAAGTGTTTTCCATTATTGTAATTCAAAGTTGTCTTACTTTTGTAAAATGTAGTGCTTTCAATTAAAACATGCAAAGACAAAAAATGAAATAAGACATGCAAAGACACACAAGTATTTAGGTTTAGCTAAATATGAAGTTCTCGACAACTAGATTAGGAAGAAACTTTCTTCCAGTTGCCTATGTCTACAGACCATAAAGTATGTACAAGTGTTCTTAACATCAGTACCAGGATATTTGTGTATGCTTACCTGCCTGCTTCTCTTTCTCCTATAAATATTTGTTGACAGGCCATCCCAGGCCGGACAATTTGCTAAAAGCTGATGATATAAAGGTGAGTAAAGTAAGGCTTCTGTTAGAGCACATGCAAAAGTATGCACATGTCTTAGTTCAGGCTGCTTATGAAGAACAGAATGTATTTCTCACAGTTCTCAGGGAAGCCAAGATCAAGGCACTGGTTGGTTCAGTGTCTGGTGAGGTCTTGCTTCCTGGTTCATAGACAGCTTCTTCTCACTGTGTCCTTACACAGAGGTGGGGGCAAAAGAAGGCTCTGCGCCTGTTTCATAAGAACAGAGTCCTCATGACCTAACCATCTCCTAAACACCCCTCCTCCAAATACCATCATATTGGGAATTAGGTCGCCACATATGAATTTTAGAGAGGATACATACCTTCAGTCTATAGCAACCTGTAAGCAAAAATTTCCAATATAAGTTATGTTATAGAGAGTTTTAATCAAAGTGCTGCTGAGCACTAATAGAATAATTTTAGAGGTAAGAATCAGAAATGACTTCACAGAGGAGACATAATTTAAGCAGGGCATTGAAGAAAGATTAGACAAAAGGAAAAGAATCCCTGTAAATATTAAGAGCACGTGCTAATTCTTAATTCAGAACAATAATCCAAGTAAAATTTTAATGGGCATTAGAATCAACTATGAGATTCCTTCAAATGGCATTTCCTCCTCTTCCTCTTCACTCCAAGATTATTTTAGGCTGACAGTCCCTGCTCAAGAGTTACTGCAGAGAAGAATGCAAGAGTGTCATGACCTTCAGGCGCATGGGAGACAGAAGAATTTAGAAGCACTGGTTAGTACAAAATTACCATTGATATCTGAGTGAACTACTTAAACTTTAAGAGTCAACTAGTTCAGCAGGAAGATTCTATATGCAATGACTAATGAATGGGAAGCAAATGTACCTGCCCTAGAAATGAAGATAGCCACGCAAGATTTTTCTAACGGGCCCCTGGGTGCTTCAGTTCGATAAGTGTCTGACTCTTGGTTTTGGCTCAGGTCATGATCTCAGGGTCTTAAGATTAAGACCTGTATTGGGCTCTGCCCTCAGCGGGGATTCTGTCCGAGATTCTGTCCCTTTCTTCTTCTCCCCTTTCATGCTCTCTCTCTCAAATAAATAAACAAATCTTAAAAAAAAAAAAAAGTAACATGCTGAGGTAAAGATAAGCCTGATACAGTGGTCTTAATGCTACCACTAAAAGTCTCTGGACCTCCATATCTTCGTCTTTAAATCTAGTTATTAACCATTGAACTAGATGGTTTTTAAAACACTCAATTATTCATGGTTTAATCCAGACAATAAATATTTCTCTAATACCTTCTGTGTGTTAAGCACTGCTGTATGGGGACCATAAACAAAACATTTTCTGGGAGAATTTTGCTTCAAACACTGTGCTCAGTTATGAGATGAAAGGTACTAAGACGTGGGTGCTCCACATTGGCCCACAACTCTCAGAAAGGCTATTCTTCTCAGTAAGGCTGTTTTTCTTTTCTGAGTAAGCTTTGAGAATTACATTTTCTCTATGCTGAAAGCTCTGTCTAGGCAGATTTACAATAATTGCCCTTTGGTGCTTTGGGGGAACTCTTACTCTCAGAGAGCCTTAATGGATACAAGAGGGTTTATTACTCAATTCTTGAGGGCACAGTGGTCAATTCCTTGAATTAATTTTTAGTATAGTGCAGACAGTTAAAAAGCAAAATTCCCTTTTGGGAATTAGAATGAGGAACTTTTGGACAAATAGCAAACCTTCAAGGAATCAAGGAGAATATATTATCATAGAAGCCTATAGAATTCTAAAGACAAGGTAGAAGATTATGCATTAGGATTTTTCAGGGACTGGGTAGACATTTTCTTTTTCTTTTTCTTTTTTATTATGTTATGTTAATCACCATACATTACATCATTAGTTTTTGATGTAGTGTTCCATGATTCATTGTTTGTGCATAACACCCAGTGCTCCACGCAGAACGTGCCCTCTTTAATACCCATCACCAGGCTCACCCATCCCCCCACCCCCCTCCCCTCTAGAACCCTCAGTTTGTTTTTCAGAGTCCACAGTCTCTCATGGTTCATCTCCCCCTCCAATTTCCCCCCCTTCATTCTTCCCCTCCTGCTATCTTCTTCTTTTTTTTTTTAACATATAATGTATTATTTGTTTCAGAGGTACAGGTCTGTGATTCAACAGTATTGCACAATTCACAGCGCTCACCATAGCACATACCCTCCCCAATAGACATTTTCTTGATTCAGTAAATAATGTTTAGTTTTTTCCTTCCAGGGTCAACTGCCCACAGTGACATTTTGGATGATCATGGAATGACATGAAGGGATTTGTGTGCCATGAAATAAAGGTAAGTACATTTCTAAAAAAAACAAACTAATAAAAGGCACATTATAGAAGTCGTCATCCAGTAACGGAACTTGCAATAGTCTTCGTGTTTTAGTTATGATTTGTTTTATTCTTTAGCCACAAGATCTCAAGAAGCATTAACTTAGTTAATCACAACTAGTGTTACAAGAAGGTCAAACAAAACATATTGAGAATAGAAGATGAAAAGTGGTTTTTGCTTAAAGGAAAGTTCATTTCATGGTTAGGGCCCACAAAGATATTTTCTACTTGTACTTTCATTAAAAAATGAAGTTTCATTTTTAAGAGAGGCTTTTGTTCAACCACAGAACATGAGTTTCTTTGATAGTATTTTTTTGACTTTGCTTCTCCCACATCCCATACCATTGCTTTTTCTCCTACCACTTGAAATCTTTGTAGAGTTCTGCCTTTCACTCCAGTTTCTTGATTGAGGGTACTCGTCATTTTCAAGTCTTACTTTTGTTCCATAATTTCTGCCCCCGGTTGGTCTTTGTTCCTATGGCTTCAACTCTCACTTCTAGGCTGACACTGCATCCTGAGGCTACAAATTCAACTCCCTTAGAGAATGTTCTCCTCTTGTTTTATTCTACCCTTTGGGCTCCCTATCACCGAGAAGAGGTCATCTCAAATCTGTCTCTGTGGTGAAGCTCTCACTTACCCTCTCAAGGCCAGCTAATGACTTCTTTATCTGTGCTGTCTTGGTCCTTTCCACAAAGCTTCACCAATGTATCACAATTCAGGGGACATCTATCTCTTTCTTCCCCCAGATTATGAGGACAGCATTCATCTGTTATTGAATGTGCCATGCATAGTAGACAGAAATAAAGGATTGTACTATAAAGATTGAATTAAGAGACCCAGTTTGGACAAAATGGGGTTATTGGAAAAGGCAAGCCTCTAATTCTACTAAAAAGCACATGAAAATGCTGGAAAAAGACAAGAAAAATGGCTTTGGTGACTCCAAATGCATATGAATAGAGAAGATAGTATAATTTAATGAGATGGTAGATACTGAGGTGATTTATCCAGGGATTGAAATGTTAGAGTCTCTTACTGCTGGGACCTGAAATTTTAACCTATATGAAAGAAAAAGAGATATAATCTTGAGCTTGAGGAAGGTGAGGAACTAGAACTGGGAGCTCTTCTTGAAATAGAATCTCAGAAGGATGGCTCCTACTGAGCAGCTAAGCCTGCACCATGAGTTACCATGGAGATAAAATTTACATTAAGGGCCTTAGGAATTGTCAAGTATGTTTTGGATTGCTGAAATCCATGGATATTCCTCAGAAACAAACAAAATACCATTTGTTAGAGATAATTGCACAATCCTGATTGTGTGGGACTGTCATGGATAAATCAGTTACTCCTAAAATAATTTCACTAACACAAAAGATGAGGCAATTATCCACCATGAACAAAAGCTAGGAGATAAAAACATATAGAAGGACTACAAAGTGTAAAGATAATAAAATCACAGGAAAGATTTATAAAATAAAGTATTTACAGTTATTAAAGATGTAAATAAGGAATAGAAAACATTAAAATTTGAACAAAATGGGGTGCCTTGCTGGCTCAGTCAGAAGAGCATGTGGGTCCTGATCTTGGTGTTATGACTTCGAGCCCCATGTTGGGTGTAGAGATTACTTAAAAATGAAATCTTAAAAAAGAAGAAAAGAAAAGAAAAAAGAACCAAAAAGACCTTAAGCAAATGAAAAAGAAAGTAATTAAATCAAAATTTCAGAGGACAAGTTTGATAGGTCAAGACTTGGCTGATGTATCTGTGACCTTGAAATGGGAAGGACGTCAGAGAAAAAGACAATTAAAAAGACTTGAATCTTTTCCACAGGAAGAGAGAACACGAAGGGAAAGCTAAATTTAGAAATATATGGGACAAGAATGTTTATAATCAATGAAAGACTTGTTTACTTAGAATGCAGAAGCATAAGCAAGTCTTGAGTATAGTAAAATAAGGCCATTGCATAGTGTCACAGAAAAACCCTAAATCCAAAGGAAAATCATCCTTGAAATTACCAAAGAAATAGACTGACTTAGATGTAAAAAACTGACAACTAGATGGACATAATTTTCATCACCTTAGGTGGAACCGGAAAGTAATTCAATTATAAAATTAAAAGCAAAAACAGTAGGAAAAGGCAAACTATACCATGCATATCCTAACCGAAAACAAATTGTGACGGTGATATTGCTATCAGAAAGAATATCCTTTGGGGTGCCTGGGCTGAGGCAGTTAAGCGTCTGCCTTCAGCTCAGGTCATGGTCTCAGGGTCCTGGGATCAAGCCCCACATTGACTGCCCACTCAGTGGGGAATCTGCTTGTCCCTTTCTCTCTGCCCCCTCAAATCGTGCTCTCTCTCTCTCTCAAATAAACAAATAAAATCTTAAAAAAAAAAAAAGAGCATCCTTCAAGGCCAAAAACCCTAAAGGGATAAAGAAGGTCAATATATTAAATAAAAGGAATAATTTATTAGGAAATTATAGCAATCCAAAAAAAAAAAAGGAAATTATAGCAATCCTAAACTATATTCTTCCAGCAATAGAGATCAGTCTATAAAACAATAATTAACTGGAAGATGAAATTGGCAAATTAATAATTGTATTAGATAATATTAGAGGATTTAAAAATATTTATTTCAGAAACTGACAGACCTATTAGACAAAGAATCAAGGAAGATAAAGAAGATTTGAACAAAAATCTTAATAAGCTGGACCTAGTACACACACACAACAATAAACTCATTAGAAAATTCGGTGAAATAAGGTAATAACATATTATTTTCAAAGAATCAAGGCACATTTCTAAAAATTAATTATATTATTCTATACTTCACAAGAAGTACTAAATATGATGACCACAACCTCTGTAAAAAAAATGTAACAACATTCGGGGTCCCTGGGTGGCTCAGTTGTTAAGCGTCTGCCTTCGGCTCAGGTCATGATCCCAGGGTCCTGGGATCGAGCCCCGCATCGGGCTCCCTGCTCTGCAGGAAGCCTGCTTCTCCCTCTCCCACTCCCCCTGCTTGTGTTCCCTTTCTCACCGTGTCTCTCTTTGTCAAATAAATAAAATCTTAAAAAAAAAGTAACAACATTAGACATCAGTAAGAAAATAATTCAAAAATACATCCTGAAATTAAAAAAAACCTTTTAAGCAATCTAAAATAATTAATGTGAATCAGAAATCATAATAATTATAAAGTAATAAGAGCTGAGTGACATTGAACTACTTTTTCAGAAGGTAAGACATATCAGAGAACAGGGCTTACAGGGAAATAATTCCAATTAAATCTATATGATTGAAAAAAAGTTTGAAAATTACCTTTAAGAAGATAGAAAAAGAACACAGGCTAAACCGAAAGAAAGTGAGAGAAAAGAAAAAATGGAAAAAAATACGTCAACGGGGGGGGAGGAGCAAGATGGCGGAGGAGTAGAAGACCTGGATTTCGTCTGGTCTCAGGAATTCAGCTGAATAGGAATCAAACCATTCTGAACACCTACGAACTCAACAGGAGACCGAAGAAGAGAGTAGCAACAGCTCTCTGAACAGAAAAGCGACCACTTTCTGGAAGGTAGGACGTGCGGAGAAGTGAATCCGAGGCGATATTCGGGAGGATAGACGGCGGGGGAGGGGGCCTCCGTCGGCCGCTTCTGGCAAGTGCTAGAGCCGCGGAGCACAAAATCGGAACTTTTAGAAGTCGGCTCCGCTGAGGGACGTCGCTCCAGTGGCTAAGCGGGGGTGGAACCCTCGCGGGACAGTGGGGTCTCAGGACCCTCGGGGTCACAGAAAGACGGGGGGAGCCTGAGTGCGGCAGAGCTCCCAGGAATCGGAGCGGGGAAGCCGGCTGCAGAGACGGAGCCGAGGCGCGGGCTCGCAGTTCGGGGTGGCCATAAACTGTGATCCGCGGCCCAGTCGGGCCACTGCTCCTCCAGCAGGGACCCAACAAGCGGCAGATCCAGGGAGACTCCCCTTCTTCCCCTGGGAGGAGCGGCGCGGGAGTGCACGGCAGGGATCTGCTGGGTTTGGAGACTCCACATGGGGTCGGGTGCCAGAGATAGAAATGATCGGTCACAGGCCGGGTGAGCACGGAGTGCGGCTGGAGACCGGGGAGACGGGAGTGACTCACTGCTTTTCTCTGGGGGCGTACCGAGGAGTGGGGCCCCGAGTTCTCAGCTCCTCCAGGTGGAGATTAGGAGGCCACCATTTTCACCCTGGTCCTCCAAAACTGTACTGAGAGCTTGCAGGGAACAAAAGCTCCTGAGAGCAAACCCGAGCAGCTTGCTTAGGCCGGACTGACAAAGGCGGGGCAATTCCGCCTCCAGCAAAGACATTTGGGAACCACGGCAACAGACCCCTCCCCCAGAAGATCAGCACCAACAGCCAGCAAGCCAAGACCAAGTTTACCGATCAAGGAGAACAGGAGAACTCCAGCACTAGGGGAATACTGCACATAGAATTAATGGCTTTTTTTTTTTAACCATGATTCATTAGTTTTTCAAAGTTAATTTTTTTAACTGTTTTTTTTCTAATTTTTCTTTTTCCCTTTTTCAACCAACATCTTATCAATCACTTTTTTAAAAAAACCATTTTTTATTTTTCACTTTTAGAGTCATATTTTATCCCTTCATAGTAGTTACCCTTATTTTTGGCATATATATATAAGTTGTTCTTTTTTTAAAATTTTGAGATACAGTTTCTTCTAACAGATCAAAATATACCCTAAATCGCTAGTGTATGGCTTTGTTCTTGTCTCCTGAATGATCACATTCTCTCCCTTTTTTGTTCTTTTTTTTTTAAATCTTCTTCTTTCTTTAAACAACCTCTTATCTTATCAATTCCTTTTATAAAATCTTTTATAATTTTCATCTTTACAGTCATCTTCCATCCCTTCATTGTATCAACCCTTATTTTGTATATATGTCTTTCTTCCTCTAAAATTTTAGGAGGCACTTTTTTCTAACAGACCAAAATACGCCCAAATCTAGTGTGTGGCACTGATCTATGCACTAGCCTGATCATATTTGATCATATTCTGTTTTTTTTTGTATTGTTCTCTTTTTGTTTTTATCTTTATCTTTTTTTTCTCTCTCTCTTTCTTTTTTCTTTCTTTCTTTCCCTTTCTTTTCTCCTGGTTTCAGGTGTTTTCTGATTTGTATAGAGTATATTTGCTGGGGACATTGTTAACCTGTTAGCATTTTATTCTCTCATTCATCTATTCTCCTCCGGACAAAATGACAAGACGAAAAAAATCACCTCAGCAAAAAGAACAAGAAGTAGTACCATCTGCCAGGGACCTACTCAATATGGACATTAGTATGATGTCGGACCTAGAGTTCAGAATCATGACTTTAAAGATACTAGCTGGGCTTGAAAAAAGCATGGAAGTTATTAGAGAAACCCTTTCTGGAGAAATAAAAGAACTAAAATCTAACCAAGTCAAAATCAGAAAGGTTATTAATGATTTCCATCATTTGGTCTTCTATATCGCTGATTCTCTCTTCTGCCTCATTTATCCTAGCAGTTATTGCCCCCATTTTTATTGCATCTCATTAATGATGAATTTGAGAGATAAGCGATATGATAAGATGAAACATTAGAATAATTGGGATCCCAGAAGAAGAAGAAAGAGAGAGAGGGGCAGAAGGTATATTGGAGCAAATAATAGCAGAGAACTTCCCTAATGTGGGGAAGGAAACAGGCATCAAAAGCCAGGAGGCACAAAGAACCCCTCTCAAAATCAATAAAAATAGGTCAACACCCGAAATCTAATAGTAAAACTTACGAGTCTCAGAGACAAAGAGAAAATCCTGAAAGCAGCTCGGGAGAAGAGAAATGTAACCGACAATGATAGAAATATTAGATTGGCAACAGACCTATCCACAGAGACCTGGCAGGCCAGAAAGGACTGGCATATCTTCAGAGCACTAAACGAGAAAAATATGCAGCCAAGAATACTATATCCAGCTAGGCTGTCATTGAAAATAGAAGGTGAGATAAAAAGCTTCCAGGACACACAAAAACTAAAGGAATTTGCAAACATGAAACCAGCCCTCCAAGAAATATTGAAAGGGGTCCTCTAAGCAAAGAGAGAGCCTAAAAGCAGCATAGATCAGAAAGGAACACAGACAATATACAGTAACAGTCACCTTACAGGCAATACAATGGCACTACATTCATACCTTTCAATAGTTACCCTGAATGTAAATGGGCTCAATGCCCAATCAAAAGACACAGCCTATCAGATTGGATTAAAAAACAGGACCCATTAATATGCTGTCTGCAAGAGACTCATTTTAGACCCAAAGACATCCCCAGATTGAAAGTGAGGGGGTGGAAAACCATTTACCATGCCAATGGACACCAAAAGAAAGCTGGGGTGGCAATCCTTATATCAGCAAATTAGATTTTAAAACAAAGACTGTAATGAGAGATGAAGAAGGACACTGTATCCTACTTAAAGGGTCTATCCAACAAGAACTAACAATTGTAAATATCTATGCCCCTAACATGGGAGCAGCAAATTATATAAGGCAATTAATAACAAAGGCAAAGAAACACATTGACAACAATACAATAATAGTGGGGGACTTTAACACCCCCTGACTGAAATGGACAGATCATCTAAGCAAAAGATCAACAAGGAAATAAAGACATTAAATGACACACTGGACCAAATGGACTTCACAGATGTATTCAGAACATTCCAACATTCAGAACCATACCAAGCAATAGTATACACATTCTTCTCTAGTGCCCATGGAACATTCTCCAGAATGATCACATCCTAGGTCACAAATCAGGTCTCAACCAGTACCAAAAGATTGGGATTATTCCCTGCATATTTTCAGACCACAATGCTTTGAAACTAGAACTCAATCACAAGAGGAAAGTCGGAAAGAACTCAAATACATGGAGGCTAAAGAGCATCCTACTAGAGAACGAATGGGTCAACCAGGAAATTAAAGAAGAATTTAAAAAATTCATGGAAACCAATGAAAATGAAAACACAGCTGTTCAAAATCTTTGGGATCCAGCAAAGGCAGTCCTGAGAGGAAAGTATATAGCAATACAAGCCTTTCTCAAGAAACAAGAAAGGTCTCAAATACACAACCTAACCCTACACCTAAAGGAGCTGGAGAAAGAACAGCAAATAAAGCCTAAACCAGGCAGGAGAAGAGAAATAATGAAGATCAGAGCAGAAATCAATGAAATAGAAATCAAAAGAACAGTAGAACTGATCAACAAAACTAGGAGCTGGTTCTTTGAAAGAATGAACAAGATTGATAAACCCCTGGCCAGACTTATCCAAAAGAAAAGACAAATTACCCAAATCAACAAAATCATGAATGAAAGAGGAGAGATCACAACCAACACCAAAGAAATACAAACAATTATAAGAACATATTATGAGCAACTCTATGCCAGCAAATTAGAAAACCTGGAAGAAATGGGTGCATTCCTAGAGATGTATCAACTACCAAAATTGAACCAGGAAGAAATAGAAAACCTGAACAGACTATAACCACTAAGGAAATTGAAGCAGTCATCAAAAATCTCCCAACAAACAAAAGCCCAGGGCCAGATAGCTACCCAGGGGAATTCTATCAGCCATTTAAAGAAGAATTAATACCTATTCTCCTGAAACTGTTCCAAAAAATAGAAATGGAAGGAAAACTTCCAAACTCATTTTATGAGGCCACCATTACCTTGATCCCAAAACCAGACAAAGACCCCATCAAAAAGGAGAATTACAGACCCATATCCTTGATGAATATGGATGCAAAAATTCTGACCAAAATACTAGCCAATAGGATCCAACAGTACATGAAAAGGATTATTCACCATGACCAAGTGGGATTTATCCCTGGGCTGCAGGGTTGGTTCAACATCCGCAAATCAATCAACGTGATATGATACATTAACAAAAGAAAGAACAAGAATCATATGATCCTCTCAGTAGATGGAGAAAAAGCATTTGACAAAGTAAAGCATCCTTTCTTGATCAAAACTCTTCACAGTGTAGGGATAGAGGGTACATACCTCAATATCATAAAAGCCATCTATGAAAAACCTACAGCGAATATCATTCTCAATGGGGAAAAGCTGAGGGCTTTTCCCCTAAGGTCAGGAACATGGCAGGGATGTCCACTCTCACTACTGCTATTCTACATAGTATTAGAAGTCCTAGCCACAGCAATCAGACAACAAAAAGAAATCAAAGGCATCCAAATCGGCAAAGAGGACGTCAAACTCTCACTCTTTGCAGATGATATGATATTGTATGTGGAAAACCCAAAAGACTCCACCCCAAAACTGCTAGAACTCATACAGGAATTCAGTCAAGTAGCAGGATCTAAAATCAATGCACAGAAATCAGTGGCATTCCTATACACCAACAACAAGACAGAAGAGAGACAAATCAAGGAGTCGATCCCGTTTACAATTGCACCCAAAACCATAAGATACCTAGGAATAAATTTAACCAAAGAGGCAAAGGATCTGTACTCAGAAAACTATAAAATACTCATGAAAGAAATTGAAGAAGACACAAAGAAATGGAAAAACGTTCCATGCTCATGGATTGGAAGAACAAACATTGTGAAGATGTCAATGCTTCCTAGAGCAATCTACACATTCAATGCAATCCCCATCAAAATACCATCCACTTTTTTCAAAGAAATGGAACAAATAATCCTGAAATTTGTATGGAACCAGAAGAGACCCCGAATAGCCAGAGGAATATTGAAAAAGAAAAGCAAAGCTGGTGGCATCACGATTCCGGACTTCCAGCTCTATTACAAAGCTGTCATCATCAAGACAGTATGGTACTGGCACAAAAAACAGACACATCGATCGATGAAACAGAATCGAGAGCCCAGAAATGGACCCTCAACTCTATGGTCAACTAATCTTTGACAAAGCAGGAAAGAATGTCCAATGGAAAAAAGTGTCTTCAACAAATGGTGTTGGGAAAATTGGACAGCCACATGCAGAAAAATGAATCTGGACCATTTCCTTACACCACACACAAAAATAGACTCCAAATGGTTGAAAGACCTAAACGTGAGACAGGAGTCCAGCAAAATCCTAAAGGAGAACACAGGTAGCAACCTCTTCGACCTCAGCCGCAGCAACTTCTTCCTAGAAACATCGCCAAAGGCAAGGGAAGCAAGGGCAAAATGAACTATTGGGATTTCATCAAGATAAAAAGCTTTTGCACAGCAAAAGAAACAGTCCACAGAACCAAAAGACAACTGACAGAATGGGAGAAAATATTTGCAAATGACATATCAGATAAAGGGCTCGTATCCAAAATCTATAAAGAACTTATCAAACTCAACACCCAAAGAACAAATAATCCAATCAAGAAATGGGCAGAAGACATGGACAGACATTTTTCCAAAGAAGACATCCAAATGGCCAACAGACACATAAAAAAGTGCTCAACATCGCTCGGCATCAGGGAAAATCCAAATCAAAACCTCAATGAGATACCACCTCACACCAGTCAGAATGGCTAAATTTAACAAGTCAGGAAACGACAGATGTTGGTGGGGATGCAGAGAAAGGGGAACCCCCCTACACTGTTGGTGGGAATGCAAGCTGGTGCAACCACTCTGGAAAACAGTATGGAGGGTCCTCAAACAGTTGAAAATAGAGCTACCATATGGTCCCGCAATTGCACTAATGGGTTTTACCCCAAAGATACAAATGTAGGGATCCGAAGGGGTACGTGCACCCTGATGTTTATAGCAGCAATGTCCACAATAGCCAAACTGTGGAAAGAGCCACGATGTTCATCGACAGATGAATGGATAAAGAAGAGGTGGTATATATACACAATGGAATATTATGCAGCCATAAAAAGAATGAGTTCTTGCCATTTGCAATGACGTGGATGGAACTGGAGGGTGTTATGCTGAGTGAAATAAGTCAATCAGAGAAAGACATGTATCATATGACCTCACTGATACGAGGAATTCTTAATCTCAGGAAACAAACTGTGTTGCTGGAGTGGTGGGGGGTGGGAGGGATGGGGTGGCTGGGTGATAGACATTGGGGAAGGTATGTGCTATGGTGAGCGCTGTGAATTGTGCAAGACTGTTGAATCACAGATCTGTCCTTCTGAAACAAATAATGCAACATATGTTATGAAAGAAGAAAAAGAAGAAGGTAGCAGGAGAGGAAGAATGAAGGGGAGTAAGTCAGAGGGGGAGACAAAGCATGAGAGACGATGGACTCTGAAAAACAAACTGAGGGTTCTAGAGGGGAGGAGGGTAGGGGGATGGGTTAGCCTGGTGATGGGTATTAAAGAGGGCACATTCTGCGTGGAGCACTGGGTGTTATGAACAAACAATGAATCATGGAACCCTACATCAAAAACTAATGATGTAATGTATGGTGATTAACATAATAATAAAAAAAAAATTTAAAAAGTCAACAATGGAATATTAAACAAAGAAACCCAATAGATATTAGAGATTAATCAAATAGGCAGTCCTTTGCCCCTATTGGTTCAGTACCATAGAGAAGGCACAGAAATAAGTGGGAATAATGATATATAGATACATAATACTATGGACTTGTACAATAAACTTGAAACCTTAGAGGATAGGGAGAAATATGAAAGAAAAATATTTTACTATAAGTAACTAAAAAATTATACAGAAAACCTTAAAGAACCCATTCTCTTAGCCTACATAAACAAAAATACCACAGACTGGGTGTTTTTTAAGATTTTATTTATTTATATGAGAGAGAGTGCGTGAGCAGAGGGAGAGGGAGACAAGCAGACTCCCTATTGAGTGTGAAGCCTGACACAGGCCCAGTCTCACGCCCCTGAGATCATGACCTGAGCTGATATCCAGAGTCAGAGGCTCTACAAGGGCGCCCCAGACTGGGTGGTTTTTAAACAACAGAAATTTATTTCGGACAGTGCTGGAAGCTGGGAAATCCAAGATGAAGACATCAGCAGATTCGATGTCTAATGAGGGTCCCCTTTCTCATTCATAGAAGCCTGTCTTCTGGCTGTGTCCTCCTCATATGGGTCTCTCTTATGAGGCACTAATGTCATTCCTGAGAGCTCCACCTTCACCTAATCACCAGCCAAATGTTCCACCTCTAAATGCCATCATCCTGGAGAATAGGTTTTGACTCATGGATTTTGTGGGAACACAAACCTTCAGTGTATAGCACCCATCAACACTGTTTCCGTTGGAAACAAAATGTGATTTCCACCCCATACGGACATGTAAATTCAAGAAGGATTAATTAATGGCTTAAGTATGAAAAGCAGAATTTTTAAGTGATAGAAGAAAATAGAGATAATTTTTTTTTTAAAGATAACGATTGTTGAAGTAATTAAACAAGGCCATTAGACTGAGGGGCTGTAAATACTTTGGGAGCCAACACAGGCAGACCAAAACTGAGGCCAGACTCAACACACTTGAATCTGAGAAAAGGAAACCTAAGAACCACTAATCACAACCAGCAACTAGTTTTTCCCAAATAAGGCAACTGTTTAAGCTTTAGTCAATCAAATGATTTCCTGTTTTGCTTTCATTTCTTCTCTATGAAAACCTTTCCAAAGCTCCTATTGGTGGATCACTTTTAACCACCTTTGGTTTGGCACTGCCCTGTTCAAATTGGTGTATACTCAAAGAAACTCTTGAAAATTGTAATGTGCCTCACTTTACCTTTCAACACATTGTAGAAAAAGATTTACTAAGTAAGACAACAAATGTATAAATAATACAGAAAAAAAGTCTGCATGATTTATATGTGTTCTGACAGTACTTACGAAATATTTTTATCAACCTAGAGGGCAGTATTGAGAACTAACTGGAGAAGGGGTTGCTTAAAATAATTTGGCAAGCTTCAACTTCTGCTGATCATGGGCCCCAGGGTTGCTTTTTGTAGAGTAGATTCCAAAATAGCACTGTTTCTGAAGGGCTAAGAGTTTGAGCCACAATCTTAACTTGGGGTGGAGTTTACTCCATGCTCCTTTTGGGAATGGGGGTGAGTGAGCATTTTCTGTGGTCCCTAGATTTCGGGTGAGTGCAGCTCCAGCATTTAATAAACAGGCACTAGGAGTGCTAAATGCAAGGCACGGGACAGTGCAGAACAAAGAAAAAGTGTTTTGTACAGCTAAGTGACAACTCCAGCTTCAATACAAATCCTTCCTTTGAATGAGCTTGCCATACCTGAGCATCTTCTTATATAGAAATGTGGGACCATATAACAGAGTTCCTGGGTGTTCAGCCTGAAATTCAAGGCTGGGAGAAGGCAAACAATGGTAGGGGATCAGGAGCTTTGGCAGAGGCACATAGGTGGAGAGCTCTATAACTGAACAGATTGAGAAAAGGTCATGAGGCTTGTGGGGTTAAGTCTGCTAATGCTGGATTTCAATAAGAATACCTTTTCACCGGTGCCTGGGTGGTTCAGTGTGTTAAGCATCTACCTTCAGCTCAGGTCACAATCTCAGCGTCCTGGGATCAAGCCTGGTGGAGGGCTCCCTGCTCAGGGGGGAGCCTGCTCCTTCTCTCTGCTCATGCCCTCTCTCGCTCTCTCACTCTCTCTTTCAAATAAATAAATAAACAAACAAACAAACAAAAACAAACAAATAAATAAATAATCTTTAAAAAAATATCCTCTCAAGGAGGCTGTTAGTACAGATGTAGCATTAGAAATGTCAATGTTGCAACAATAGACAAGCGTAGGGGAGGGGTAGTGTTTGTGTGCCAGACCTCTTGTTAGAAGCTTGTCTCATCACCACTTCAGGAAGTAGATGTGAGAATGAGGCCAAGAGAGGCCAACACCAGGGTTCAGTGGAGTCTTTCTGACCACAAAACTCATGTTCTTTATTTTCCAAGATTGTTTTGAAATAGGTATGATTATGCTCATTTATCCATTGAAGAAGTTAACAGGCAGGGAGCTTAGGTAATGATAGTGAGTGCTTGAATTTCAACCTGGAGTTTTCTTTCTATATTCCAATATTCCAAAAACTGGTCTTTACTCTATATTCCCTTTTACTTCAGTCTGTGCTATGTGTGTGTGTGAGAGAGAGAGAAACAGAGCAGAGAGAGAAGAAAAAAAGGAAACATTTGCATCTTGGCATCTTTTGGGTTTAGAATTTTTTATAACCTTTTTTTTTTTAGTTGGAAGAGTTACTAGAATATTATTCTGCTTTTCCTACACATTAAGTTTTAACTGAAGTGAAAATGATAAAAGCTATCCATCCATTACAATGTCAGAAAAACAAGTTGCCTTTTCTTCAGCTGATTGCCTTATGAAACAAGTTAAGGGCTGTAGACTCACCGCCAACCACTCTTTGCAATCCAATTGCAAAAGTACGTGAAGGAATCAGGGACACGGCACTAGGTCTAATAGTCTGGTCTCTAAACCCAGAGTCCAGATGATCAGCTCTTGTCATTTTCATTTTACCATAGAGTGAAGGCCTACAGCGCCTCCGTACATCAAACACTCATCTTTCTTCTTCCCAGTTTTTATTTTTTTAATTTGAAATGTCTGCAACTGTGGTTCAGGGTGATTTCTCTGCTAAAACTATTTTCTTTGGATCCAACGGAGTGACCCAGAAGGACATTTGGATCCTTCCCTGAATGCGAAGTTAGTAAATGGCATCCCTGTCAATATGAGAGTCTCTTCAACAAACAGATCAGATAATTTGGCTGTTTCTGTGAGCTAATCCTTGCCTATAATGAGATAATACTTTTAGAATAACATGGATTTCTCCAGGTTTGTGGTGTAGATGAAAATCACGTTCCCGTAATTTTATATTTTGACTGGCTGGCTTCATGGTGAAGTCAGGTTAAAAAAACGATGGAAAACTGTGGGTGGCTTCTCTCTAACACATTCTTAGATTGGGAGAAACTGTTCAATTCCTCCCATGACAGTGACATGTTTCTTTTCATGTGGTGATTTCTTCCTATTATAAATCCAGAGTTTTGATTTGAGGGCTTTGCACATTGTTTTTCTCTGGGTTAAAATCTTTGTGGTCTGAAATATGTGTATTGGAAAGAGAGTAAATTGCATAAGTAGAGTAAGGATTTTTTTTTTAATTGTAAATTTCCTAAATGATTTCAAGGTCACTATTTCTTATTCATTGTATGTAATGAAAATGTTGCTGACAATCACTCATCCCTTATTCTCCTACTACTGGATGCCATAAGAGCTAGTCCTAATACTCAAAGGTCTATTTATCTATTTCCCGAACGGTTGGCTTCTGATGAAATTCACAACAATGTATATAACAAACTTAAACTTCCTAAGCTTTAGATTTCTTTAATCAATATTTAATTTCCTTTTGCTTCATGTTTTATTTATGAAACACTTGCGAGAATTAGCATGGGTTATTGTTTTCTACTTCATGATCTTATAATGTATTTCTTCCTGCAGGTTTTGCTGTGCAAATTAGAATTTTCAGAAATAGAAGTATTTAGAAAAATGGGTTAAAATGGGTTAGAATTAAAACTCTACACCTTTAAGTTAACTGACATTGGATATTTACAATACCTAAAGTAACAATTAGTCTTTTTCTGTGACTGCAACCAGAAAAGTGTCATAACTTATTGTTAAACTGGTGCCTAGAAGGCTCATCCCCTGTGATGGAAACTGTTGGGTGCCTTCTAGCATCTAGGTCTATTTTACTTCCTCCGTAACAGAGTCCTGACATTGGTTGAACCATCATTGCCTGAAATGAAAATCCACATAGCTCAGCATTCCATACATGCTAGATGTGGCATGTGACCAATTTACAGTCATAAGATAGAGGGGTGATATTTTTGATGGGGCATTTTTTAAACGGAGGAACGATCCCCTTCTTTGCTCCTTTTTCCGTCCTATAGTTTGGAATGCAAATGTGATAGCTGGAGCTCTGACAGGTATTTTGGACCATGAAGCAAAAACAGTTGGTTGTCCATGGTGTTGGAAGATATTCAGGCTATACTAACATCATGTAATTCACCTCTGGATTTCTTTTAGAAGAGAGGGAAATAAAGTTCCTCTTATTTAAGACAGTCATTTCATTTTTTAGAGTTGTATGAACACAAGCCTAGTCCTAACTGAAAAAAATCATCTCTATAATAAGTAATGTTAGTTATAATAACAGTTATAGTAACTAACATTTATTCAGTTTTTAGTATGCCAGACAATATGCCTAAATACTTTACATTAATTTGATCTTCACAACCAACCTTAGAAGATAGGTAATATCATTATTTCCTTTTAATAGATGAGAAACTGAAGGTCAGAAGATTAGAGTAGCAGGCAGAAATCCAGGCTCCAGAGTAGGTAATCTGACTCTGAAGCGTTGGTTCCTACCACTGGGCCATGCGTTCCCCCTAGAAAATCGGTGCTGGTCACTTGGTAGTCAGCAAGTGGCACCCTTCCCACACACACATCACATCATCCATGTCTCCTGCCATCTTCACAACACCTGTGACACTTAGATGTATATATTACAGATGAGGGACCTGAGGCCCAGAGAAGATGATGAACCAGCTCTTGTGGACAGTTTCTCCAGAAACAGACTCTGAGACAGAGGTTGGTTGCAGAGAAAGTATATTGGAGCGTTCTTTCAGCAGTAACACCTGGGGACAGGGGTGAGTGAGGATGGCAGGTGTGGGGGATGTTAATCTCTGAGGCAAATACAGTTCTACCATTGTCCTCTGCTGATGTCACAGGGAACTCTGGGCAGGGCTGGACCTTTAGAGCTGTCTCCCTCTGAGATGGATCTAGGCTTTGTTCCTGCCTTCTGACTAGTCCAGGTGGGAAGGACTCCAGTAACCGGGCATCACACAGGGCGAGGCATCGCCCTCTGCTGGA
The DNA here is from genome assembly GCF_009762305.2 of Zalophus californianus. Classification (NCBI taxonomy): domain Eukaryota; kingdom Metazoa; phylum Chordata; class Mammalia; order Carnivora; family Otariidae; genus Zalophus; species Zalophus californianus. The sequence continues at coordinate 182,427,436 of NC_045597.1, forward strand.
GAGTGATTTCCAGGGAGCCCTCATCAGACAGCCTCCAGGAGCCCACATCAGTCATGCATCATTCCTGGGGTTCCATCTGGACAGCCCAAAACTGTGCCCAGTGCACCAGCACAGGGTCCCAAAGTCATAAAGGATAAAGCTGCGTACAAAGCCACATCCGTACAGCCTGCCCGCTGCCTCTTTGTGCTGTTACAATCCCCGTCCTACAACTTATGAAAGAACAACGTATGTTAAGAAGGAATCACAGAATAACACTGGCGGGAACCCACGTGAAGCAGCCACCCTAGAATGTAACTAACTAGCAGAAAAAAATTGATAGAACTTAGATCATCATTGGCACTATTTGACTTTTTTTCCTTTTTCTGGATGGAGCTTCAATCTTAGACTGTGTTCCCTAGAGATGCTGAGGAATAAAGGAAGAACTGTAAGCTACCAAAATGAATGGGGAAATTAATTAATTAATTGTGTAACTCCTGGCAGATGTTTCACATTTTATTCTTTTCCAAGCCAACTCTTCATTATCTGTCCCTTAAGTTGAGTCTAAGGCAAATAAACCATTAGTGTTTGCATATAGTATTGCCTAAGATTTCACCAAGTCAGCTGTGGAGGCGGTGTCTGGGGACGAGAAGCCTGCTGCGTGTGTCCCTACACTCTCTTCTGTCATTCCTACAGTACCACTGTGCCTGAGCACTTCTGCACAGGCTCTAAGGGATCAACATCTTCTGAGCGTATCCTTGCATAAGACAGTTGTATCTGGGGCACCTGGGTGGCTCAGTCGTTTAAGTGTCTGCCTTTAGCTCAGGTTGTGATCCCAGGGTCCTGGGATGGAGTCCCACATTGCCCTCCCTGCTCCATGGGGAGCCTGCTTCTCCCTCTGCCCCCCCCTCATTCTCTCTTTCTCTTGAATAAATAAATAAAATCTTAAAAAAAAAAAGAGTCATGTTTGGAGATTGACACTGTACATGCCAGGATTTGGTAAAGAATCTTGCTAATTTTGTTTCACCCAGCTTTTCTGGGACTTAGCTTACTATTTCATCCTTTCGTAGATCAGCGTCCTAAAGGATGCATGCAGGGAAAGGATACTCTCTGCTTACCTTCTATGTGTGGCCTTCTCCATTCCTGTTTCATTTTGTCCTAGTGTCTCTTAGCAGGGGCAGGGCTGGGGACGGGTTCCATCTCTGTGTCCAGGCCCATCTAGTTTCCACATCCATCATTACAGGTTCAGAAAAGCCCCAGCAACTCCAGCTGTGTGACAGCCTAGACTCATATAGATGATCAATCCTCCTCATGATCTGATGGACAGTGACCAGGTCTGTCCCGCGATGCTGATGGCACCTTGCTTACTTTCTCCCCTCTCTCACGGTGTCATTTCAGAGGTCGGGGATTCTGCCTTGATCTTTGTTCCTTATGATGCCCACACACCTATTCCACTGCCCACCCTGAAACCTAACTTTGCTTAATTACTTCCCTGACTCCCAGCCGAGCTCCTCCCTATCTCCTTTCTTGGGAAACCAGAACCAGCAACATGCATGGACTACCTTCTCTCCTATAGTTAGTCTACACAGTTGTCTACCTCTTGGTCCCTCCAGGAGGAGTCTCGCCTTGATCACCCTGGACCACCTAGATCCCCTCTTCAGGAGGGGACTAGACAACAATAGAAAACTATACAGATTTCCAGTAGCCTTCTGCTGAAGCAAGATCAGGGGATTAAAAAGGAGCTGTACCTTTAGCTAGAACAACTTCCAATTTCTTTTTGTCCCTTTCCACTCTACTTTATGCCTGTCCCAGCATGCCCCAGTCCAGAGCTTCTCCCCCTGCAGGAGCTAGATGGACAATTCAAAAAGAGGTCATTTCTCTGACACCTGGGCCATCTTTACCTAATCAGGCCTTACTAGTACTGCTTCATCATGATGGTGGAAAGTGGTAAGCCACTCTGATACTGGTAGGGAAGCCAATACTAGACATTTTACTAGCACTGCTACATATGTAAGGACAGTGAAGGACACTGGAGATACAAAGAGGAATGGGACAATGCCCAGCCTCAATAGCCGTTGATCTAGCTGGAAAGATAGGAAGTTACATAGAGTGATCTGTGCTGATAAAACAAAGCACTGCTATGAGGCTGAGTATTGTGGTCAATGATATCTGCAGTCAGAGGAAGGGTGCACATGGTATACCTCTGCTTTAATTTGGGAAGGCTCCATGGTAGAGGAAAGCCCCGAATTTGGCTTTGAAAGTATAGGAAACCAGCAGTGAGCTCCATGCTACAGGGCTTTTTTGAGCAATGGTTTCCAGAGGCTAGTTTTGGGCTTTGGGGAGATTGAAAAAATAGAATAAAATCCTTGGTTTCAGGAACTTACAATGTAATTATAGAAATAGAACTAACACATGCGAAATATTAGCGGATGATAAATGTAAGGTAAATGTGTGGCACAGATTACAAGTACTGCAGATGTAGAGGCATAGGGAAATAGAAGGGGGCTGGAGAGGTCCTGAAAGTATTATGGAGATGGGTAATGAAGCAATGTCTTAAAATATGGGTGATATTTGAGTAGGGGGGTATCCGGAGGGGTGAATAATGAGCTTAGAAAGGAAGACCCAAACACAGGCAGCCACCTGTCTTGGCTGGTCTGGAAGTTGTAACTTCATTATCAAGAGCACCCACTTTTGCTCTCCAATGTGTCTCCTTTTGGATGATAAATTAGGTGGTCACTGACTTTTGAGGGACTTCTCTATAACTCCTTTCAATGAACATTTCATTAATGCATCTACTAGAAAGCTATATTAATACATCTCTATTCGAAGATGCTTATCTTTTCTGGGTTTCTGTTTTAGGCATTTTAAAAGTTGGCTAATTTTATGGCATTTCTAATATAACTTTTTGAGTGAAAATCGAATAGCTCATGCTATTTGTCTCTGGCCCATAAGACTCCATTACATGCATTATATATAACCTGTTTCCTTTGGAGGGTGATAGAGCAGAGGAAGCTGGTTTCTGTGGTTTTGATTTCACTCTCTTTTCCCCTATGGATTTGTTATATTACATGATAGTAGAAAGCTCCATTTCCATTATGTGGAGTTCCACACTCCAAAAATATGCTTGAAGAAAAAAGGTGTTCATTAGAAAAAAGTGAAAGTGGCTTCAGAAGATGTTTCTTTCTTACAAAATAAGTTTCTTTTTTTTTATTATTAGTTTCAGAGGTAGAATTTAGTGATTCATCATGTGCATGTAACACCCAGCGCTCATTACATCAAGTGCCCTCCTTAGTGCCCGTCACCCAATTATCCCTTCCCCCCACCTGCCTCCCCTCCAGGAACCTTCAAAAGTATGTTTCTTTGTTGCACAACAAAACTGTTAAGCTTGCCTCACAGCTGTATATCTGTTTAGGGATTAATAAATGCTAATGGTCCAAAAGGGTAGGAATTTCGTACCCCTTTGGAGAGTTAAATCTTTTTAGAAATATGTGGTTTTTACAGTTACGGGAAATGCACAACTTTAATTTCTGTTTTTGTTTCAGGGGCACAATAAGTAGGTAATGATACTTAAGAAAAGAAGCAATTTAAAAATTATGTGGAATGTAATGTGTTATATTCCAAGCCTTATGACTTAACAGGAAACTAAAATAACAGTTATATCTTCTGGAAGGAAAAAAAATTTCCAGATCTTTGAAAATCTTTGAATTTCTCATCTTATTTTTTATGCATGTATATTCCCCACACCCAAACTCCAAAAATATCTATTTGCTATACAGTGAGATTCCTACCCAGTTTGAACCTCAGATCAATATAGAAAAAAAAAATTTAGAGCTAAATAAACAAAACACTTATTAGCATTATTCTGTCTGATTCTTTTTGCCCCTCTCCTTTCTCAACTGGTAAACTTGGCTGCGGATCTCACAAGCACTGGCTACTTCATGAGCTATTTGGCACTCACACCATCATTTCCACTCCCAGCTAGGAATCCTGAGAAACCAGCCTTCCTTTGACCCTCTGGGTTCTAAACTTAGCCAGAACTTTAGAGTGAAAAATAAAGAGAAGAGCTTGGATAACCTTAGGTGGGAAATATTGTTTGGTTTGTAACTTGGTGGTAGATCATTCATTCCTTAAGCCAGATGAACTGCAGAAATACTGAGAACCGCCACTGAGTTTGGCCCTTCTGAAATGTACCCTTCTGTGTGTTTGAGAAAGGAAAGCAGGAAGTCTTTCAAATGTATAATCTGTAACTGTGCTGTCCAATAGGGCCACCACTACCCACATGTGTCTATTTAAATATAAACCAATAAAATGAAATAAAACCAGCCACATTTCAAGTATTCAACAGCCACACATGGGTACTGACTACCACACTGGGCAAAAAAAAAATTTGAACTAAAACATTTTTATTACTACAGAGTGTTCTTTGGATAATACTGACTTTTATGATCTCCAATTAAAACGTGTGATAAAATTTACATTATATTAAGTGTGATTATAACCTGTTCACTTAGCAAAGAGGATACCATGAAGGAGTGTGGCTGATGGGGTGGTAATTCGGGAAAGGAAACCTTTTGGTGGGAAAAAAAAAAGTGGAACTATATGGCAAGAAGAGAAAGTTTTGTTACTACTACCACCTTGGTTTTATACTAAGAAGACTTTAACTCACTTCTTGCTATGAATTTTACAAACATTTTGCCCCAAGATTAATGAAAAATCATACATTTTCAGTTCAATTCCAGAAAAATTCAAAATTACAAAATGTTAAATCTGGATGGCTTAGGAAAGCCTTCATTTATATAAGCATTATTACATTTAAATAATAAATAATAGTTAAGGATAATAGTCTTTATTAACACACCAAGATGCACAAAACTTCCAAAAAATTCAAAAGCACATGGATGTGATCCTATCTCCTTCCTGACTTTATGTGTAACTTCTAGCAATTTATCTTTCTCAGTTCATTTTCATCACACCAGAACTTCTAATAACATCTATTAGAGAAATTTTGTGAGAATAAGTATTAAGGCAAATGTGACTGGCAGTTTGTCCCAAATATTTATATTCATATGGAACTAATGTGAATGTAAATTCATATGGTACTAATTTAGGTAACAATATGAACATAATGCATGTGACAGAGCAAAGTTTTATTTTTTAAACGATTTTATTTATTTATTTGAGAAAGTGAGAGAGAGCACAGGCAGGGGGAGTGGCAGGCAGAGGGAGAGGGAGAAGCAGACTCCCCGCTGAGCAGGGAGCCCGATGCGGGGCTCGATCCCAGGACCCTGGGATCATGACCTGAGCTGAAGGCAGACGCTTAATGACTGAGCCACCTAGGCACTCCCAAAGCAAAGTTTTACTAATTGAAGCAAACCTAAATTCAAAATCGAATAAGTCAGTTGCGGTGAAATCAGAATATTTCTTTCATGTTCTGTAATAACCCTATATCTTATATTAATTAATTAATATTAATTTAGAGGGAGACAGAGAGTGTGAACAGGTGGGGTGTGGCAGAGGGAGAGAGACAATGTTAAGCAGACTCCATACCCAGCGCAGAGCCTGACACTGGGTTCAATCTCATGACCTGGAGATCATGACCTGAGCTGAAATCAAGAGTCAGATGCTTAACTGACAGAGCCACCCAGGCGCCCCCAACCCTATTCCTTAAACATCATGATTGATATCATGTGGATATAAGATGACTAAAAACGCTTTTCAAAAACTTGTCCAAAATTTTTTAATATGAGTTCTGAATTCTATTGACTATAAACATTTATATTATTTTTTAATTAAAAAATTCATTTTAAACAAATATTTATTAAGTTATGGTCTTGGTCTTGGTGCTATACTAGTTATCAGGGGTAGAGCTGTGAATGAGGGAGGCCGGGACCCTGCCCATTCAGACCTTGTGTTTTGTACTCTAGAGATGAAAACGGGCAATAAACATGTAAATTCAACAATAACAATTGGGATGAAGACAAGAAAATAATACAATAGAAAATACGTGGAGTGTATATAGACAGCAGTGCACAGAGTATTCAGAGAAATCTTTCTGTTGATTCACAAGATTTCAGATGAAGGAATCTAGTGTAAGACGCTTCAGAAAGAATTTTACATGTGCTGACTCTAAAGTATGTCCGTTTACAGCTTTATCCAAATGTCATTATATCTGGCAGATGAAAGGAAAACAATTAAAAAAATAGGTCACAATTGAGAACAAAACCGTAAATGCTTTTATTTCATTTATTCAACAACTATTTGTCAAATGCTTATAAATATTTCCGGCTGTGGGCTAGTGGCTGGAAACATAATTCTAACCAAAACAGACTTGGATGTTACCTCAGACCAGCCTTTGGGGATTACGGACCGTCCAGAATGGACAACATGGTTCAGTGATGAGTACCATCTTTGAAAAAAAAAAAAAAATCAGATGTTAAAAACAAACACAAAAATAACAAAAGTGAGAGAGAAGAAGTCTTAAAATTATATGACACTCAACCATCCCTTTGGTTAGAAATTTCTGTTTTCATCACCTGCCCCAACAATCTCTATAATTGATAGTGTCATATTTATAGCTCTGGGATGAAAAACAAATAGTCTTCTCTTTAATTAGATGTTTGCAAAAATTGTGAATGGTCAGTGAGAAAGGAGATAGGGCCAGAGACTGATGTTTTAGTTTTTTATTCTTCCACCTGCTCTTTAAAGGCTACAGTTTGTTTCCCACTAATTGTCTCTGGCATGGAGTTGGCAAGATTATCTGCGAGACTTTCTCTATTGTGGTCTAGGTCAGCTTCACCCCATGGGAGAAAAGCAGGATCTGGTTCATTGAATCAAAGACCTAAAAAAGTCACTGAGGAAGTTTTCCTATAATCTTGAAGTTTATTTTGTAAACAAGTCCTCTTTAATCATAGCTTCCAAACTATTCTGTCTCACTTCAAAGTACTTCTACGCTAGTCCCAAGTCACATTTTTGGTGCACAGACAAAGAATGTGCCTGTCAAAAGCAGCCATCATTACTACTCACCACCCTGGTTACTCTTTTTAAAAAGCCAAGGACACTCCAACAAGTTCTCTGAACAATGCCAAAAACATCTTTTAAGAGGAATGAATCTAATCAATCCGTTTATTTTGATATCTATCTTTATTTTGTAAAATGATTTTATTTATTAGAGAGAGAGTGAATGAGAGAGAGAGAGAGAGAGAGAGATTGAGCAAGCGAGCACACATGGGGGGAGGAGCAGAGGGAGAGGGAGAGGCAGACTCCCCACTGAGCAGGAAGCCTGATGCAGGACTGGATCCGGGGACTCTGGAATCATGACCTGAGCCAAAGGCAGACGCTTAACCGACTGAGCCACGCAGGTGCCCCTGATATTTATCGTTAAAAAGCAACTGGGGACAGGGTCCTACACTTGAAAGAGAAATGCAAACGAAGAAGAGGCAATCTGTCATCTCAAAGAATCTTCAACTTCTCAACGTAGTGTGAGAGCCAAGGAGATCAGAGGCTACGAGTGAGAACTCTTAGTAGTTACTGATGGCTAAGTTAAGTGTTTCCATTCTTGGGGGCTGCTACACCACATGATTCCACATCTACCATACTGAGCCCATAGAGAGAGTCTTCTAAAATCACAGACTGTGTGAAATAAAATGTCCATAATGATAGTAGCAACCAATTCTGATATGTAGTATTTTATTGTGCCAGATACTTTTCTAAGCTCTTCACATAAGATAACACATTTAATCCTCCTTCCCACTTTCTAGAAGGGGAAACTGGGGCAAAGAGAGTTTAAGTAACTCATGCAAGATTACATAGTGAGTGGGTGGTGGAGTAGGGCTTCAATTCTGCTTACTTGAGCTTTGGAGATCATGCTCTTAGCATCTCAGCAAAGTTGCCTTTCATAGGGAAGTGTTGAAAAAGTATGCTCTCCGTGGACTAGGTACTACTTGCCTAAATATTCATTTATTTATTATATCATGCCATTCAGTCTGTTGATAATGAACTGAACACCTAATATTTCTATGGAGGCTTCTACAATATACACTCTTGATTAAAAGAAACAGAAACTATGGCAAAGATCCATTCAAGCGAAAACATACAATGATGGCTCATAATTGTCTACATGGATGTGGGTGTCAAATAGGAATTACTAGAGTAGCCTCCAAATCAGCAAAAAGCAGGGACTGCTTTCCCCAGCATGGCTCTCTCCTAAGCATTTTGCAAGGTTCCTATAAGCTACATACACATTTCCTAAAGAATGAAACAATGCCAATTTGGAACATTCTAAGAACGAAAGGCCTTGGTGAAGGTAGTTCACATATATGTTGAGCTAGAATAGAGGACTGGTTATATAGAACACATGTTTGTGCCTCTCCTATCCCCCACCCCGGTTGCATATGTTGAAGCCCTAACCCCCAGTCTAATGGTGGTGTTGATATGGCCATTGAAGGGTAATTAGGTTTTGATGAGATCAGGAGAGTGGTCTCTACGATACAAGTGTCTTTATAAAAAGAGAAAGAGGAAACAGAACTTGTGCTCTCTGCTGTGTGAGGATACCGACAAGGTGGCTGACCCGAGCAAGGAAGAGGACCCTCACTGGGAACCTAATTGATCTGCACTTTGGATCTTAGACTTCCCAACCTCCCAAACTGTGAAAAACAAATGTCTATTGTTTAAGCACCCCCCCACACCAGTCTATGGTGTTATGTTATGGCAGCCCAAGCAGACTAAGACGCAACTCATGGACCTGAGAGAGTCATTGCTCTGCAAGGACAGAAATGCATTGGCATCATCACGAGGTGAAACCAGAGAACAAAACCAAGTATATTAGTTTCTTGCGGCTGCCCTACCAGATGACCACAAACTGAGTGGCTGAGAACGGAAGAATTTCTCACAGTTCTGGAGGCCAGAAGTCCACATTCACAGTGTTGGCAGGGCCGCACTCCCTCTGGAGTCTCTACGGGAGAATCCATCCTTTGCCTCTTCCAGTTTTTGGTGGTTGTTGGCACTCCTTGACTTGCATCTGAATCACTCTGATCTCTGTCTGTGGTCACATTGCCTCCTTCCCTCTGTCTGTGTCTTCTCCTTTGTGTCTGACTCAAATCTCTCTCTCCCTTTCTCTTTTAAGGGCACTGGTAATTTGTTTTAAGACTACCCGGGTAACCCCGAATGATCTCCTCATCTCAAGATCCTTAACCCGATTACACCTGCAAAAACCTTTTTTTCCAAATAAGATCACATTCACAGGTTCCTAGAATTAGGGTGTGGGCATCTCTTTGGCTGTGGGGGGCGGGGCACCATTCAACCCACTACACCAAGTAAAAACAAGATCAGCCAAAGGGGATGGTCTCTGGGGAAGTTCTTCGGGTGAAGTTGCTGGCATTACAAACTTCTCCTTCACCTTAACCACAAATCCAGAAAAAGTGTTAACTGTGAAGGAGTGTTTGTTAGATTATGAATGCACTGAAATAGCATTGAAATGAGTACACCTGGTTTGCCGGAACCAGTAAGTCCTTAAATTGCAACATTATGTGAATTACAGTTAGACCAACTCTCCCTGATTAGCCTTACAGTAAACCCATGCAAAGTGTTGGTGAAGGAAGATAAATTAAATATGGCTGCTGCCCCTGATTAATATGTTAAATGGGGATGTGGTTAGATTAACTCAGGGGGAATGCACTGAAGGTTTGACACTTTACATTTGATATTCCTGTCTGTTCAAGTATTTCTTATTCTTCAGCTTGTGAGTTCCTTGTCTTTGTTAGTTCTGTATCATCAGTGTCTATCATAGACCTGGAAGTATTCAGTGTTGTGCATTTAAAGGCAACTTTGTTGGGTGAATGAAAGAATGTTTGCCACAGCAGTGTGCTCCTCAGGAATCAGTAGTGGCTAATCCGTCAACTCAAAACAGAACTCAGAGCCTGGGTGGCTCAGTTGGTTGAACGTCTGATTGTTGATTTCAGCTCAGGTCATGATCTAGGAGTCGTGGGATTGAGCTTCACATCAGGCTCTGTGCTCAGTGTGGAGTCTGCTTGTCCCTCTCCCTCTGCTCCTCCCCCCCTTTCTCTCTCTCAAATAAATAAAAATCTTAAAAAAAAAGAACACAACTCAGAATAAAATATTTCATTTAAAAAGTCTCCCGACAGCTAAGTTAGATGCTATATTTGAGTGTTCTTACTTGCCTAATTGCCCATGACTAGGCAAGCTCCCCAACTTCTATTAATTCATGGTTATTTTTTTTAATTTTCAGGTTAAATAGGGAATTATTTTTCAACTTTATTGAACTGTAATTGGCAAATAAACTTTTAAGATATTTAAAGTGTACATTGTGATGATTTGATGTAAGTATATATAGTGAAAGGCTTTCCCTTATCTAGTTAATTAATAAATCCATCACCGTGTGTGTGTGTGTGTGTGTGTGTGTGTGTGTGTGTGTGTGTGTGTGTGTAGAGAGAGAGAGAGATTGACATTTAAGTCCTGCTCTCTTAGCAAATATCAATTACACAATACAGTATTATCAACTACAGTCACCATATTATACATTAGAGCCTCGGATCTTAGTTATCTTACAGCTAAAAGTTTGTACCAATTTACCAACCTCTCCGTATTTCCCACCCCCAGCCCATGGTAACCACTTTTCTACTCTCTGTTTTATGAGTTTGACTTTCTTTTTTTTAAGACTTGACATGTAAGTGATACCATGCAGAATTTGTCTTTTTCCAACTTATTTCACTTAGTGTAATGCCTTTGGGGTCCATCCATGTCATTACCAACAGCAGGATTCCCTTCTTTCTCAAAGTTGAATAATATTCTATATAGTCCACATTTCACATATATCTCATATGTATTGCATAAACCATACACACACACACACACACACACACACACACACATAATCTATCACATCTTCTTTATCCACTAATTTGTTGAGGGACATTTAAGGTGTTTTCACATCTTAGTTATTATAAATAATGCTGCAGTGAACATGAGAGTGCAGATATCTCTTTGATATTCTGTTTTCATTTCCTTTGGATATGTGGCCAGAAGTGATATTACTGGTAATAGCTATGGTAATTCTATCTTTAATTTTTTGAGGAACCACCATACTAGTTTCCATAATGGCTGTACCAACTCACATTTCTGCCAACAGTGCACAAAGTTCCCTTTTCTCCACATCCTCAATACACTTGTTATTCGTTGTCTTGTTGCTAACAGCCATTCTAGAAGGTCTGATTATATCATTATATCTCATTGTGGTTTTGATTTGCATTATCCCAATGATTAGTGATGTTGAGCATTTTTTCATGTACTTGTTAGCCATTTGTATGTCTTCTAGTTATTCTAGAAGTATTCTAGGATTCTAGTATTCTACTTAGTCCATGTTTGCATGTAATTCTAATAATTCTGATTTAGGTTTAAGGAAACAAATTAGAAATGGACACATGGAGAATAATACAAAATAACAGCTATAAGCTTTACAGAGAATGATTAGAATGAGGATTTATACTCTGCATAATGTCCGCTAAAGATTTGGTTGCTTCACGAGTGCCACATTTGTTTAACAAGTTTTATTTACTTATTATCTGTGTGTCTGATTACTTAATAAACTCCTATTAAAGTTTGACAGATGGACCCTGAAAAGTACATTCTGGCTGACCACTGGTAACGCAAGTGTATTGTTTTTCATCTGAAAGAATGTGAGGGTTATAACCAATGTCATATATATCCATCAGTAATGGCAGTTCACATTTATCAAGCACATGGTGCTTTATGAAATCATTTCATATATGAGTCTCACAGGAGTCATGTCTTAAGTGAATCAGATGTGACTGCCTCCATTATACAGATGAGGAAGTTGAGAGTCAGGGAAAGTAAGTGATTGTCGCACAACTGGGGAATGGTTGAGATGGATTCTAACTCGGGGGTGTGATCCAACACCCACCCTTCTGATACTCACCCTTTATTTATTTCATTTTTAAAAATTTTTTATTGTTATGTTAATCACCATACATTACATCATTAGTTTTGGATGTAGTGTTCCATGATTCATTGTTTGTGCATTGGTACTCGCCCTTTATATATACTCCCTGTATTTTGATCTTCCACATCATCTCTGGTGTGTACCACAGGATTTTCCTTCCTCCGTCACTGCAGGCACTGAGATGGCTTTGCTCCCCGTCTGAAACCCAAACACAATCTTGCTCTCTGGTCATCTGCTGCCCCATCCATTCCTGTGTTCCTCTCTCTTGCACCTCCCCTTCATTTCTTTTTACTTTGGACAATTTGCATTCCCTCTTCTCAGAGACATACTCCTTTTTTTCTGATCAAGGCAGTTTGTGTGTTGCACAGCAACATGCTGCTGTATGTTGTGGAGCAAAGACACTGAGGTGACAAAGTAAGGACAGAGCACTGAAGAACTGAAGAACCACGGTTCCAGAAATAGTGTTGTTTGTGTTACCTCAGTCTGGGGACAGACATATTTGGGAAGTTGTAAGCACATAGAATTTAAAGTCAGAAAGCTCAGATTCCAGATCTGACTCTCTCACCTGCTGTCTCTATTTTTGTGGACAAGCCCCTTTGACTTTCAGAGCCTTGAACCCTCATTTATAGAATGATGATACTATCAACACATGCAGCTTTTGAGATGGTGTAAGTGAAAATATCAAAATATTGTAAGATTGCGAAGGCATGTCAGCCATTTCTCTATATATTCCAAGCACCGCTTTGGGTTAATAAATCCCGTTTCTGAGCATAATTTTGTCTTGTAGCAGAGTCTGCTTTGACAGGATGACAAGCCATCTGTACATGATGATGAGCTGTATATCTCCAGGTAATGCAGACTTCCATCAGCCATGGTACAAGAATCTAAACCAGATAAACATACCAGAGGGTGGTACTAGCCTCTATATCATTCTGTCCTGTTCCTTCTACCTTGAATTGCTTAGTTCCTGCATAGCCACAGTTGCTTTTGAAGGGAAGATGTCACTAAGCCTCTCATGTGGTTTACTTCTGGGCTTCCAGAAGGGACATCCATTCCCTTTGCTTTTTCTTTTTTATTGGTTTTATTTAAATTCAAGTTAGTTAACATACAGTGTATTATTGATTTCGGTGTAGAATTTAGTGATTTGTCAGTTGCACATAACACCCAGGGTTCATTACATCGAATGCCCTCCTTAATGCCCATCACCCAGTTTACGCCATCCCCTACCCACCTCCCCTCCTGCAACCCTCAGTTTGTATTCTATAGTTGAGTCTCTTATGCTTTGTCTCCCTCTCTGTTTTTATCTTATTTTATTTTTTCCTTCCTTTCCCCTATGTTCATCAATTTTGTTTCTTAAATTCCACATCAGAATGAAATCTCCCTTTGCTTTTTCAAGGCAGTTGATTGACTTGTGTCCTAACAACCATCCCCTAGTTTATGTTGTTTATAAACTTCTGCTGTTTATTTTGTTCACATCTACTCTACCTACATTTTTTTTTTTTACTCTACTTACTTTATGAAATAGATTTCGAGGCAACCTATATATACTTTTGGGGAAACAGAAGCAAAACAATTTCTAATGCGAACCACGTCTGAGTATGATGCTATTATAGCCCCAGCTTATTAATCTTCGGGACATAAAACAAACCCTGCCTTATTAATTACCCTGCCAAGACGAAGAGGCAGTATGAAATATGCTGTATTATGTTGCCATCAGTTTGACTAAATATTTTAATGAATGACTTTATTGTGTTTTGTACCCTGAGGCTTTTTAAATTTAAGGCCATATTAAAAAAATAAAAAAAAGAAAAGTAATCTTGTGAATCTGATTACCTGCCCATGGATGGTTGAAGTTAACCATCGCGAAGGTCACCATTCCTGGGAAATGTGGGATCCCTCCTGGCTTGAGCACAGCCAGCCTGTGTCCTAGGGCTAATTGGCGATTCCGGGACCATCCCACTGCCCATTCTTTCAGAGAAATTTTTTATATACAATTGCATCAAAGACCCTCTTGCTTTTGAGTATCTTTGAGAGCTTTCAAAAGATTAACATTCTCTATCCTAGTGACACTTCTTCCTTCCCTCCTTCTCTCCTCTCTCCTTCCTTCCCTCCCTCCCTCTCTTCCTCCCTCCCTCCTTTCCTTATTTCCTTCCTTCCAGAAGAATAAGCAAGTGACAAGCACTGTGCTCACTATCTAGTATTTCTACTCTGTTTAGGGTCACCAGATCTTATATTATTAATTTTCTGAAAGGATAGAAATAAATTCATATGCAAGGAAGCAATTTTACCTATATGACAACAGAAGAATTTTCCTGGGTGGAGGGGTTGGATAGTGTACAATAAACAACAACATGGTAAACACTTGAGTGAATTTGGTCAATGCCAATATTATAGTGGAGTTTGAAAAATGACAGATTCAGGAGCAAATCTGAGCTGAAGACATATTTTATTTGAGCTTTATGGGGTTTTAAAAATTTGAACTAGAACTTTGAAATTTAGAGATTAAATGTTCAGATCAAATATTTCAGCTTCTTATGAAAATATTAGAGAAGGTAGTACTCAGTCTACATTCTGGAAAGGCTAAAATTATCTCTCCTCTCCAAATTTGACTATAGTCTGTGACACATAGGCATAAGATCTTAGTCATGGTCACTTTGCTTATCAATGATATATGCAATGATGTATGTTTTCATTGCTGGTATTTTTTTTTTTGTAAGGCACTCATAACATGGGATCATAGGTAACATAATGCCTACAGAAAGAAAGCTCTGTTCCCATTATAAATGAGTCTTTTGTATTTAACTACAAGAAAGCATAAGGCAGAAATTTCTTTTCCCAGTACTTGGTACAATTGACCAGCTTACCATCATATTAACTGAACAGGGTTGTTGGATTTTTGAAAACCAAAACTGATCTCATAATCAGTGGTCTTCTTTGGTTTTCTTTAGTAGTGCTTAGAGCATAATTTATAACTTAAACTGTGGTGTCCATTTTCTGGTGGTTTATCCCTTACATCTAGTAGAAGTGTTCCTTTGTAAGCTCACTGACTCTAACATTAGTGAATGTTCATTGTGAAACCTCAAAGAGTATCTAGAGCCTTAACCTGACATCACCAAGTACTTTATTACTAGGTTATATACACTGGCTGCCAAATCAAACCCCAGGAAACCATAATGTCTTTAGATGATTGGATGGGTGGGCTTCTGGCCATGTAGGACATATTATATATTCTTTATATAAGTGCATTCCCAGTCATTTTACATTAGTCAGTGTTTTTTTTGTTGTTGTTGTTGTTGTTCTCTTTAGATCCTCAGTGGTCCTAACATACCTCATCCATAGTTTCTTCCAATTAATTTTCCTGCAATATTTCCTTAATAATCCCAGGCTACCATGATGCTTATGGAACCCTTAATAATTCCCAATTCCATCAATCGTGAATTTCCTAATGATTTCTACATTCTTTTGTTTTTGTTTGTCATTTATTTTATTTAATACTCTGATCTTAAGTGTCTTGTGGAATGAGGTTTGTAACTATCACTCAAAGCAAAATAGCATGCTATTTTTCCTTTTCCTGCTACCCATCTGCTTAAATCCATCTACAATCACTTGTGTTTAAACTTATCAAGGTTTAGTCGACATACATTAACGTGTCCTTTGTTAAGTTTTAACACTTTTGTTTAAAATAAATAAATGATCACCATAATTCAAATGAGACAGTAGTAGAGGACTTATCAGCCGAGAGCACATGTGGTACTGTAATATCCACAGCCCCAAAAAGTATAATACACATACTAAAATGCTATATAAAAATATAAGAAGGTGCATAAGAATATATAATATGCACGGCCCTGAGATCTTTCAATGGCTGAAAGCTTAACATAGTACACACACATCCACATATATACTTATATATCCATACACACACAAACATATATTCACATGTGCATGTGTGCATTAAAATACAGGATGATAGAATATAAATGTTTTTAAGGAAAAGCTTTCAAAGACATTACAAAACAATGTTGCCAAGAGCAGGATTAAGAAAGTATATTTATATTGATTATGATATGTAGGTAATATACTCAGGTAAGTTTGACTAGGAAATTCAAATGCTTATCAAAACTTACCTTCCTAACTCTTTTACCACAGACACATTGTCGCATCAAAAACAAAGAACTAGAAGTAGTCTGCTTAGGTGGAACATGAAAGTGCATAGAAAAAAAAACAAGGTGATACTTTTAATATAAAAGACAGAGAAAATACTGGGGATTTCTTGGGTTCAAAAAGGAAAAAGATACCAGTTAACACAGAAAAGAAAGTCTGCTGGGAAAAAAGCAGTGGAAGACCCAGTTTGATTTTTCAAATTAATGTTTATAATTCATCCATTATGATCTAAAAAGAGCACTTTCTGCCACTTCTAATTTTTCACATTTATTTTACTCTTCTTACAATAGAAACTAAATTTCCTTATAGGAGAGCTGAATTCCAGAACTTACTTAAATAAGATCAGCAGGTTTTTCAGATATATCCATTAAAATGATGGGACTATCTCTTCCCGCTGTTAATGATTCCCAGAAAAAAATTATTTTCACTAAAAAATAGAAAAGAAAGTGTTATTTGAATCCTTCACAATATATTTTTTAGCTCCTAGAGCTATTTTAGTACTTCCTTATCTGTTTGCCAAAAAATATAAAATGATTTTTTTGTTTTTACTGGCTGTTGAAAAAAGTACTTTAAATGCCCCCAATGTGAACAGTTTACAATGATTCATTTTAAGTAGCTATTCTGAGGCACACACTTTCTTATTAGCATAATACAGGCTAGCACTTTGAGACAAAAGACACTTTCACATATATTCTATAATATGCAAATATCCAGCTTTGTGTATGATTTCTTTCTTTTATTTTCTCTCTTTAAAAAGAATGGTGGAAGCCAAACTAGACAGATGCACATACGTATGGTCTGAAACTTTGGGCTTGGCCATAAATCTCTACGGCCCATAATAATATAACTTATGAAAGTTTAGTAGAAATAAATTCTCTTTATAGGTAGAAGAGTCTAATAGTGACATCTATCATACTAGTAATTATAGGTGTGAGTCTTTTTAACAATTGGATGTGTTTCAAAAAATATGAATACATTTTTAAGTTATAAGTTCTTTTCATATGTGTATCTAAGGTCCATATTTTAGAAGAACTCTTTCTTTCTTTCTTTCTTTCTTTCTTTCTTTCTTTCTTTCTTTCTTTCTTTCTTTCTTTCTTCCTTCCTTCCTTCCTTCCTTCCTTCCTTCCTTCCTTCCTTTCTTTTTTTCTCTTTCTTTCTTTCTTTCCAGTTATTTTTACTTGAGTATAATTGACATAACATGTTATATTAATTTCAGGTATACAACAACTCTATACTTAGGCTATTCTCACCTCAAATGTAGCAACCATCTGTCACCATACAACACTATTATAATATCATTGACAATATTTCCTATTCTTTACCTTTTATTCCCATGACTTATTCATCCCTAAAGAAATACACCTTAACAAAAAAGGAATACTCCTAAATTTATTGCTTTAAGAATCAATTTACAATTTTTTTCTTAAAATATTTAAGCTTTAAATAAGTGAAATTCTAAATGAAATAGGCACAGGCTTTATATGGATTACAGACATCCCATGGGTTTGTAAACATAGAATTTTGTGATTTAAATATTGAAATTTTATTTAGACAGCCTATTAAGAATTTGTCCCTTTCTTCATCAGAGTATCTCCAAAACCACTCCATTTTCCCCTTCTGTCCTGGAATTTAGCACCTTTCCTTAGAGGTTAGTAGATGTTAAAACATCCAGTTAAAGCCTGAGCCACCCAAGCGCCCCCAATTTAGCAATATTTAAACTAATACATTTTTCATCTTCTAAAATAATACTTAATGGAAAGTAGTTTCACCCAAAAACCAGGTAAAAATTACTTTGGTTATTAGAATAAGTTTAGAAGTGCTGAAAGACCCCAGTGGCCTTGCTCTTTTATAATGCAAATTTATATTGGCTTATGTTCATTTTAATTCCTCACATAGTATTTGATTTTTTATAATTAGTGTTTAATATACTTCCAAGGATATTTAGGGGTAAAATCAGAATTATAATTGCTTCTAGCTGACATCAAATCAAAAGAATTTATTGAAATACTTCTTTTGAGGCTATATTAGAAATGTAACTAGAACTATAGTGCATAACTTCATCAACTGTTTTCTACTGTAGATGATCAGATGTCTTTATAGCTGATCAGATGTTAGTGTAACTTAATAGGTACTAGCAACAAGTTTGTAATCAAGTAGGCAAAGTTTCAAATTCTTACTAATCCAAATACCAGATATATGACTATAGGCACATAGGTAAACTCTCTGAATTGTAAATATCAACTAATATAGGATTCAAAAACATAAACTATGGACTCTGAGGGACGTAATTTCTTGACCATGCTTTACCATTTATTAACTATGTCTATTTTCTCATCTGTTAAATGGGATATTATAATTTAGTTACAGTGATTTTTTTGAAAATTAAACAAATTTTATACATTTATCAATAAAATACAAATTAGAAGTCTAAAAGGTGTTAACAACTACATTGTGCTTAATACAATATAATTCCTAAATAAATCATAAAAATTATTCTTAATTCTGGAAGTAGAAATCATCAAGTTTAATATGTTTTTTGAGTTTTCTCAGACTTCTATAGTTTTCTGTGTCTTTCTTTACATTTAAGTTTTCTTTCACTAACATTTCTCTGGAAATCCTGTTCTTTGACTTGCTATGAGCTAGAAAATGAAATATAAGTGTTCACCGACAGATAAATGAAAACAAACATATATATTAATTAAATATAATTATTATAATCATAATAATTATATACAATTAGTAATTATTATAATTATATATAATATATAATTTTACTAAATATATATAAATATAATTATATATATAATAGAATATTACTCAGTCATAAAAAATGAAATCTTCCAATTTGTGACAACATGGATGGACCCGGAGGGTATTGTGCTAAGTGAAATAAGTCAAACAGAAAGACAAATGCCATATGATTTCACTTATATGTGGGATCTAAAAACAAAACAAAACAACTGAACTAACAAAAAACAACAACAGAGAGATAGACCTACAGAGATAAATGCAGAGAGAAAACTGGTGGTTGCCAGAAGGAAGGAGAGTGGTGGAATGGGTGATATAGTTGAAGGGGATTAAGAGGTAGAAATTTCAATTTTAAAATAAATGTCATGGAGATGAAAAGGACAACACAAGGAATATCGTCAATAATATTGTAATAAATTTGTGTGGTGACTGATGGTGACTACATTTATTGTGGTGAGCATTTTATATTGTATATAATCGTTGAACATTATGATGTACACTTGAAACTAATATAATCTTGTATGTCAACTGCACCTTAATAAAATTAAATATATTATAAATTAGTAAAAAAAGACAAAAGACTCTTTGATTGGGGAACTGAAAAACTCTGATTAAGCCAAATACATAGACCATCACACGGGAATTGTGTGGCTCCTGCTACATATGATCTGCTATTTAGAGACTTGTAAAAGTATTTTGCTTCTTGACCATGTTCTATACAAAGCTGTTTGTCAGAGATCTAACTTTCCTGTAGGTGGGCTGTTCTTAAATGGTGGGATGGAACTAAGCATCTGCAGTGATGGGCAACGGCCTGAAGATGTGACTTCCAAGCCTGCCCTGCTAACTTTCCTGTCTCTGCGTCTATGCCAAATTTCCTATTTTTTGTTTGTTTTCATTTATTATACTCTCCATCTTGGGATCTCAGGAATCTGTATTTTAAAGAATTATATAGTACTTCCACTTCCTCTCATGAAGGAATAACTATTAGGGGAATTACCCTCCCACCACAAGCAAATATAAACTAAACAAAATACAAGAAGTGAGAGTTTTCAGACATTACGAAAAGGATAGTACAGAATTGTGATAACTAAGAGAAGATAAACAGATAAGAACACCCTACAATTGTCTCAGTTTATAACCTGAAGACAGTTTCCAGGCCACAGTGCAGGGTGGGCTAACCAAATAGGCCCTGGTCTTAACGTGCTGAGAAGACAGCAGAGTTTTCAAGGGAAAAGTGGCTAGATTGTGTGAGGCAGAATATGTAAGAAGAACTACTCACAGAAAAAGAGAGAACTCTGGTTCTTTGTTGAGAAGTAATCAGCACACAAATGAGAGAAAATTACAACTGTCTAGAGAAAGAACAATCAAAGAGAAGTAGCCTTAAAATTCTCCCACAGCTCACACAGACCTGGGAATATCTGGTGCTTCTTCCAGACAACGTGGACACTACTCATAATATACAGGACATTAGGCAGAGTACTCAGAAACATCTTGCCTAGTGGAGCTACATTAGTCCCAAAATATACTCTAATAAAAATTAGTCTCAAAAGGATCAAACTGATTCATAGTTATTTAATGAAGCACCAGAACAAAATCCAACATCCTTCAAAAGAATAATTAAACAAAACAAAACAAAACCCTCAGCAATCAACAGTGTAATTAAAACACATGCAAGAAGCAAGAAAATATGGTCCATAGGTAGGGGAAATTGAAAAAAAAGACAGAAACCAAAAAACCTGAGAATTAGTAGATAAGAAGTTTTAAAAGTTATTATGAATGTTATCAGTATACTCAAGGGTATACTGAGAAAGAAAAGTTAAGGAAAATTAATATGATGAAGAGAAATGGGATTACATTCTTAAAAGACCCTAAATGGAACACCCTAAAGATGAATGACATGATATCTGAAATTAAAAATACACTGAATAGGATTAATTAAAGATGAGTCATTGCAGAATAAAAAAATAGTGAATCTAAAAAAATGCAGAAAACAAAACTTTTCAAATGAAGCACAAAAAAAAGGACTTAAACAATACAAACAGAGAAACAACAACAGCAACAAAAAGAATAGAGCCTCAAAAATCTATAGGGAAATATCAAATAGTTAAAACACATGTAATCTGAGTTCCCAAAAAAGGGGTAAAAAGGATTTGTCAGAAAAAAATATTTGAAAATATAATGGCTGAAAGTTTTCTAATTTTATGAAAATTTAAAACATCTGTAATAACAATAAGCTTGGTAAACACCAAGCAGAATAAACACAAAGAAAATCACAACAAGTTCTATAATAATTAAATTGTTGAAAACCAATGACAAATAGAAAATCTTAAAAGCTGTCAGAGAAATAAAACACATTATATGAAGAAAAACAAAAGAAGGATGGCCGATCTCTCATCAGAAACTATAGAGGCTAGGAAATATTAAAGCATTTATAAATTATATTATTATTATTATTATTATAGATCACCAGAATCTATACCTAGAAAAAGATATATTCCAAAAATAAAGGGGAAAAATTATTGCAGAACACAAATAGCTGAGATAATTCATCACCAGCAGATCTGTTACTAAGGAAATATTCAAGGTTCCCTAGGTTGTTTAGATCTACAAAGAGAATAAAGAATGGCAATAATGGTAAATATGTGGATAAATATAATAGAATTTATTTCTAATTTTTTATTGAAAATGTTTTTGAGAAACATATGATGAAGTAATATAGTCAATTTGGGGCACTGAGTATACCACTGTTATATTTTTCCTTATACTCATTGTAGTCTTACTATTTTTTTATTATTTATTATTTTTTCATTTGAACATAGTTGACACACCATTATTACATTAATTTTAGGTGTAAGACATAGTGATTCAACATCTCTGCACTTTATGCCATGCTTACAAGGGTAGCTACTATCTGTCACCATACCACAGCATTACAATATCACTGACTATATTCTCTATACCATGCCTTTTATTCCTATGACTTATTCATTCCATAACTGGAAGCCTGTATCTCCCATTTCCCTTCACTCATTTTGCCCACCCCTCTAACTCCCCTCCCCTTTGGCAACCATCAATTTGTTCTCTGTATTAATAGGTCTGATTCAGCTTTTTGTTTGTTTATTCTTTTGTTTTGGATTTCTTTTTTAGATTCCACAGATGAGTGAAATAATATATTTGCCTTTCTTAATTTGACTTATTTCACTTAGTATAATACCTTTTGGATCCATCCATGTTTGCTTTTCATTATTTCATCTCTTGAAAGATAATTGTTTAAAGCAAATATAATAAAAATGTGTTATGGATTTTATAACATTTTGAAGGGAAAGGAGGAAATGAAAATATACTATTGTAAGGTGTTATACATTAAATGACATTCTATTATTTAAGTATAAGCTTGTAAATTAAACATGTATACAGTAAGCCTAGAACAACCACAAAATAATAAAACAAACAAGTACTGATGATAAAGCCAAAGTAGAGATAAAATCACAGATAATCAATTCATATTAAAGGCAGAGATTGAGGGAAAAATAACAAGGAATGAAGGGAAGAAATAGAAAACTAGATATCATATTGGTAATCACAATAAATAAATAGTTTAAATACTCCAATAAAAAGTCAGAGGTTGTTCACATTGGATAAGGTAGCAGGATACAAATTCATGCTAAGTGAAAAAAAACAGACACAAAATATTATAAAAACTATGATTTAATTGATATGAAGCTATAAATAAAATGGCAAAATTTTAGTGACAGAAAACACAGCATTGTTTTCCAGGGGCTGGGAGTGAAGGGAGAAAATTGATTTCCAGAGGGTTTAGGGGAACTTTTGGGTTGATGTAAATCTTGACTGTGGGAGTGATTACCAAACTATTACCCTTGTTAAAATTTACAAACTGAGCACTTAAAATGGGCAAATTTTTGTATATAAAATTTATAATTAAATAAAAATGAATTTTAAAATGTTTATGGACATTCATATTTGGAAATCAGGAGAATGGTTTTCAGGAAACAATTTCTCTTAGATTCTTTTGGTTTTCAGATTTTTATATTTAGTCATAGGTTTTGCAGAGGAAGAAGGAATTATCAAAGTATTTACCTTAAGCAGACATTCAATAAATTATTCTTAATAAGTTGGGTACTCAAAGAAAGGCAAATTTGAGGTGGGTGGTTAGTATTAGCACAAGTGTATTTTTAAACCTAAAATGCTTTAACATTTGGCTGTTAGTACCCTATTTAATTTTTTCAAAATTATATTCCCTCCTGTGTAGCTGTCAGAGTAAAACCACTGACAGTTCCATTGCAGATGTTGGTCACAGTGAGATTCAAAACCATTGCATACTTGAACAGGCTATTTGGAAGAGGACCATCTATATTATACAAGGCAATAAACATACTTCTTTCCACAATTGTTTCGCTATTGCTTGAGAAATTTCACAAAGATTTCTCATAATCATCAGATTCTATTCTGATGCTGATGAGTTAGCATACATCTGTGGTTGGTTAATGCTGTGTGTTCGTATCACTATTTTATAAGCAATATATTTTAAAAAAAGAGATGAAACTTGTACACGCACAAAGGATGTTTGAGCAAGCAATGACAGAGTATTTTAACTTGAACCAAGGATTATAAATGTGTGTAGATGATAACATTCAGACGCTTCCAGCAAGTTTACTTGACATATAGGTGGAGCTACTTAATTATATAATTTTAGTCATTTGTTGCTTATCATGAAATTAGTAATGATGAGAAATTTTAATTTAATCTAGAAAGTAATGAGAAACAGAGAACGCAAACAAATGCAGCAAGTGACTAGGTTCTCTTTGGTAATTTAAGGTCCTGGAATTCACTTAAACTAAAATAAATTGTTAGAAGTGTCCTCTTGGGTGTCCATTAGAGCTTTATGGCAGATTTAAGGACTTAGAATAGCCTCACTCTGGACCCAGGAGGCCTGAGTGTCTCTTTGATCAATTATTGTAATTCCATTAAAATTTTAACTTCGCTGTGGGGGCATCTTGATCACTCTGCATCTTGCTACAGCTGTCAGGCCATCTAAGTCTTTTACTTTTAAAGGTTATCACTCCTCTTTGCTAATGTGTCCAGTGTTTAAGGAGTCCAAAACGGAACTGATACAAATCTTCCCTGCTGAACTAGGAATCGACTTTGCCTAGCAGTGGAAGATGTTTTATCATAAAACATCCCAGTGAAATTCATAGGCAATCCTCTTAACAATTTGGCTGGTAGAGCAACATAAATAGCAGACTTGATGGCTCAGCCATGTTGACAACTTTCTATAATAGGGGTGCTTGATATATGTTGTAATAGTATATCGTGACTTTGTAGTCTTTCTTTGCATTTCTATTTTGAAGTGAATGGTCTGCTTGGAAAATGGCTAATCACTGCCACCAAAAAAAAAGTTAACTATAGGTGGCAAATAGCTGTTCTTTGAGTATTTACTGGACCAGTTATTAAAAAGGCACATCATACAATGAAGTGAATGCTTACTTCTTCTCTGCATTAAAGGGAAGTTATGAATTAATTAGAAATCTTTAAAGTATCTTGATCCCCTAAAACTTGATATATATATATATCAGGTTTTATATGATTAACATAATAAAATAAAAAAGAAAAAATTTATATAAATATATATTTTATATAAATTTATATATATAAGTATATATAATATTACTTTAAAAGTACTACATTTAGTGATTATTATGTGAAAGTCATCGCTACTTGGTGTATTCACCTTTATTTCTAATTTCTAGCTCTTTTTTTTTGTAATTTTTAGTAGCATTTCTATATAGGCTTTAATATTCAATTCTTGAAACAACTTTGGATTCCTATCAATTTTTATTCATTTGTTCAGAAACCAAGTTAGTGAAATATACTCTAATATATAAAGAAAATCAGGGTAATATCTTTGTCTTGCAAGTTAGCAACACACAAACATCATAGTCTTGGAGAAAAGTTCATGTATCAATCAGTGTGCAGTTAGTTGGCATAGATTTAGGTTAGTCAGTCACAGAAGTCAAATTTTATGTATACTTGTATTCCATTGTTTTTAATAGCATCAAATATACTCAATAGAAAGTTATAATCATAAAAACGTTACATAGTTGAGGAGAATGATAGTAGTAAGAGATTAGATATTCATAAATATTCTAAAGGTAAAATCAAAAGAAGGGAAGGATAGGTTTTAAACCCAAACTAACTACCGCTATTAATTACTAAGAAGACTGAATAATGCTTGAGGAATTATTCAATTTGGTGTACAAGCATCATCATGTTTTTAAATAAAAACTTAGCATTCACACTCATAATTTTTTCTTTGGTATACCTTGAGATTGACATATGTTATTGAATGGTCATCTAATTTAAACAATTTGCGAAGCTTTATAAAAAATTTTTTTTAGATTTTATTTATTTATTTTGAGAGAGATAATGAGAGAGAGAGTACATGAGAGGGGGGAGGGTCAGAGGGAGAAGCAGACTCCCTGCTGAGTAGGGAGCCCAATGCGGGACTCGATCCTGGAACTCCAGGATCATGACCTGAGCCGAAGGCAGTCGCTTAACCAACTGAGCCACCCAGGCACCCAGTTTGTGAAGCTTTTTAACCAATATTGCATTAAACTAACAAAAGGCTAAATATTTATGGAGAATCTTTGATCTTTCCTAAGTCAGTATTATTTCAAATTAGACCAAAATCTCACACAAAAATGTTTTAGTCCCTAGGTACATTTTACAATAAAAAGATGAAGTTAATATGAAGAGACAACAGATGAACTGGCTCTGTGTCTTGTTTCTCTGAGAAAGGAAGTTCATTTATATATTTTTCAAAATGGAGGGGAGAAAAAGAAGATAAGCCTACCCACTCAAAGATAGTGTCATCATAATCAAAACTCAATAGCTGAGGTGAAGAAGTGTGTTTTTGTATGTGTTTGTGTTTTTAAGTTACTAATTTCAAATGTTAATATCTATACACATTTATATAAAATGACTTGGTATTTATTTTCCAAAATTCTCTTTAATTTCATTTTTCACCATATTTGTCCTTTGTTCTTCTCTGTGTGCTCTCTCTTATGTTCCTATCAAGAAATAAAGTGATGTATGTTTAGGTATGTATTAGTTTCTTAGGGTGACTATAATAAAGTGACCAAAGAAATTTATTCTCTCATAGTTATAGAAGTCCCAAATCCTAGGTGTTGGCAGGGTTGTTTCCTTTTGAAGGTTGCATTTGTTCCCAACTCTCACCTAGCTTGTGGTGATTGCCAGCAATCCTTGGTTTGGTTGGCATGTAGACACATAGCTCCAATCTCAGCCTCTGTCTTCATGTAACATTCTTCCCTATGTGTATCTGTGTCTCTTCCCTTCTTACAAAGACATCAGTCACACTGGATTCAAAGCTCACCCTAATCCAGTATGACCTCATCTTAACTTGATTATGTTAGAGACCCTGTTTTCAGAGAATATCATATGTAAAAGTACTGGGGGTTAGGACTTCAGTATATCTTTTTGTGGGACCCAATTCAACCCATAATAGGTGTTTACAGGACATGTATACATCCATACACATATAGTGTCTGCACCTTCCTCTCTTTGTACAATAACACCTCATGGAAATATCTCAAAGGTAATTATTATCTATAATACATTTTTAAATGTCTGAGTAATAGTCTAGAGTATGAGACCAGGTTAATTTATTCACCTATTCACAAAGCGCCAGGCATTCACATTTTTCCCCCAGGTTCTTGTCATTGTAAACTAAGTTTTCATTGAGTACCTTACTACCTATGGCTTTACCAGTTGGTTCTTCTGTATTTGATAGGTCCCTATGTGTGGGATCAAAACAAAGCTGTTTTAAAACTTCCTAGTGTTACCAAATTCATTCCCCAAAAGCTACAACAATTTATCTTTTCCTCACAATAAATGAGAATACCCAGTTCTTTGCATTTGTATTGCAATATATATTGAAACTTAAACATTTTTTAGTATGATGGATGTAAAATGATATCTTATTGCTTTAATGTACACTTCCTAGCTAGTGGATTTGACCATATTTTCACACCTTTGGGGGACATTTGGATTTGTTTTCTCTTGTGGTGTATGTCTTTTCCCAATCAACTCACACGAGCCTTTTAGATAGTAAACATATTTAACTTTTAGTAGCATCTTCACTATAAAGATTTTTCTCAAAATCTATCATTTGCTAATTGATTTGCCATGCAAAATTTCATAATTTTATATAGCCAGGTATAAACTATCTTTTCTCTTACAGGTTCGGGTGTGCCAATTTTGGTAGACGTACTTTCTCTAGGAGCCGCTAATCCCTCAATTCCTTAAAGCAATTGCTGTGGACACTGCTACTAGCTTTAATATCCTTGCTGTGCTTCTTCCGCTTACTAATAAAACTCCTGCATTTTTGTGCTGACGACTGCCCAGACAAGGGTGCACTTGACAAATTTCCTTGTCATCCGGTACGTCCATGTTATTCAACTCTGCTACATGGAATGTGAGAATGAACTCATGCCTTGAAAAAGAGGTGCATGGCCTCCTCTTATGTTTCCCCTCTGCACTGGCTGGAATGCTTGTGAGTTACTTTGGACCGGGGGGATGTGGGCAATACCCAAGGACTGCAAAACAACCAGATGGAAAACGGTTGGTTCTCTATGTCATCATGCCCCCATGGGAGCTCCAGATTCCTGTGGGAGAGAAATAAACTGTTTTGGTTAAATCATTGTTAGTTGGGGTCTCAATTATAGTAGCCACAACTATACCCTAAACAATATAGCAACCTCAGAATTTCCAGGTGTTCCACATTTGGAAATATTGCCAACTGTCTGGCAAATGGTGTTTGAAGACAATGGTATTACTTGGGATTCCATTCACACTAAAAGATTGCTTTGCCTGCATAATTGTCTGTTTAAAAAAATAAAATATTTGTTCCATTATTTTCCAGCATATTATTTAATGATTTATTAATATCTCTGTGTTTATTCAGGTACCAAGTAATTATTTTTCTTAAGCAATGCTAACATAAGGCCAAAGAAGTACAAATAATAATTTTGCAAATACGAATTAAAGGCTCAAAATGGAGTTTGACATCTTCAATGGTGGGTGTGGGATTTCCTGAGGCAGCAAGGACAACTGTGTGTTTAACACCTGTTTTGCTTTATTTAATACCATCATGTACTGCACTTAGCAAGATCAACTTTCACCCCAGACTCTCTCAGTAAACATATTTTCACACACTCAAAAAAGCATTGTTTGACCTAATTTCTTAAGT
Organism: Zalophus californianus; assembly: GCF_009762305.2. Lineage (NCBI taxonomy): Eukaryota > Metazoa > Chordata > Mammalia > Carnivora > Otariidae > Zalophus > Zalophus californianus. The sequence goes on from NC_045597.1 coordinate 182,455,584, forward strand.
ATTAATTTTTATCAATGCCATTATTATCAATATCAATTTTCTTTATACCGAAATATTTAATTTTAATAAAAATTTAACTGGAAAGATAAAACTTGACATGGTCAATATTCCCCCCCCTTAATAACATATCTTTCTTATCCCAGCTTTTTCCAGGCTGCAACTTCAATTACTTTCCTACCTCCCTCTACATTACCATTTAAGTTAATATCCTTTTCCACTAATTGTAAGATGCAGAGCTGAACTTGTTTTTCCCCTGTACCAGAGGAAATCTTTCTTATTCTCCTCATATTCCAGTATCAGTTTACAAAGGAGAAGCATTGTCACCACCTCAACTTTTGCAGAAATTCTGGAGACCTTTCACTCTTACTTACCCAGAAGAGGTAGACTGGCTTTTCATGACCACCTCCAAGGTAACACTGGGTCAACCTCTATTCCTTTCTCTGGAACTCCTTATCTCATGGTCAGGTTGCAAGGGCTGGTGGCTCCCTCATCGCCAATGACCTACATGAGTTAAGGCTGAGAACCTGGTTTTCAAAAGCAGGCAGGGAAGCCATGCTCTAAGATGCTCTCTATCTGTTTGCAGCTCGGTGTGTGCATCAGATTGTAATCCCTCTTGTGGCTGGCAGGATGTTTGGAACATAGGCATGTCCCAATGTCTAGAATTCTTTGGGAGGTAATAGAAAGCTCAATTTAATCTCACATCAAAACCTCACCCAAGCCTGCCCAATATACCACAATTCATATATTTTTCAGATGTTGAATTCCAGGTAACTAGTGAGAAAGGTTATGCTTGCTGGCTCCCCATATCTCTATCTTTGATTGATTGAAATGATGATAGAGAAGATGATAAATTAGAGCTTCTTTGACATGCTATGAGACCCTGAAAATCAGGTCCTAAATTTCTTCTCATCTCCTGAAACATGACTTTTTACCTTTCCATGTATCTTATGATCCAGTAGAGATAGAGTATATACTGATCTTTCAGAAAGTGAGGGAAAGTGAAAATAAAGTGAGAGCAAGGGAAAAGAAGATGAGAAACAGAGGAGAAAAAGGAAGTAAAATATATGAGAATGATAAATTGAATCCTTTTTTTAAGCATGCTTGAGAAGAGTCTCTGGATCTGGAAATCAAGAGCCACTTTTAACTCCAAGAGCAGAAATCAGTAAACTGAATTAGAATTGGTAAATTGGTTAACACCTAAAGAGTAGAAGTAGAAGGAATGGAGGTAGAATCAAATTTTTGGTGAGGTGGGAAGAACAGTGACAGGCTAACACATTGAGCATGACTGTACCAGGTGCCTGGGTAGGAAATCAGGAGTCCCCGTGGTCGTATGTCAAAACCAGACTTCAGGCAGGAGCAGTCACGGTCAGGAGAGTCTGTATCTGTATCTTATCCATATCTGTATCTGTAACTATCTTTATCCATATCCGTGTCCATATCCGTATCCATATCTGTATCCCTATCTGTATCCGTCTCCGTATCCGTGTCCATATCCATATCTGTATCCCTATCTGTATCCATATCCGTATCTGTATCCGTATCCATATCCATGTCCATATCCATATCCATATCTGTATCCCTATCTGTATCCATATCCGTATCTGTATCCGTATCCATATCCGTGTCCATATCCGTATCCATATCTGTATCCCTATCTGTATCCGTCTCCGTATCCGTGTCCATATCCATATCTGTATCCCTATCTGTATCCATATCCGTATCTGTATCCGTATCCATATCCATGTCCATATCCATATCCATATCTGTATCCCTATCTGTATCCATATCCGTATCCATATCCGTGTCCATATCCGTATCCATATCTGTATCCCTATCTGTATCCGTCTCCGTATCCGTGTCCATATCCATATCTGTATCCCTATCTGTATCCATATCCGTATCTGTATCCGTATCCATATCCGTGTCCATATCCGTATCCATATCTGTATCCGTCTCCGTATCTGTATCCGTATCCATATCCATGTCCATATCCATATCCATATCTGTATCCCTATCTGTATCTGTATCCGTATTTGTATCTATCTATATCCATATCTATATCTATATCTGTATCTATCTATATCTGTATCTGTATCTATATCCGTATTTGTATCTATCTATAATCTGTATCCATATCTGTATCTGTATCTAAACAGTTTCTCAATGTTATAGTTTACGTGAACTGACACACTATTATTTTGGGTAGAATTAAATTATTAGAACTCACTCTGTAATTCCCTAGGAAGGAAATCCACTTTTTTTTTCCTTTTTAAAGTCACTGCTCATTTACTTGATTAATATATATTGTGTTATGCAGTTTACCAGATAACCAGGAATGTGAAGCAGTGAGCATACAGAGTAGTTGTGTACCCTTTGAAATTTTCAGTGGGGCAGGGAATGTAGTCTTAAAGTTATTTTTTTGCATGAAATAAGTGCTAAGGAAGAGAAATGAAAGGGTGCCTATGATTAACAAATGGAAACTTTATTTGCTCTGGGTAAGAAAGAAACAAGTGGCATGTCAGGGGGCCTCATGGTAAAAGAGAAAAGGGTTGTATGATGACATGTAAGTGAAAGGATATACGTGAGAACTTTAGAGGGGCAGAGAGAACAGCTAGCTTAGGGATCTGAAGGGGAGAGATTGTGGTATCTTCAAGAATAGAAGAATCTCATCATTGTTGAAATGGAGAAGGGTAAGTCTGGTAAAGATGAGTCTTTAGGAGAGAAGTGGGGGCCAGATCATCATCGGCAAATTAAAGATTGTAAATTTTATCATAGAGAGGTTGCACACAGGGACCCCACTTACTTTTAAGAAAGGTTCTCTCAGGAGACAGAGTGCCAGTTGGGTAGGAGGGAGTCAGAATGAAGGCAGGGGCCTAGGCTGGGGGACACCGTGCTGTGAACTGGTCTGTGATGGTGAGAATGGGGAGAAGTAAAATAATTCTAAAGGTATTTAAGAGGTAGATTTCATGCCTGAGTAAGAAAAGTGGAGGAAATGGGGACAAATCCTAGATTTCTGGCTGAGCATCTTGGTGAAAGAGGATATCAGTCATTTCCTAATATGAGAAATAATGGAGAGCCATCATTTTTGGAATGAAGGAAGTCTCCCCTTGTCTATATAGCCTTCCAACATCCAAGCCTCAGTGAAAGTCCTATCTCCATGTGTTGGTCTGCTAGGGTTGCCATAACAGAATACCACAGACTCGAGGCTTAAATAGTATAAAATGATTTTCTCACAGTTCTGGAGGCTGGAAATCCAAAATCAGGGAGTTGGCTAGTTTGGTGTCTCCTGAGGCCTCTCTCCTTGCCTCATAGATGGCTGCCTTCTCGCTGTGTCCTCACATGACATTTTCTCTGTGTACACATTCCTGGTATCCCTTCTTATGAAGAAACCGATCCTATTGGATTAAAGTCCTTAATCTCATGCTCTCATTTAATTGTATTTACCTCCTTGAAGGCCTTACCTCCAAATACATTCACAAAGGAGGGTTAGAGCTTCAACATATGAATTTGGGAGTGGGAGACATAATTTAAATCATAGACTTTCCCATGATGCACTGGATTCCTTCTTCAGTAGACTAATACATGTAAAGCCAAAACCAGTATTACTTATGTTGAAAATAAATATCTAAATATTTTATGAGATTTTTTTCCTGTAAGTTATTAGAAACATTATGTTATAAAATTTTTTATGTCTCTGTTGCATAGAACAAGGCTAAACCCATAACTACTCAAAAGCAAAAACAAAGCAAAAACAAAAACAAACTTGATGATTGAATGACTGTGTATATTAAAGATTTACACTGTTCACTATCAGGTTGTGAGCATCAAAAAGATAAAACACATTATTTATCTAAGGTATTATTGGTCTAGATATCTGTTCATTAATGAGAAACAGCATTCAGATTTATAAGGTGAGGCGACAAATTTACACATGCCAGTACTATAGTCCTCCTATCTCTAGATTTGCCATTATTTTTTTTTAAATCAAGGCTTTAATTGACAAAAGATTCCCATATCTGTGCATTCCAAACTAATCAAAATTATTATAGCTAAATAAGAATGACAATTAACAGATCAATTATTAAGTTTTAATTATCTACTTATTAAGTAGAGGCTGAATCCCTTCTTATGATAGTTTTAATAATGCCCTACAACATTGAAATGGACTCATTCCTTCAGATCTGTTTTCATAATCACATCAATGATTATTCACATTTGCAGATTAATACACAGTTTTTCTAAGCTACTGGTAAAAATATAATTTGGGTTTTTGTTGAGATTTTCAAATTTGTTATCCTTATGAAATATCATCATACTTCTGTAAAATACCTTAATAACATAGTAGAATGGAATAATGAAAGTCCTCAAGAAAGTATGTCTTAAATGTGTGTTTAGCTCCTACAGGTAAAAATGTGATTCTCCTACTACCTGAATATAAAGTTTATTAACATTCTGTGAGAAATAACAGTTCATTTATTGGTTTATCCATTCATTTGGTCAACAAATCTTTATTAAATATTTGTTAAATATTTATTAAATATTACTTTATGTAAGACACAGTCCATTTTTTTAAAAAAATAGACAATGCTCAAGCACATAAGAAATTTAAAAAAACATTGAAAATGGGACATATGACATTGCCACAGTCTATCCCCCAATACATGTACTAACTTTCAGGGAAACTCATTTGTTTTAATAAATATGTAAGAGAGGGGCACCTGGGTGGCTCAGATAGTTAAGCATCTGCCTTCGCTTGGGTCATGATCTCCAGGTCCTGGGATTGAGCACTGCATCTGTCTCCCTGCTCAGCTGGGAGTCTGTTTCTACCTCTTCCTCTGCCTCTCCCTACTACTCCTGCTCTCTCTTTCTTGCTCTGTTTCAAATGAATAAATAATAAAAAAAATTCTTTAAAAAAAACAAAATAAATATGTAAGAGAAAGAAACATGAATCAGTTAACTTTTAAAAACAAATAAGCAAACTACTAAAATTATAATGGAATTTTAGAAAAGAAATTTTTATTTAACTTTAAACTGAATATGAAAATGCTGGTAACATCCACTCACATCTATTATGATAGATGTGAGTAGATGTTATAAAAGTATAATTATGTCCATTGGTTAGTTTCTACAAATGTACATTTCTTAATATCTGATGTTTATTGGATACTGTATTACATTAGCCTATTGATCATAATATAACATATCCAAAAATAATAAGCGACATTTTATCTCTTTTGAGCATTTTATTGTTCTCATTTTTGTTAAATGTGTTTAGTCTTAGAAACCTTATGTAGTCTCATGGCACCCGAAACATTGATTCAATCAGCCGATATTCTAGAACAGTAACTTTGAAACTATGTAAGGAAAGATCAGTTAGTTTTGTTATTAAAATTCTAAATTTAATGCCAAGTAAAAACTTTTAAAAAATATAATAAAAACGTGAATTACTAGGAAAGCAATTTAAAAGAATATGCAAATTGCAAGGTATTTGGGATTGTTTGTGGTTCTATAGATGTATGAAAAGATGCTCCACATTACTGGTCATCAGGGAAATGCAAATCAAAACCACAATGAAATATCACTTCACACCTGTTAGAATGGCTGTTATCAAAAAGAAAAGAGATAATAAGTGTTGGCAAGGATGTGAAGAAAAGGAAACCTCTGAACACTGCAGGTGGAAATGTAAATTGGTACAAGCATTATGGAGAACTTCATGAACTTTCCTCAAAAAAAAAACTAAAAATAAAACTACTATATGATCTAGCAATCCCACCAAAGAAAATGAAAACAGGATCTCCAAAGAGGATCTCCATGTTCATTGCCACAGTATTCACAATACCCAAGATATGGAAACAAGCTAAGTGTCAGTCAACAGATGAATAAAGAAAATGTGCTATATGTATACAATGGAATATTATTTGCCTTAAATAAATTTAATTCTGGAGGAGGAGCAAGATGGCTGAAGAGTAGGAGACCTAAATTTTGTCTAGTCCCAGGAATTCAGCTAGATAGTTATCAAACCATTCAGAACACCTACAAACTCAACAAGAGATTGAAGAAAAGAATAGCAGCAATTCTATGAACAGAAAAGGAACCATTTTCTAAAAGGTAGGATGTGCGGAGAAGTGAATCTGAGGTGATATATGGGAAGACAGACCAGGGGAGGGAGCCGGCTAGCTGCACGTAATAGAGCAGCAGAGCACAAAATCGGAACTTTTAGAAGTTGGCTCTGCTGAGGGACCTCACTCCAGTGACTAAGTTGGGGGTGGAACCCTCGCTGGGACAATGTGGTCTCAGGACCCTTGGGGTCGCAGAAAGACTGGGGGTGCCTGAGTGTGGCAGAGCTCCCAGGGATCAGAGCAGGGAAGCCGGCTGCTAAGATGGAGCTGAGGAGTGGGCTCTCAGCTTGGGGTTGCCATAAACTGTGATCTGTGGCACAGTCAGGCCACTGTTCTTCCAGCAGGGACCCAACAAGTGGCAGATCCAGGGAGACTCCCCTTCCTCCCCCTGGGGGATGGGCGCAGCAGCACACCACAGGGATCTGTTGGGTTTGAAGACTCCAAAAAGGGACATGTGCCAGAGATAGAAATGCTCAGTCACAGGCTGGGTGAGCACAGAGTGCGGCCGTAGACCGGGGAGACGGGAGTGATTGACTTCTTTTCTCTGGCACACTGAGGAGTGGGGCCCTGAGTTCTCAGCAACTCCAGGGCAGAGATTGGGAGGCCTCCATTTTCACTCTGGTCCTCCAAAGCTGTACGGAAAGCTTGCAGGGAACAAAAGATACGGAGAGCAAACCTAAGCAGATTACTTAGCCCGGCTCCTGGCAAGGGCGGTGCAATTCCACCTTGGGCAAAGACATTTGAGAACGACTGCAACAGGCCCCTCCCCCAGAATATCAACAAAAACAGCCAGCCAAGAACAAGTTTACAGATCAAAGAAAACTGCAAAACTGCAGTGCTAGGGGAATATAGCACATAGAATTCATGGCTTTTTTCCCCATGATTTTTTAGTCTTTCAAAGTTAATTTTTTAAAATTTTCTTTATTTTTTCTTTTTCTACTTTTTTAGTTGAATTTTTCTTCTTTCCTTTTTCAACCAACATCTTACCTTATCAATTCCATTTTAAAAATCTTCTTTAATTTGCATTTTTACAGTCATATTTTGTCCCTTAATTGTATTTAACCTTATTTTTTGCATATATATACATTTTTCTTTCTTTAAAATTTTGGGATACAGTTTCTTCTCACAGACCAAAATATTTCCTAAATCTAGTGTATGACTTTGTCCAACATTCGCTCCTTTTTTTAAAAATTTATTTTCATTCTTTTCTCAACCAACTTCTTATATTACCAATTCCTTTTCTAAAATCTTTAATTTTTATCTTTACAGTCATATTCCATCCCTTCATTGTATTTACACTTATTTTTGTATATATATTTTTTTCTTTCTTTAAAATTTTGGGAGGCAATTTCTTCTAATAGACCAAAATACACCCAAAATCTAGTGTGTGGCTCTGTTCTATACACCAGCCTGATCATATTCTTTTTTTTTTTCCTTTCTTTTCCCCTTGGTTTTGGGTCTCTTCTGATTTGTTTAGTGTATATTTGTCTGGGGTCGTTGTTACCCTTTTAGCATTTTGTTTTCTCATTCGTCTATTCTTCTCTGGACAAAATGACAAGACAAAAAAACTCACCTAAAAAAATCAAGAGGCAGTATGGACTGCCAGGGACCTAATCAATATGGACATTAGTAAGATGTGGGAACTAGAGTTCAGAATGACGATTATAAAGATACTAGTTGGGTTTGAAAAAAGCATGGAATATATTAGAGAAACCCTTTCTGGAAAAATAAAAAAACTAAAATCTAACCAAGTTGAAATCAAAAAGGCTATTATTGAGGTACAATCAAAGATGAAGGCTGTAACTGCAGGATAAGAGGCAGAAGAAAGAATTAGTGATATAGAAGACCAAATGATGAAGAATAAAGAAGCTGAGAAAAAGAGAGATAAACAACTACTGGATCACGAGGGGAGAATCTGAGATATAAGTGATACCATAAGACAAAACAATATTCGAATAATTGAGATCCCAGAAGAAGAAGAGGGAGAGAGGGGCAGAAGGTATATTGGAGCAAATTATAGCAGATAACTTCCCTAATTTGGGGAAGGAAACAGGCATCAAAATCCAGGAGGCACAGAGAACTCCCCTCAAAATCAGTGTCAACTGATAAGTCAACACTCTACCATCGGACAGCAAAACACACAAGTCTCAGAGACAAAAAGAAAATCCAGAAAGCACCTTGGGAAAAGAGGTCTGTAACGTACAATGGTAGAAACATTAAATTGGCAACAGACCTATCCAGAGACCTGGCAGGCAAGAAAGGACTGACATGATATCTTCAGAGCACTAAATGAGACAAATATGCAGCCAAGAATACTATATCCAGCTAGGCTGTCACTGAAAATAGACAGAGAGTCAAAAATCTTCCAGGACAAACCAAAATTAAAGGAATTTGCAAACACCAAACCAGCCCTACAAGAAAAATTGAAAGGGGTCCTCTAAGCAAAGAGAGAGCCTAAAAGTAACATAGACTAGAAAGGAACAGAGACAATATACAGTAACAGTCACCTTACAGGTAATACAATGGCACTACATTTATATCTTTCAATAGTTACCCTGAATGTAAATAGGCTAAATGCCCCAATCAAAAGACACAGGCTATCAGATTGGATTAAAAAACAAGACCCATCAATATGCTGTCTGCAAGAGACTCATTTTAGACCCAAAGTCAGCCCCAGATTGAAAGTGAGGGGGTGGAAAACCATTTACCATGTTAATGGACATCAAAAGAAAGCTGGGGTGGCAATCCTTATATCAGACAAATTAGATTTTAAACCAAAGACTATAATAAGACATGAGGAAGGACACTACATCATACTTAAACAAGATTTAACAATTGTAAATATCTATGCCCTTAACATGGGAGCAGCCAATTACATAAGCAAATTAATAACAAAGTCAAAGAAACACATTGACAATAATACAATAAGAGTAGGGGACCTTAACACACCCCTCACTGAAATGGACAGATCATCTAAGCAAAAGATTGGCAAGGAAATAAAGACTTTAGATGACACACTGGATCAAATGGACTTCACAGATATATTCAGAACATTCCATCCCAAAGCAACAGAATAATATTCTTCTCTAGTGCCCATGGAACATTCTCCAGAATAGATCACATCCTGGGTCACAAATCAGGTCTCAACCGGTACCAAATGATTGGGATCATTGTCTGCATATTTTCGGACCACAAGGCTTTGAAACTAGAACTCAATCACAAGAGGAAAGTCGAAAAGAACTCAAATACATGGAGGCTAAAGACCATCCTACTAAAGAATGAATGGGTCAACCAGGAAATTAAAGAAGAATTAAAAAAAATTCATGGAAACCAATGAAAATGAAAACACAACTGTCCAAAATCTTTGGGATGCAGCAAAGGCAGTCCTGAGAGGAAAGTATATAGCAATACAAGCCTTTCTCAAGAAACAAGAAAGGTCTCAAATACACAACCTAACCCTACACCTAAAGGAGCTGGAGATAGAACAGCAAATAAAGCCTAAACCCAGCAGGAGAAGAGAAATAACAAAGAACAGAGCAGAAATCAATGAAATAGAAACCAAAAGAACAGTAGAACTGATTAAAAAAACTAGGAGCTCGTTCTTTGAAAGAATTAACAAGACTGAAAAACCCCTGGCCAGACTTATCAAAAAGAAAAGAGAAAGGACCCAAATCAACAAAATCATGAATGAAAGAGGAGACATCACAACCAACACCAAAGAAATACAAACAATTATAAGAACATATTATGAGCAACTCTATGCCAGCAAATTAGATAACCTGGAAGGAATGGGTGCATTCCTAGAGATGTATCAACTACCAAAATTGAACCAGGAAGAAACAGAAAACCTGAACAGACTTTTAACCACTAAGGAAATTGAAGCAGTCATCAAAAATCTCCCAAGAAACAAAAGCCCAGGGCCAGATAGCTTCCCAGGGAAATTCTATCAGCCATTTAAAGAAGAATTAATACCTATTCTCCT